>NW_027493071.1:0-425894 GCF_021521415.1 Bidens hawaiensis | reverse complement strand
GCATTACATGGTATTTATTATGACATTCATCTTATTTATTGTTCCAAACAAACACCCGTGAATTAAAGCAAAGAAGTGATATCAGAAGTTGCCATTACTAACGGCACATTGTCAGAAGTTTCCATTGTTAGCGGCTACTTGTCATAAGTTTTCATTGCTAATGACAACTTTTCAGAAGTTGCAATTAGTAATGGCAACTTGACAAAAACATGACAGAAGTTGTCGCTAGTAACAACTTATAAATTCCCAATAATTTAAGTCTTACATTCCCTGACTAATCCTATAGGGTTTCTTCAAGTTGTCATTAATAATGAAGATTGCATTAATTTTTACAAATTTTCAAACCCATGCTTGGTTGTGAAAAAGATTTCTTAAACAATATTAGTTCTGTAAAAAAGTCACCAGAGTGCTTTTCAAGTTTTCGTTTACATACATTTAAGATAGTATCTTATAAATTTACATTATTTTTTTCAAGTTAGCAATTTAAAACGAAACCTCTACATTTTATCCAAGAAACACAAAAGATTTGATGTCTTTGATCTTCTTAGAAACCGTAATGTAACGTTTTCATTTAAACGGTTATTTTATTTCAAAAACTTCCATACCATGTCATCATAATAATGCCATGTAACACCTTTTTGCTACAAAGCGAAGCTAATTTGTTAATTGCGAGTATAAGTCACAAACCGGAAAAGCGAAGTTGTAAGGAATTTTACACAAAGAACTAACAAGATGCCCGATTCAATTAGAAATGATTTGCATTTTCAATCCCTTCATTACATATTTGGCAATTGAATGAATCAACTTGGATATTTCTATATACGAGAACTTCCCGAGTTAATATTCAATCCATCTCTACATCCCAAACAAAAATGTCTATTTTTCACCCAATTGTTCCACCTCATTACAAATGCTCATTTGGTCCAAACATGCTGAACATCGCCTTCTTCATATATGCAACTAACAATTCCCTGGAAGACTCTTTAGTCCAATTCCACTTATCCTCCTCCAAAAAAAAAAACAAAAAAAAAACAATTATTGACATAGGATTTTCAAATCATGTATGTACTTTCTTTTCCATATTCATGGACTTTTCTCCCACCTCCATTTCAACAACCGGCTCTGTTCTTTAGAACATCTAATCATCATAATACCTTTGCTACTCACTATGGAAAATAAGTTTGGAAATACAAGTTATATCAGTTCCGGAGCGAGCCACGTGTCAATCCATAGCATAGTGGTTCTACTATCTTCGATACTTCCTTTGATAAAATTACTCAAAGTTAGATTTTATACGGCCAAAAAGTTTTCCAAACTTGCTATTGAGTTCCAAACCCCATTAAAAAATTTTGCATGAGGCTGAATTCGTCATGATCTATTTAAACTAGGAATTAGCATAACCACTTTTCTCCGTACAAATTTAAACCACCACCATCATTTTCTTAACTAAGTAATGTTTTTGTCAGGAATGGGAGTAAGACCGAGGCCACCTGCTTCGATTATGGTGGTAATTCGGTCGATACATCTTTTATTAATCCCTGAATTACCCCCCCCCCCCCCCCCGGACAATTCTAAAAAACAACAAAAAAACAGAAATTCTTTTTGTCTGATTCCAATTGCTCGATTATTTTTTAGACGCTTTATTTAATGCAAAAAATGTAGCCATTACCGATTTTAGGAGTGTAAATTAACAAATTTATCAAATTTATACAACAATAAGTGATAAGTTAAATATTTAATAACTATGATCAAGCAAAACATAAGATCTTTCGTCTAGTTGTATCTCTAAATATGATTAAAGTCATAGGCTCATAGCTAACATAAACTTAAGCTTAGAACGTTTTTAGACTTTTCCATGTTAATTAACCCAAGCACACATGAGACTAGTTTGGTTAATGATGTCTCTCTATCTTATATGAAATACCAACTTTCTAGGTTGTAACAAGCCGGAGCTAGGCCTAAGCCTTAATTTCATAAATTTAACAAGTTTCTATAAGTTTGCCAACGCTATAAGGGTACACTATAGTAGGTTTTGAGATGCATAATAAATTTGTTGGTATAAAAAAACACTATGTAGAACAATGAAATACAATGAGTTGTTATATGCTATTATATTTGTGACTTGTGAGTAGTTAAGTTGATTATACAATAACTATTACTACCTCTAGTCATTGCAAGTTACAAAGACCTTTCACCATCTATGTCTGATTTCAATATTTATGAATACCCGTTTTAGTATATTCATTTGTATCCATTTGAAAAAGGATATTTATAAAAAATACTTAATTAAATACAAACAATATGTACCTTGAGCCAATATAAACTTTAAAAAAACGAACACGGTACTTTATTCGTCTAGATACAACAATACATTCATAAAAATAATAAAAATGGAAATTTATTAAAAATGTATTATGGAGTTTACTATAACAATATTTTAAAATGAAAACCTTAAAAAAAAGGCAAAAGGGGACATTTAACAAATTACAATAAGCAAGAAGTCCAACAACATACAATGAAAGAAAAATACAACTTACAATTCCGGAAACATAACGAAGCTATAAGCTATAATGAGAAATTTACAAAATTAAACTTACACCACTTTTCTCATTCTAAAGTTGAACGCTTAATTTTATTTCTTCACCCCATAAAAATGATGTTGACTTATATGATTTCACATATTGAACACCGGAAGAGGGACATTGTCGAAAATAAAATCATTTCTTGATTTCCTAATTATCTAACACGTGACCGCCAAGATGCATTGCATAACTAGACATTCCTTTTTGTTTTATGCTTACTTGGAAAATCAAAGATATCTTTTACCGGCTCAAAATAAACATGTTTCGGTAACTTAACCAAATCATTATAATCGGCCATAACCATTTAGCAACCTTGCAATAAACGAATTAGATGCTTTGAAGTTTCATCACACACTTTGTGTCACAAATATATGATTGAATAAATTTAGTAACAAGTAACATTAAGTGGATTGAAGTAAGACAAATTTGCATTTGCTTTCAAAACCTTTTGTTAATGGTTTCCATAAATAACTACTAAACGTGATTCCAAAATTTAGCATTTTTAAATTAACAAACTTGGTAATTTACTACTTTTGTGTAGATATAGATGCTGATTTTAGTCATTTTATCACATTTTATGTGCATAGTTTACTTTATGAATGCATTAAAAAAAAGAAGCTGTTTTATGATTTTATCATGGCGAATATCATAATACTAGGTTTTACTAATTAAAAAACTTTAAATATTTATTAAATTATTCAATTTGTACCTTAAGTCAAAATTCAATAAATTCTATGCATTCACGTCTTTAACTATATTTTATTATTAGCATAAAACTTTTATTAGACCCCGTGTTTATTTTCAAAAGTATATTTAAAATGTGATTATTATATACACAAAATATTAAATTAATTCTATCTTGTCAAGTTAAAAGTACTTGGCCCTTTTGTGCGTTTCATATGTTGTCAAGTGTCATCATATAAACAAATTAAGACTTTCATAAGACCATACAATTGTGGGGATGACACCCCATACCACCTCATCTAAAACCTAGTTTAAACACGCCTCGCCCACTTAGCATCCTTCAACACAAATAAAATAAGATGGGGTCCAATATATACGTGGCACTGACATGAAAGTGCGTAGTTAAACCATAAGCATAGCCTGATTATTCAAATAACAAAACTTTGCATTCAAGAACCATGTGTATATCACGTGCAAGGACCACCACTATGTAGTATGAAGGGTGTTTGTTAGTAGGTTGAAATTACGTAAAAGAAGTTAAAGAAAATATCATTTTCAATAGTAAAAGGACCAATAGGAGACTTGTAGGCCTATCCACCCCTAGCCCATAGGTCAGAGGTACGTGAACCCGGACAATACGGGTCGCACCTTTCTAACCAGTCTGCCTTTACTCCGCCTCACTATTTAATCCCCCACATCTTTTTCCACAAATAAATCTTTAGTCATTCAAACCTTTGCCAACAAAAAATGTACTAGCTCAACTTTTTATATTCGACTTGGTTTATAAGTTTTTAACATTAAAGAAATGATAGAGTTTAATTTCCATTATTGTGTAAAAACTTATTTACAAAAAATTAACTTGATATACTTCTTGGTCTTACATGAAGTAGAGGTGTTTACGGCCCCCGACTTAACGGTTATTTGATGAAATAAAACAAACTGAAGCAAACACAAATCTAAATAATAAACAATTGAGCGATCTTGAATCAAATGGAAACAACATAAATAACATAAAAGTTGGAATCAAAATATATCACAAAAAAATCCAAAGCGCAAAGATAAATAAAACAAGTATCAATCATCAGGCCATGCATGAGATAAGACATTATAGTCATGCACATTTAAAACAATAGCCATATGTGGCTTGAAGTGGTAATTTAAATCAAAATTACCAATAATCAATTAGAATAGATTTACTGGTTTAACATAAACACCCCTAGTTTAATGTCTTGAGATTCAACCCTTGAACAATAAGTTAGTTAAGATTTAACAATTACAGATGAAGGTCGAATGAAACTCTACAAGCATTGTACAATTAGTAATACTGAAATTTAATTCATTTATAAGATTTACTGCAATCGTTAAATTAATCCACTTCGAGTCATAACTTATATGTAATTTTTTTTGAACGGTTGAGATATTATAATATATACCGATCAGAAGAAACTAACCGGCAAAGAGCAAAAAACCGATTACAAAGACTTTACGAGGTTTTAAAGCCAATCAATCTAGTTCATCCTAACTTTTCTATTCCTATTTACAAACCAAGAATAAATAATAACTAGTTTTATACCCGTCCGATGGACGGGTAGTTTAATGTCATAATCACACAAATATTATTTTAGTCATACTATACACAAAACATTCTTTTCTATAAAAAGAGCTAAACTGTGATACAAATTAAGATATGATTTTCAAATTTTGGTATTCATGATTAGTAATAAATTCAAATAGCAAAAAAGCTTATACCGGCTCAAAATGTTAATCAGCCATACCAACACAAATCCCCATATTTCATTAACGTTTTCATAAATCCTATAAAATGGCAAATTCTAGTATCAATGTAGCACGCCCAAGGTGCTACAATATCTCTAATTTCTATCTCAACATAAGAACAGTGTGTAGAATCATCCGAAACTCATCATTAATAGTAAGTTCATGTTTTCTTCGGCTGCAATAATAGATAGCTTGATATGTGCCATCTATCAAAAAGTCAACATCATAACATTTAACCTATGCACATCATGAAAGCAAATTAGAGATATGTATCAAAATACAATGACCAAAACAGAACGCACCGTAATAATAAAAACCAAATCATACTTGATTCTAATTGGAGATTAGCATTTAATACTGATTTATAACCGAGCATTGCGTAAGCACAATCAAGCATTTCAATTGGACAAATACATAAGTCAAAATAACAACTTATGTTTACCTGGCACGGATGGACTAACCCAACAATCGAGGTGTAACCGGCACCGGAAATAAATAGAAGGAAATAACATACCGGGCAATTTTGTAGAGGAAACATGGCTTCAAAGGGCAATTAATTTATCTTCTTAAAAATCAGGGTCATTGCCGTCATCATCTTGACTACTGTAACCAACTGTAAATCATGATATCATAAAACTCCTTAAATCTTCCTTATAGAAGCTAATATGTACTGTAATATAGCCATTATTTATGAAGCGGGTGTAATTTTTCCTTGTATGAAGACAATAGATTATCACAATGAACAACCTACAATATTAAACACGATCTATATATTAGTAATGCTCATAGAAGGAATTTGGCATCATAAAGCTTGATAATTTGGTATCAAAACTGAAGCAGATTATCATGCTTAATAATTAGTCTATGTATTACACAAATATAATGAACATAAGTGGAATTAACAGGTTAAGTTCCAATCAATCACCTGTTGCTTAAATAACTTTCAGCAAGCTTCCTTATGAATATCATGCATATCACTCAAAACACCCAATGCCATATCTTTCATGAACCTGGATATAAAGCCTGCCAAAATTAAGATACATAAACACCATATTGAAAAAACAAAGCCCAATTAGGGTAACAGTATCATATATAGATGTATAGTTTAAGAATTTGCACATAAGGATACAACATCGTTTGATGTCGCCACAAATTCAGATAAAGGATTATCTTAGACTAAACTTATGAGTTGCGCGAGAGATATGACTCAGTGACATTGTGCTCACTTTTAGGTGTATAACGATTTTGCAGAGAAGACATATATATAATTACCGATTATAGCCAAAAAGATTCGTCGTCTTCGATAAGGAGTTATACTAAGCTGCTATCAACATTGTGGTGCAAAGTAAGCTGAAAGAAACGCCAAAATAAGGTTTAGTAACATTGTAATTGAGAAACGGTATACAAAATTAGGCTACATACTGATACTTGTAAACAACTAAATAGCAGTTTTTAGCACCCACTCCAATATGATAAATAATACAGAAAGACCATGAAATCACTATAAATGTGAAAAAAATCACTATAAATGGGTCAATTATTATACATTACCTTGTTTGTATTTGTAGAACGTAATATCCAAATCGGCTTCTATCAATCTTCGTCTTCAATTCTTAACCCTAGATCTTCCGATCTTGCAGAGAGAAATAGGGTTCCTGATATAAACCACATGTTATTCTCTTACCTTCATCGATTATGATATAACCTAACTTGCAATCAACTGCCGTAGGCACAACGTGCGTTTTTTAGGGATTTTGAAACTGTTTGAAACTACCGGTAACCGCTGCTTCTAGAAGCAATTTTTTGAGTTTAAACGGTCCAGATCTTGTTTCAGAATGATCTAATGGCTGAGAAGACTCCAAAAACATTTTTTCTAATGGGAAACCATATATTATATAATACTTAACAGTACAATAACAATAAAAATAGTGTATCTCATTTAGCTGGTTTTCTAAAATACAACGTTATTTCTCAATTCTCAAATTACCTATCAAGTTAACACAAATACACAACGGCATCTAAAGCCTTTTTTCTAGACAACAGATAAGGGAGCCGAATCCAATTAAGTAGAGACATTGGTCGAATGTTGCTAATTTATATTTTGTTTCTATTAAGTATATTATTGAAGACTAAGGGTATGTATGGTTGAATGTAATGAAATGAAGTGGGAATGGAATGGGAGAATGAATGGAATAGACAAGGAAATGAAATTGATCATTACCATTCCTTTGTCTTGTTTGGTTAACCTATAGGAATGAAATGAATTATTACTTCATTTTGTTTTGTATCCAAAAAAATTGTATCAATGAAATAATAATAAAAACACTCTTATCTCAAAATAATTTATTCACAAAAAAAAAAAAACTGCAATAGCGCTGGTGGTGGTGTTAGCTCTAGCGACCAAAATGTTGGTGGCAGTGGTGACGGTGGTGGTGGGGGTGGCAGTGTCAAGCGGTGATAGCATTGGTAGTGATGGAGATGGTGGGGTGGCGACGGTGACAATGTTTGCGGTGGTTAGAACGACTATGGTGGCGACGGCGATGGCGGTGGTTATGCTGGTGGTAAGGTGGTGGTGGCGGAGGCGGTGGTGATGGCGACTGTGTGGTCAGGTGTTGGTGGTGGCGAGTGGCGACAGTAGTGGTGGTTGTTGTTGTTAGGTGGTGGCGGTGTTAAGAAAATAGGGTGAATGAGGAATTGAATGAAAAAAAGAAGGGATGTGGGAAGGAATGGTTTTGATAGATATTCCATGTGTAATGGATGATTCCATTCCATTGAGCAACCAAACACCAATATTTTCATTCCAACGCAATGAATCATTTCATTCCCCCTATCATTACTGCATACCAAACGCTACCTAATATATTTATTTCAAAGAAAGTAACTAATGAACTTTTATATTAAAATATTATAAATAAAACCATTATTTAACTTTAATTTCATTTTTATCATCGGTGGGCCTTCGAGCGGGTAGATATTCTCTGGAACTGGAGATAAATTGGAGGTGCTTAAGAACTCCGTATGACTGGATTGGGCCAGCTGGCAGTGGCCTTTCGCCATTGGGTCACCCTGCACGAAGGAACTAGACAATTCTCTGTTTGTTGGCCGTTAAAAAAAGCTTTTCATTTTTGATTGACTTTAATTTCATTTTGAAAAACGAATAACCTAAAAGAATAACATAACTAATAAAATTATCAGTCGTTCAAAAATAAAAGTAATATATAGTTAATAGTAATAAATAATTCTCTGATGCGGGGTAAGTAAAAGAGACCAAAGATTCAAACTTGACTTTATGTACTTACCCGACAAAGTTTTAGTGTTATGAAAAAGATTCCATATGATCATGGAAATTTTCTTTTGCTATCACCCGATAATTATTACTACTAATTAAAGTGTTTTACTTTATATGCCAAATATATATATATTTTGAACCAATTCAATAGGAAACCTATCGTCGAGAAAGTCCACTATGATAAAACTTATGTCTCGCCCAAAACAGTTTTGTCACAAACGAGATACAAACTCACAAACTTTTATAAGGAAAGTCACGTGATTAGTGGTTACCATTGGAACAGTTGATCTTTGGTTGTCAAATAATTTTCTACACAATCATTACCATATTAGTGAATTTTAAAAGATTAATTATACATCATCACACACATATATCAGACTTCATTTAAAAGGGGAGACATTGGATTTAAGTCCTATACGTGATAAAATAAAGAGTTTCGGTTGGATCATGAGGTTTTCTTATATATCGTGGATTTCTTTCTGATGAAATGAAGATAATAAGATAAGTTAGCGGGACTGTTACCGATCAAAAAATATGCTAAATTGTCAAAGTGATGCACTCAATTACCTAAATGTGTAATATGCATGCTTTGATATATTTCCCTAAAGGGTAATAGGTAAACATTAAAATTCATCCTCGTATTCACATTTTCCATGTAGAATTTGATGATTGGCCATTTTTTTTCCTCATGTTTTTACCCTATCGGTGAATGTATAATCATTCATTTGACTAGTTCTTTATTAATCATTATGTTATGAGATATAACTTTAATAATTGCTATCTATTTTGATATGAAAAGTTATGAAGCGTAATCATGTGCCAAGCTGTTTTGGTCTGGTTTGAAACATGTTCAATTGAAGGTTTGAAACCTTTTTTTAAACCTGCCATGAACTCAAAATTGATAATAAGTTGGATGCACTCATAAGTTTGAACCAAACAAAATCACCGCTCATTGAATTTGCAGGGATTCAAGTTTTGAACACTAACAAGGTTTATGGCTGCTAATTCGTTTGTTGAACTTTTCAAGTTATATATTGTTTCGTAGATTTTCATTTATTTTCAACGTGCGAGTAGAATTGCTATGTTTTTTATTTTTAAAAGCAAAATTTTAGTTATAGTATTATTGAAATGCTAAACTAGACACGTTACACACATTGTTTACTATAACGAATGACATTTCATAACGAACCAAACTGATACCGATCAAGATACTTCGTTTTTTATCACCGTATTTACACTTCATGTAGACGTTTAGGTGGGTGCTTTCTTTTCAAGCTTTATTGATCTTCAACAAATTTTTTTTTAGTCAACCTTTTTATGCTTCAACTTTTGACAAAACAAAATGTTGATTACTTTAATAGTTTAATATTCGTGTTAAATTATGCTTGTATTTACGATAATTAGTTTATATATCATGTCTTATTGGTCAAAAAGTATTGGTTCGGACACGCAAACTGGTACACGCCAGACCATCTCAGGCCCATCACATGAGTGATAAATCAGCCTTACTCAGGAGCAAGACGATTAGCACTTAGAAAACAAAATGTTGATTACTTTAGTAGTTTAATATTCATGTTAAATTATGCTTGTATTTACGATAACTAGTTTATATATCATATCTTATTGTTTGAAAACGTATTGTTCCGGACATGCAAACTGGCCCACGCTAGACCGTTCCAGGCCCATCACATGAGTCGTAAATCAACCTCACTCAGGGGCAAGGCGATTAGCGCTTAAGATCGGGTTCGAACCCACAACCTCTAGATTATTGTTCCAAGTCTTACGCCCCTTTAACCAACCGAGCTACACGGCAGGAACTATATGTCATATCTTAACATAAACATGTATTGATTTATTTTTATTAAATATCTTCAAATGATTGTGGGCTCCTAATTTTACAATACAGTTTTGTTTATCTGAATGGCGAAATATTATCAAATTAACAACAGACCTAGCAACAAGCTAACCTTATTGAAAAGAAAGTACGGCACCCAATTACAAACACCTTAAAAAAATTACACCAAAGTTTTATAACTAAGAGGGTGTTTGGGATTGAGTTTAAAAAATGTTTATTAGCTTATTGGCTTTTTCAAGAAGCCAATAAGCAAAATAGATGTTTGGCAAATGTAAAAGCCCTTTTTGTTTTGGCTTTTTGATTGGCTTGAAAAAACACTTTTCCAAAAGCCTCAATTTGGGGTTTTTTAAAAATACTTTTGGCTTTTTGATTGGATTTTTACTAATCTACCCACCATTTACCCTTTTTGTTCATTTTACGTAAATAAGCTAAGCAAAACATTTTTTAAAAAGTGCTTATGGCTTTTCCAACCACATAAGCTAATCCAAACACTTTTTTAAAAACTCCTTTTCAAAAAGCCAGAAGCCAATAAACATTTTTGACAAAAAGCACTTTTAGAGTTAAATAAGCAATCCCAAACACCCTTAAATATATCCTTTTATCCAAAGGTTTGCAAATTTCTTGAAAGATGCATATGAATTTTGTTGGTAGTTGAAGATTAACATAACAATTAAAACATAAGAGCATCCCCACCCGTAAACTAATTCAAACATCCACCTCATCGTTACATCATATTCTAAACTTTTCACCAAAAAACCTCACTTTTCTCTACCTATAAACCAATCTAAACCTCATTAAAATATAATAAATATTTATATATATGTATATATAGGCAAAGTATAGAATGAAAACCCACTTGAGTTGTAAAAACCCGTGAAAACCCTATGTAACATCGTTTTTTTTTGTTACATGTAATATATGTTGTAACATTTAATACAAAACATCGAAACATTAAAAAAATTGTTTTGCTATTTTTTAACATTTTTTTACTAATTTTTTTATATGCTTGTAGGAGAGCGAAAAAGTTATATTTATGATAACATTTTTTATTAACTTAATTTAATTGTGGATCACAAGATTTAATCTTTAATTAAAAAAAAGTGGTTGAGAATTGGTTTCTAGAGTTTTCACAACTCAAATGAGTTTTTATTTTGACTTAACCATATATATATATATGTGTGTGTGTGTGTGTGTGTGTGTGTAATGGTTATGGTGGAGCCACTATAAACCCACCTCCCAAACGTTTAAGAATGCAAATCAAACCTAACACAAATATTTGTCTCCACTCGTCTCCTCTCGTTTGCCCAATACCATGTCAACAAAAACCAACTTTTCACCTACCGGTGGAGATGCTCTAAATATTAGTGCAAAGCTCACGTGTAAAACAAAATTAACCATGATTTGTTGACTACTTTATGACTTAATGCTATGTTGAAAATGAAAGTTAAATATGACATGATTTCAAATACTTTATCATATATATCTTCAAAAAGTGCATTTTTAATGTTGGATTGCTTAGGAAACACAATAGTCTATACTTTCCTCTTTCCTATGTGTTCCCAAAAAATACAGCGCCTTTTCGATCATGTGTTAATACTTTATTAACGGTTTTTTCTTGTTTTGTTTTGCTTTTTTATCATAAATGTTAGATCTGTATTTAATCTAATCTAAACGCCGAGAGACGATCTCCTGGATAATCTCCATGCAAAGGTTGCTCCTTGTAAAAAAATATATGCATTTAGAAACTAGTTAATTTATATATTTCTCAGGACATGTTTAATCAAAACTTGATTCCTAAAATCAAAATAATAATATTAATAAAATGAAACATATATTAATAACATTAAATTAAACATACACAAACTTTTTAATTTTCCATTACTATAAATATAGAAAGAAACAAACAAAACAATCTCCGACAACCAGAAATATACTATTCATGGTCATTCTCTCATCTTCCAAACACTATACAGTAGAAACTCAATAAATTAATACTCGATTATTTAATAAACTCTCTAAGATAATATTTTTTGCCAGTCCGACTCGGGGATAGGGTGCTAAATTAAAATAATTCGTTAAAATTATAAGATAATACATTTTTGATAATTTCTTTAGACCCCATATAAAATATAAATTAATAATTCCTTATATATAGCATATTTCATGAATAATTTATGAAGGTTTCTTGAAAAATGACTGAATTGTCTTTTGTTTTTTGTTGAAATCAATTTTCCCTTGAATCTCGTCTCTAATTTTCCTTAGCATGGTAAGAACTTCTGGTGTTGTTTTCTCATAGCTCAACAAGAAATTGTTCAATGTGATTGCTGCTTTAATAGCTTCGTTTCGCGAAGGGGGCTCCATTGTAGAACTTTCATCATCTTCTTCATCGATCATCTTTATTAATTCCAATAATGCTTTCAATAATTTCTTCATCAGTCAACAACTGTGCAACTACATTTTCTTCTGGGTGAGTCAGAACATTCTACTATAAATTAATAAAATATTAATTAATATATAAATTAATAATTATTAATTTATCGATTAATTAATAACTCTTTTAATTAATAAATTTTAGTGGTCTCAAGTGTATTATTTTATAGAGTTTCTACTGTACTGTTTTGTTACACTATTTCGTTACTCTTTCTCACAAAGGATTACCCTCTTGTTCATTAACTATCTTATTATTAGAAAAAAAAATTGATGCAAAATCAGCTTCGGAGAAAAAAAAAAATAGTTTTAAACTTTTAGCAGGTTAAAATAATGTTAAATTGTAGTAGTTAATTGGTCTAGCAGTAACTCCATAATTTTTCTTATGAAAAGTTGTTGGTTGAAGCTTTGCCTGAAGCAGTTTGGGACTTTGAGCTAAGGGGTTTACCCAGTTGTTTGGTTTTGACATGGATGGATGAGTGTTATTTAAGCGGAAGTAGAGCTGGCAATTTAGACATGATATACGAATACACAACACATACCTACACAACTTTAACAGATATCACATATGACCTTAATAGGTTTCGTGTACTAAACAAGTAGACACGAATTGACCTGTTAACTTTTGTGTCTAAACAGGTAAAATATCAATTTACCTGTTAATTAAGTACCAGTTACTACATGATTAGATTTTTTTATAAATAAAAATGTATAATAATCTACCTAAATAGTTAACCCTAAATTTGTATACGAAATAACTGAACACGACGCATATCATTTCAATCCAACATCAAGCAGGCGGCAACACACCCTTCTCCAATTTTCCCTCTCCGGATCTTGGGTAGTCCGGTGGTTTCCCTCCACATCCCCGGTAGCCACAGCTCTTCGATTCTCGATCTACCTCTCCACATCTCTAATTCTCCAGCAGTTCAGTCTCCTCGTAATTGTAGCGTCGCCACCAATATTAAAAGGTTCGTGCCTTATCATGTATACCTGGTATTAACAGGTTCGGAATTGAGATATATGTACACGATAAGTTTTCGTATTTATGCAGATATACATGTTTCTTGTTTGTGTCTTATCATGTACGGGTAGTGGCGGACCTACTTCATAAGTAGGGCTAGCATCCGCTACCCCTCAACTTTTCGTCGGCAGTGTACATTTATTTCTTTTTGGGCCGGTTTTCGTATTTCGTTACTTTTGAAAAAAATATTACGTTACCCCTATTTGTTTAAAGGCCAACCAATTTAAAAGTTCAAATTAAATAAAGCCCAAACAAAGTTATAGTCAAAAGCAAATAAAAACAACTAATTTTTTTTCTTTTGTTTGAACGAGAGACATTAAACATAAACAGACTCAACAGAATCGTCATTTTTTAAAAGTTCAAATCAAATAAAGCCACAAAAAGTTTATAGCTCAGAGTAAATAGAAATCATTAACTTTTTTTTTTCTTTTGTTTGAAGGAGAAACTTTAAACAGAAACATGCTCAACATAATCATCATTTTTAGGTTGACATTTTTAATATGGTTTTGGATATACAAATTCAATAACTTGGAAATAGATTTAGTAAGGCCTTAACTAGTTTGCTAGAAAATGTCTGGTTTAAATCTTGAGAGTCGTTTTCCAAGTTTGGCATATCTAAGATAATGGCATTTTTGAAAATGTATCCGAATGATTTTAGTAATGAAGAAAAATTGTGTATTCCGGGTGATCGTACGACATTTTATCACACTTTAAAGGAAGATAAATTTTCGAAATTGGGTGAATGTGTGACCTTGCTCGTGTAATGGTGGAAATCGGAAAGCACATCATCTTTTCTTTTATTTATCAAAATATTGAATCTAGCGCTAATTTTACTGATTGCAACCGCAACCGTTGAAATATGTTTTTCTAAAATGAAAAACTTATAAATACAGGTTTGCGTAAACGAATTGGTGATGAGTATTTGAACAATGCTTTTATGTAGTCGAAAGAGAAACACTCGATAAAATAAAAGAACATGGTGTAATGGCTCAATTTCAAGCTTTCAAAAATCGAATAAGAGAAATTTGTACCTTATGTATCATGTTTCTATTTTTGTCTTGTTTATATTGTAAAAATACGGTTTCAAGCTTTCATAAACAAAATACAGTAAAAAAAATTTTGAACGTTACCCGTAAGATTTTTTTCTAGATCCGCCACTGTACATGGAGTTACACAATATGCTATCATAAGTGGAAGGATGAATTGCAAGTGTCGGGGCTTTGCTAGTAAAAAACTTCCATAATTTTCACTGTTTTAATTTCTGAAGTGTAGTTACTAGGGGAAATGAACGGGAGAGCGTGCTTGTACATCAGAGTACAACTGTCTAGTAGCGCAGAAAGGAAAGTGAGAGCAGAAGAAAAAGAAAAAGAAAAAGTCAATTGCCAGTCCCCTCGTTTTGTTAACTTTGCGGACCAACCCCTCAGCTTTTACTCTGATTACATGGACCACCCTTATCTTTTAACAGAGAAAAGAAAATTGGATTGTACCTTGTCAGCGGACGTTACTTGTTACACACGCAACCGCCTTGTTTTCTTTGTACATACATAAAAATTAAGTCACCTTTACGTTAAATACTTGACAAAAATCACAAGACTTTTAGATACACCATTTTAAATAAAATAATCATCAATCTTTTTCCAATTAAATTTTTGACGGATAGATATTACAAATGCATGTCACGTATAGTGACAGGGGTGTGTTGTGACGTGTATTATTGACTGCAAACTATATCACATGTCATCTAGCCATATGCTTTGCTTAACATTGAAAGTTATAATAAAAATTAAAAAACAGAAAAAAAAAATTAGTGGCTAGTTTGTTTAGAATAAATGGTCGACTAGTTTATTTAGTCACTCTAGAATAATTTAAATCACAAGTGGATTAAGAATGAAAAGTTTAATAAAAGAAAGATACAGTATTTTAAAGTTGAAGAGTTATTGTAGACAGAGTTAAACCTTTCATCCGACCTGACAAACTTTAGTTTCCAACTACACCATTTTAGCAACAACATGTGGGAGGTCAAAAACAATGCAATTCATGTGTGTAAAAGCTTCAAGCAAGTAAGCAACTGATATTTGAAATTTAGAATGTAGCATAAAGTAACATTGGTGAAAGAAAGAAGTAAATTAAGAAAATTTGTAACTTCAATCCATATTTATAGATTGCCGTCCGCAACAAATAAAGATTGGTCAAAATCTCATCTGATACCATACCATACTTGTGTTGGTCTCTCCTCTCGGGCGACTAAGAATTACCTAAAGATAGTTCAATGGCAAATATTCGTCTGTGCAAGTATTTATGCGTCATCATAAACCCCTTATTTTATATTCAAAGAGTTTTCTCATTGGTATTAAACTTTTTCTCAAGATCCCTACTAATTTACACTGTATTCTCGGGTTTAAAATACAAGGAAAAGAAATGATAAGATTGGATAGGGGAAGAAAGGAAAACAAATTATATATTTAAAAAACATTCTCGAGCTAAAATAAAACAAAACAAAAAAAATGTTAATTATATTTTTGAGTTAGATAGGAAGGAAAAGCTACCGGTAGAAAGGAAAATCAAGCTGGATCCGTGGTTTAAAGACTTGTCATGGAGTTCATTTTGTTGCTGTGCAAGAAACCAAATTGGGAGTAGGATCTTTTTTTCAGCTTAATCACATTTGGGGTAGAACTATTTTCGATTTCGATATGGTCGAAGCTACCGGTAGGTCAGGGGGGTTGTTGTGTGTCTTTGTTGGGGACTTTAATGAGGTGCGGGATGCGTCGGAAAGGCTAAACTCGGATTTTGTTGCTTCTAATGCAGAGGTTTTTAATCGTTTTATTAATTATGCGGAGTTGTGTGAATATCAAATGGGCGGCGGTTCTTTTACGTATGTGTCGGAAAAAGGTGATAAATTTAGTAAAATTGACCGAGTTCTAGTTTGCAAAGATTTTAAGGATTGCTGGCCAGGGGCTTCACTAAACGTGCTTCCCAAAGGGTGCTCAGACCATCGACCGTTGGTACTTAGTATGATTCCGATGGACTATGGTCACATTCCTTTCCGTTTTTTTAACAGCTGGTTGGAGATCCCAGGCTTCGTTGATTTTGTGGAAACTTGTTGTGGGCGATTCCACTTTCACAGGCCGCCTGATTTGGCCTTGGTGACTAAGTTTAGATGGTTGAAAATCGGATTAAGGAATGGTTGGAGGTTAAGAAGGAGACTTCCGCCTTATATGAAGCAAACAAGCATAAAATCAGTTGTTGGAATCTGTGGCAGTTCAAAGACCACTCTCTCAGCATGAGTTAGAAAAAAGGGCGGAGTGCATGGTGATGGTGGAGGCATTTGAGATTGTGAAACAAAAAGATGCACGACAGAAGGCGAGAGTGAAGTGGGCGGTTGACGGTGACGACAACACGGTGTATTTTCACGGTATTCTTAATGCGAACATATCCTCAAATAGGTTACACAGCTTGATGGTTCAGGGTACTTGGGTTTGTAATCCGATTGTTGTAAAAGGAGAAGTCTTTGATTTCTTTGCTACTCGGTTTTTGGAACCTGTCCTCGATCGTCCGGTCCTTGTATGCCCGTGTATTAGCTTGTTGACGAATGACGAGGCGAATGGCCTGGTTGCGCCGTTCTCACTGTTGGAGTTAAAGGTGGCGGTGTGGGACTATGATGGTGATCGGTCGCCCGGACCAGATGGTTTCAACTTTAAGTTTATCAAACGGTTTTGGGCATATTTTCAGTATGATTTTTTGAAGATTATGGGTGAGTTTTTTGTGACAGGTTAGTTCAGTTTTGGTGTCCTCGCCTCTTTTATCGCCTTAATTCCTAAGGTGAAAGATCCTATTTTCTTGGGGGATTTTAGACCGATTAGTCTTATCGGTTGCATTAATAAAGTGGTTTCAAAAGTGTTGGTAAATCGGTTAAAGCGAGTAATTGGTAAACTGGTTTCCGCTGAACAATCAGCTTTCCTTCGCAATCGTAGTATTCTAGACGGGTCTCTAATGCTAAACGAAATGTTCGCCTACTATAAGAAGTCGAGAAAACGCGGTATGATGTTTAAGGTGGATATTGAGAAGGCCTATGATACTTTAAACTGGAATTTTATTGACGACGTCTTGAGGCAAATTGATGGCGAGGGGAATGAGTCAAGCATTGCTAGTTTCGGGGCTTGCAAACCAATTCCAAACGAAAGTGGCTAAGTGGACTCCTGGGCTTGTTCGGGACCGGCCCAAGCTACCTCCACCTTGGCCGAACCCTAATCTATCTTTAGTATGTTATTTGTTTAACTTTTATGTTTATTTAGTTGAGACTTGTTCCTCAAGTTTAGGATTTTCTATTTAATGTCTTGCTATTTTATGTTTGAGACTTAATTGTTTTTCTGGAACTTAATAAAGTTTATCATTTGGAGGATTTAAACGTGTTCTTGACATAGCTCAGGAAATTATCGTTGACATAGACCAACACCGTGTGACCATCACGCTATCAAGTGGTATCAAAGCCATGTCGGATCATAACATAAGTCAACGTCGATTCGCCAATAGAGGCAACAGTGATTATGAACGTGATCCGCAGGACATAGAAGAAATTGAAAGGCTGCGCCAACAACTTTTGGATGCAGGATTATAACCGGCCAAAGAAGGAAGTGGTGGCAGGAAAGCAATTCTGAACAAACTGAGTCGGATGGGTTCGATATGAGGGACGTGATTAACAGCAACCCTTTCGGCCAACGTGCCAGGGTGCGTCGCCCGCCACCTCACGTTCCGACCCACTGCGATCCCTAGGGATTCGCGTGGAAATCCCAGATTTTGAAGGCGGTGTTCAGCCAGGCGAGTTTATTGATTGGTTGCACACGGTCGAACGGGTCTTTGATCTCAAGGACGTCCCTAATCACATGAAGGTAAAAATCGTTGCTATTAAATTAAAGAAACACGCGTCATTATGGTGGGAACACTTAGCAAAAAAACGTGTCCAAGAAGGTAAACAAAAAATCGATTCATGGGATAGGATGAAGCGTTTATTGAAAAACAAATTCTTACCCGTTAATCATAGACAAGACGCTTTTTTAGAATATCATGGGTTAAAACAGGGGACTTTAAATGTGTCTGACCTTATTTTGGAGTTTGAACGGTTAAGAATGCGGTGTGGCGCGGACGAAGACGAAGAACAAGTTATTGCTAGATTTTTGATTGGGTCGAACCTTCGACCCAATCAAAGCCGGGGATCGACTTTCGTTTCCGCTCCACTTCCGGCCTCAACGTCCCAGCCGAAAACTGCTGTCCCAGCAGCTAAACCGCCAACGTCAAACCCGCAAGGGGGGAATCGGTGCTTTACATGCCTAGGGTTGGGCCACCTACAACGAAATTGTCCAAACACGCAAGTTGTTGTACTCGTTGATGATTCGGTACCCACATTTGATGATAATCCTGAGGCAGACGACGAATTCCAGGATGCTACAATTCTTTACCCAGATCGAGGTGAAGCTTTAACATCCCATCGTGTTCTCAGCGCGTCTCTTGCATTAGATGTGGATGACACTATGTGGCTACGCAATAATATTTTTCGAACCAAGTGCATGATATAAGGTAAAATTTGTGATATTGTTGTTGACGGGGGGAGTTGTGATAATATGATAGCCACTGCGGCTATGGATAAATTGGGATTAACAGTTAAAAACCATCCAGAACCGTATCAGCTATCTTGGCTAAAAAAAGGAAATTCAATTAAAGTGACACATCAGTGTTTAGTATCGTTTTCAATTGGTAACAAATACACGGACGAACTTTGGTGTGAGGTCATCCCCATGGATGCTTGTCATATCCTTTTGGGGCGACCTTGGTTGTATGACCGTCGACGTGAAACATGACGGGCATCGTCATATGTATAGTTTTCAGAAAGACGGGTTGAGTATTACTTTGGCACCTTTTAACCCGAAAGATTCACAAACAGAAGCGTTAATTCTTTCAAAAACTGAATTTTTGGAGTGCGCTCTAAAACCGGAACCCCCGTGGATTTTTGGACTTTTTATTGTTGAGGAAAATCCACCGACACCATCTCCACCGGCGGCGGTACGGCAGTTACTCATCGAGTTTCGTGATCTTTTTCCGGAGGAAATACCGGAGGGCTTACCATTGGAACGCGAAATTCAGCATTGTATTGATTTTCACCGGAGCTCGAGTATACCGAATAAACCAGCTTATCGAATGAACCCGAAAGAATTTGCTGAATTGCAACGACAAGTGACAGAGTTGTTAGAAAAAGGATTTATACGTGAAAGTAAAAGTCCGTGTGCTGTTCCCGCTTTACTTGTGCCAAAACCAGGGGCGCATATCGAATGTGTATTGATAGTCGAGCTGTAAATAAAATAACGGTGAAATACCGATTTCCTATTCCACGATTTGAAGACTTACTTGACCAGTTGCACGGCTCTAGCATTTTCTCCAAGATTGATCTTCGAAGTGGATACCACCAAATTCGAATGCGACAAGGGGATGAATGGAAAACCACTTTTAAGACGTGAGATGGGTTATACGAGTGGATGGTTATGCCATTCGGGCTAGCTAATGCTCTGAGTACGTTTATGCGTCTTATGAATCATGTTTTTTGGGGTCTTATTGGCGTTTGTGTCGTCGTTTATTTCGACGATATACTTATTTTTAGCAAGACTTTGGCACAACACTTGCAGGACCTACGAGCAGTTTTTACTATTTTACGGGAGCAGCGCTTGTTTGCTAATTAAAAGAAGTGTCACTTCCTTACTCGCGAGGTCGTCTTCTTGGGATATTTGGTGTCGGGTGATGGTATTCGAATGGATGACAGCAAAATTTCAGCCATCACATCTTGGCCAACACCGCAAACCTTACGCGATGTCCGGAGTTTCCATGGTTTAGCTTCTTTTTACCGTTGTTTCATTCGAAATTTCAGTTCTATTGTGGCACCTATGACCGAGTTGTTGAAGAGTTCCAAATTCGTCTGGACCGCTGCTGCACAAAAATCTTTTGACACCTTGAAGGCCCTTGTCACGACGGCTCCTATTCTCGCCCTCCCGAACTTTGATGATGTGTTTCAAGTTGAGTGTGATGCGTCCGGTATTGGGATCGGTGGTGTTTTGAGTCAAATTGGACGCTCGGTGGCATATTTTAGTGAAAAATTGAATGAGGTGCGTCACCGTTACAGCACATATGATAAGGAGTTTTATGCTATTATTCATAGTCTTGATTATTGGCGTCAAAGCTTGATTATTGGCGTCATCAAGCTTTGAAATACATCTAAGGCCAAGTTAAATTGAATCCGCGTCATGCCAAATGGGTCGAAACTTTACATACGTATTCGTTTACTATTCGTCACAAGGCAGGATCTTCTAATAATGTTGCGGATGCTATGAGTCGTCGACCGACCTTACTTACCTCTTTTGAGCTTTCTGTTCCCAGCTTCAGTTCTTGGCAACGCCTGTATGTTGATGACCTTGATTTTGGGGATGCTTGGTCCCGTACCGCTGGTTCGCCGTGGGGTTTTTTTACCCGACCAAGGTTTTTTATTTCGAGGTACCCGCTTATGTGTTCCACAATCCTCGTTTCGGGAAGCAATCATTTTGGAATGTCATGAGGGTGGCTGGCTGGGCATTTCGGTCGTGACAAGACGCTTGCGCAGGTTAGGGATCGATTTTTTAGCCACGTTTGGACGCTGATGTTGCTCGGTTACTGCGTCGTTGCCACGTTTGTCACATAGCAAAACCTCTCACACAAACCAGGGGCTCTATACGCCCTTGCCGGTTCCACGCGGTCCTTAGGAGGATGTTAGTTTGGATTTTGTTCTTGGGTTACCAAGGACTCAGCGACAGAAGGACTCGATTATGGTCGTCGTTGATCGTTTTTCGAAGATGGCGCATTTTGTTCCTTGTGATAAGACTTTTGATGCATCCCAAGTTGCTTGATTGTATTTTTCAGAGATTGTTCACTTACATGGAGTTCCTAAGACTCTCACTTCTGATCGTGACGTTAAGTTTGTTGGACACTTTTGGCGTACACTGTGGAAACGTTTGGGTTCGAAGTTGCAGTTTTCTAGCTCTCATCACCCCCAGACGGATGGACAAACTGAGGTAACGAATCGTAGTTTGGGTAATTTACTTCGTAGTTTGGTTGGGGATAAACCCCAACGGTGGGACTTAGTTTTACCTCAGGCTGAGTTTGCTTATAATCGTTCTTGTCATAAATCCACCGGGAAGAGTCCGTTTTTTATTATGTATGGGCGTAATCCCTTTACTCCTTTAGATTTAGCGCCTCCTACTGATATGTCTCACCTTAGTACCGATGGTGATGTCTGAGCTGTTCAGATTCAGGACCTCCATCAGCAAGTTCGCACTAAGATTGCTAAACATAACTTGCAATATCAAGATGCTGCAAATAAACATAGGCGTTCGGTTATTTTTCAGCCAGGGGATTTGGTTTGGATTCATTTGCGTCTGTTGTATTCGGGTGTTACCATGTGTGGTGCCAGTCTACAATACTCATGAAACTTAGTATTGTATTCTCTGAGATTTGTGCCTTCCACTTTGTGACGCGAGAGGTTTCCACATGGTCGTTTCGGTAAATTGCAGCCTCGGGCGGATGGACCTTTTCGTGTGCTCGAGCGTATTAATGACAATGCTTATAAGATTGATTTTCCGGGTCACTACAAAGTTTCTGCAACGTTTAATGTAGCTTATTTGTCTCCCTATGAAGGTGATTTAGATGATGATGACTCGGGGACGAGTCCTTTTCACGCTGGGGAGGATGATGGCGAGGGGAATGAGTCAAGCATGGCTGGTTTCGGGGCTTGCAAACCGATTCCAAACGAAAGTGGCTAAGTGGACTCCTGGGCTTGTTCGGGACCGGCCCAAGCTACCTCCACCTTGGCCGAACCCTAATCTATCTTTAGTATGTTATTTGTTTAACTTTTATGTTTATTTAGTTGAGACTTGTTCCTCAAGTTTAGGATTTTCTATTTAATGTCTTGCTATTTTACATTTGAGACTTGGTTGTTTTTCTGGAACTTAATAAAGTTTATCGTTTGGAGGATTCAAACGTGTTCTTGACATAGCTCAGGAAATTATCGTTGACATAGATCAACAGTGTGTGACCATCACGCTATCACAAATGAAGTTTCCAGAAAAATGGAGAAAGTGGGTGTCCGGAATTCTCCTAGGGGGAAGGGCTTCGGTGCTAGTTAATAGATCTCCTACACCAGAATTCAATTGTTACCGGGGCCTTCGGCAAGGCGACCCGTTACCTCCATTCCTTTTCGTTTTGGCAATGAAAAGCTTGACGGGAGTAATGAAAAAGGCTAGTCAAGTGGGGTTGTTTAAAGGTTTAAGATGCGGTATTGGGGGGCCGACAATGACACATCTCTTATGCGCCGACGATGTCATATTTGTTGGTGAGCGGAATCAGGAGAACGTGCTAAATCTTCGTCGGATCCTTCGATGTTTTTATTTGGTCTCCAGATTAAAAATAAATGTAAACAAAAGTTGGGTGTACGGTATAAGGGTGGAGGAATCAGAAAGGATGGAGATGGCGAGTTTGTTGAATAGCAAGACGGGGACGTTTCCGTTTAAGTACCTCGGTTTGCTAGTCGGTGGGAATATGAATCTGGTGGCTTCATGGGATCCGGTTGTGGAGACGTTCAGGAGAAGGCTATCACTGTGGAAGGCCAAAAAGCTCTCTTTCGGGAGGAGGATAACGGTAATTAAATCAGGTGTTGAATTCTTTACCAACATACTTTTTTTCTTTGTATAAAGCTCCGGATGGGGTGCTGGAAAAATTGGAAAGGATTAAACGGGTTTTCTTGTGCGGAGGGTCGGAAGAGAACGTAAAAATAAACTGGGTAGCGTGGGATAAGGTGATAGCTCCGATCGGAAACCGGGGTCTTGGGTTAGGGTCCCTATAAGTAACTAATTTAGCCGTGGTGGTAAAGATTTAAGAGTGAGAAAAATGGCATGTGGAGGAAAGTGATTTGGGCCATTCACCACTCGGAAAGGTCATGGTCCTTCATTCCTGCTAAGGTTTCGATTCCGGGACCTTGGAAACAAATAGTGATGATTTCTAAGAAACTTGAAGAAGTTGGTTAAGTATTGGAAGATGCCTTTAGATGTGAAGTGAGGAATGGCGAGAATACTCTGTTTTGGTTGGATAAGTGGTGTGGAGACCTGGCCTTTCAAACACAGTTTCCATGGTTGTACCAGCTCGAGTCAAAGAAGCAGTGCCACGTGTCGGATAGGCTTACAATGTATATAGATGAGATTTGTGGAACTTGGGGTTGGATTAGAGATCCAATGGGCCTGCTAGAAATTGAGAAGTTCAGGGGGATTTTAAGTTTGGTCCAACATGTTCGATTACAGGTGGGGCCGGATCGGTTAACTTGGGATTGAATCAAGGTAATAACTTTTCGGTGAGAAGTCTTAAGCGGGGGATAGATTTAGTGCAAGGAGGAGACGTGGATTACACAATAGAATGGAATAACTATGTTCCTAAGAAAGTCGGGGTGCTAGCGTGGAGGGCAGAAATGGAACGAATCCCGGTTTTAGTTGAGTTGGCTTGTAGAAACGTGGTGGTTGCTTCTACGTGGTGCCCGGTATGTGATGAGGCGGAGGAAATGGCAGAACATATTTTTATATCATGTAGATTTGCTCAAGCGGTTTGGCATTGTATCGCCAATTGGTGTAAGGTCCCACCGTTCTTTGCTTTCTCCATTCATGACATTTTAGAGCTTCACAAACATTACCGATTGCCCAAACGGAAAGCTAAGTTGTTCCATGCGGTTTGCTTAACTTTAGTGTGGTGCCTATGGAAAATGAGAAATATGGTGGTCTTCGAAAGGAAGGAGGCGAGTGTCAATAACATACTTTGTGAAATAAAAGCACTAAGTGTCTTGTGGATTTGTAATAGGTCTAACAAGTTGGACATTACGTGGGAGAGGTGAAGAGTATTTAATTTCGATGTATTTTGATTGTTGACTTTGTAGGTGTTTTGGTATTTTCCTCGGCCTAGCATCTTGCTAGGTCGGCGTGTCGTAATTTGTATAAATTCTTGATTGGTTGTTCAAAAAAAAAGATAGAAAAAAAATTTGTAACTTTACAATCAAGTCCTCATTATTGAGTTAGATAGATAGGAAAAGATAGGGTAAATTAGTAATATTGTACATGGCTATAAACTTTCCTTCCGAATAAGGCCATATTTGGCTGAAAAGTTTTGGAGGAAAAAAGCCCTAACTTTTCTTTCCATTCTCTTTCTTTTCTTTTAATGAAAAAACTCAAAAATGAAAAAAGAAAAATTTTCCTATCTTTTCTTTTCCAAACCCTTAAATAAAAACCTCAAGAATGCAGTGTTAGACGAGGGCGTAGCTTAGTTGGGGCATGATTGGCACGGTCCCCTCCGTTTTTTTGTTCGGTGATGTAAATTTATCTTTTTTCAACAAAAAAAATTTATATATACTATAAATTTACCCGTTTTTTACTGAAATTTTGAGCCCGACGCCCTCTGCTTTATGAAATTTTCTATTCCCCCCCCCCCTCAAACATGTATGTGCAAGCTTCGCCATTTTGACACTTCTTAATTATTTCACCTAGAAAAAGTTTTCCAAACCATAACTACAGTTTTGTAGAACTCTTTTAACACATTTCTTTCTTGTTTACCACATATGGTTAGTTAATAGTTAGCAACTAAAGTACAAATACAATGCGAAAGTTCATTTATGTCTATACGGTTTGAAGCACCTAGACTCTAGACTTCTTTCAATTTAATTAATAGTTCTTTTCTTTCAAAAATTGCTATAAATTTTAGTAACATTGATAAAGTAATATAGTTAAGTAGTAGGTTTATCTGATTAAATATAAATTATACGTTAAGTAGTAACATATATATTGTTCGGTTTAACAATATTTTGACGGGTAACAATGGGTACACCATTTCAGATTGCGACAAATCAAAATGTCGGGATGGGGCTGTCTAGGCCGGTTTTAATGGTTTAACAATTTAAAAGATTTTCTTTTACAAATAGTACGTTTAAGAGTTGTATTTAAATTTTTGCAATGGTAAAAACGATTCTTTATTACAAAACGTAATTGCATATTTATAAATAAAATAAAAAAAGGCTAAACAAAGGGTTCGTTTAACCGATTGGTTTCAAGTTTCAAAATGCACCAATCATCAAATAGCCAAACATAACTGTATTATCTCAAATGCACCAAACCAACCAATCTGCTTTGGGTTCAAAGGTTAGATCGATTCTAAACACTCCTACAAAGATTTTGTGAAGTAGCTACAAAGGAGGGCTTGGTGGAAGTTACGCATTAACCATTTAATCTTTAGAGGGGAAAATTTGTTGGTAGCAAAAATTTTATTAGGACCTAATTTGCCAGTCCGAAACCTATAACAGAAACCGGTTTAGGTAAAACCGGCCCCAACCTGATCAGATGTGTTGGTTTATACTGTTTTGAGAATAAAGACGTTGTAACCAGTTTAGAGAAACTAGGTTGGATCCAAGTTTCATACTAGCCGTTATCGGTTAATTCTCGTAGAAGCCAGTTTCAAATCAAACTGGCTTGGCATACGGTCGGTTTTGACTTCTGTTGACCAAATTCAAACTAGTTTTTAAACTCATTAGGCTCACAGAGTATCATGTTTGTGCACCTGTACATAACACACCACGTAATGGGTTCGCTTAGGACTCCACAACAAGCCAAACACCGCCCCGACCCCTCGCTTTTGTACTCGTTTTGCCAGGGTTCTTTGTATTTACAAACGTCCGTTTTGCACGGTGGTGGGCCAGCTGCTCGTTTTGCCGTGTCTCCCTCCCACCATTACGTGTCCTAGACAAAAAAAAAACCGGTCCTCTAAATTTCATACTTCGAAGTTCGAACAGTCAATTTTAGGTCTTTTGTTCTGATAACTACCAAGCTGAAAAGGCCCACTCCCTTTACACTCAGCCCAGTTTCAACTATTTAGGATATTATTTAAAGCCCAGTAATGGTACAAAACAAACCAGATTGTTTCTTTTGAACCGATGCTATTGACTAGAGAGACAAATTCTATTTTTTAAATTCAAACTAGAGACAAGTATACCTTATACAGGGTTTGATACAAAGTTTTAATTTAGGTTTTAGGTTTAGGGTTTAACCACTCATTTATTAAAACAGTTAAATATCGTTTTCGACACGTCAAGGAAGGATTTAAGGCAAAACTTCCATGATGGACCTCATGCCAAAGTTGGGTGTTATTTTACATCGACTAAATCCAGCGTCCAAGAATAGTTTCTCCCACTCGACCTTGGTCCTTTCTCTTCCTGTAACCAAAACCATCATCAAGACATCAAAAACCATCTTGGTTTCTGTTATCTCACCTCGGTCATGTGTTTCATCTAGCACCATATCTATGACGATCACTTTTCCTTTGTCACCTGCAAGCCGAATAGCCTCCCTACACCGGTTTAGTATCTTCAACACGTTGTCATCGCTCCAGTTATGCAAAACGTTCTACATAAATATATGTCAAAACATTAGCAACAAGCTAGTTATGTATTACCTTTAACAAAATATAATAACATAAAATCATAATTGATTAGATTACCTTAAAAAGGATGGCATCAGCAGATGGGATGGAGCTAAACATATCACCTCCAACATATTTGAGATTCCTAGTATCAATCTTGTCAGCAACAACATGCGGGAGGTCGAAAACAGTGCACGTCATATGTGGAAAAGCTTCAAGGAGAATCTTAGCGTCGAGTCCAGTTCCACCTCCGACATCAACTAATGACTCCACGCCTTCAAAGATCTCTTGACAATCTTTGACCGCCAAACTCATCATCTTAGAATCACTTGCCATTGCATCATTAAACAACCCATTGAATCCAGGATTCTTGTTAGCATATTCCCACATAGGAATCCCATGAGCAGTCTCGAAAGCCGTGGATTCGTTTCCATGAAACCACTTTCCCAAGAACTGCCAAGGAGTTATAAAAACTGGATCTAGGATCAAGTTAGCAAATGGTAATAAGTTCGGTAGGTTTTGCAAACTTTCATCATTGTTCTTGACCAATAATTTTGATGCGGTCGTGAGAACATATCCTTCGTCTTCTTGATCATGAAGTTTGGTGTAGGAGAAGAAGTTGGAGTGAATTAGAAACCGCATTAGGCGTTGCAAATGAAGGGTTTTCTCTATGGGGATATTGAGCTTTGAAACGAGTTCTTGAATCTTGATCGGTTTTCCATGATTGTGAATGATGTCAGGTATGCCGAGTTCAAGTGCATAACCAAGAGACATGGATGTGGTGTAGTTGAGGACATGCCTGTATATATGAGCTTGAGCTTCAAAGAGTTCATTAGCTTCTACTTGGCTTTGGTTGGGATCCATTTAGGTTTAGACCCAGCTCACTGCTGCACATATATATGTTCAACTTGAAGTATACATAATACTTTGTAACGATATTTATTTAACAAATAATAAAGTAAATAAGTTTGCTTTGAGAACCAAAACTTACCAGACACTCAAACAGGCAATCCGCTCACTATCCGGTACCATTGTCTTCCGCCCTTGCCAAATATATCCACACGTACCATATTTAGTTTATGAATTTTTGTGTTTGCCAAGATAGAACATGCGTCTTGACGTTACATTGTATTGTCACGCAATTGATCGAACACATAAGATCGCCAAAGACAACACTTATAAGCAAAGAAAGAAGGCAATCCCCTCACTTTCCGGTACAGCTGCCAGTGTATATACAAGATCCATCAATGTATTAGTGGGATGAACTAAGGTGATATCACTCTCCGTGTATTATCAGCATAGTCGAGTCCTATATATGTAACGTGACGTAATGTTTCATAATAATACAAGAAATTTTATTGATGCGGTTACTCTAGCTAATAATTACCGTTTATTTAAGTAATGCAAGTAATTATATAGCCTATGTAAATTTTTGTTTATTGGTTTTGCTTAAAAAGAATTAAAATACTTTTAAAATTAATCTTTTAAGTAAATAATAAACGCTTTTTAATGAATAAAAATGTTTTTTTTTAATATTAAGAAAGATATTTTTTTTCAAAATAAATAAAAACATTAAAAGAAAGAAATTGTAAGGCCAAAAATATGATTTGTGATATCAATGTGACGAAAATTGTTTTATATATATTGGTTAATCAAATTAGTGATGTCGGCGAGAAATCCGGATACGAGACGAGAGCTTCGGTGCACGCGTGTAACTTTAACGGACAGGAGGTCTTCTAGATTATTTGGTTTTAGCTATAAATATGACACACGTATTTCATTTTATTGTGTTTTTCAATGGTGTAAATCACCCACCCAAGGGGAGCTCATCTTGGGTGGGGTCGGTTTGTTTATTAATTTATCAAATCTTTTACTGATAACGAGATCGTTCACTATCCTTCATATTATCTTTATATTATCTGTTCGGTCGTTTGATTTACCGCACCCGTTTCGCATGTTTATCAAGAACAAAATCCGTTTATTTGTCGGATCCGGTTTCAGGACCTACATTTGGTATCAGAGCGGGTCGAATCAACTGATTCAACTTTGTTCTTAATATTCAGGTTCTAATTCCGCGATTACCTGAATCGAGACGTTAATGTCTTGAAGTTTTTGAAGATCCATTGAAGTTTTGAAAATAAAGTTTGATGTTTGGAAATAAAGTGTGAAGATTTAGGGAAATAAAAATGCTTGAAGTTAGTCTGGGGTTAATATATCCGGATTCACCGCCATGTTTACAAGTAATTTGATGATTATTTTGGTGAAGCTTCAAAATAGTGTCTTGTTTATCCTTAACATCTGGGTTTTAATCTTCAAATAGTCGATTTTTTGGGCTGATATGAAAGGATCTGGTTTTGGCTTATTTGGGTTGATGACGCTGGATCTAGTGAGTGTTTAGCGGCTGAGATGGTGTATTTGAGAGTAGAAGATGGGCGGCGGCTTGGGTTAGCAGGGTCACCATAAACAATGGTGATTCAGATTGTTTTATTGTGCTTATCTGGTTGATTGATGCCTATAGTTAGTCACACTCTTCTTCTATTTTTCTTGATTACTTATGGGTGGCTAGTGACACCTGATGATGATGTTCCCGGAATACCGTTTTCCCGGCAGAGGATGTCCGGTTTACATGTAACGGTTATTCACGATGGGGGATGATGTTGGAGCTGGGTGGCGTCGTTTGAAAGATGGATGATAGGAGAATGAATTTCCGGAAATGGGTGGTCGGTAACTGTTGGATCAGGGCTGCGGTGCGTGTTGATGGCTGCCGGAATGCGGCTTTCCGGCTAGAGGGTCACCGATGGTGACAAATTCCGGCAACCCTAACGGTTTTTCGGTGACATCTCCGGTGAACTCCGCGCGAGGTCAGATTTGGTCATAAGCATGTATGATAGCTGATGTTTGGTTGTGATGTTAACTAGGGTTTGTAGGATGATGGAACTCTCTCATGTTAGGCCTGGATATGTGGGCCTGGTTTGTTGTGTGGGTTGTGATTAAAAGAGAAGATGGTTTGAGTGTGTTGGGCTGATCATGATTTTTGGGCCATGACATGTCATGGACAAATCTAGGCTACTATGGGCTAAGAAATAATTATTCGTTGGATTAACTGATATTGAAGAAAGTCAAAATTGTTCAGGTTTTCGTCATTGTTTGACCGTGTTCAAAGCTTGTTATTTATATATTATTTTCAAGGTATTCCTAAAGTTGGATCTGTGAGGCGAACTTTGAACAAATTGAATATGGATTTGGATTTAAAGAGGAATTAACAAGATTTGTCATTTGATCGATGAAATCAGTAATTCGAGATTGATTTGTAGATATTCGAGCTCATCTCATGCCTATATACAACTTAAGATCCGAGAAAAGGGATAAAGAAGCGAGAACTACTTCAAGATTAAATATAGGTCGGTCCTACCTTGAGGGGGTGAATTGAAACGAAGAGGCTTCGGTTTATTGGGTGATTTGTGAAGATGCGAGACACGGTTTGACAAAGTTGATATCGCAATCCAAGGGGGTGATTGTAAGGCCAGAAATATGACTTGTGATATCAATGTAACGAAAATTGTTTTATATATATTGGTTAATCAAATTAGTGATGTCCATGAGAAATCCGGATACGAGACGAGAGCTTCGGTGCACGCGTTTAACTTCAACGAGAGGAGGTTTTCTAGATTATTTGGTTTTAGCTATAAATAGGACATGTGTATTTCATTTAATGTGTGTTTCAATGGTGTAAATTGCCCATCCAAGAGGAGGTCACCTTGGGTGGGGTTGGTTCGTTTATTAATATATCAAATCTTTTACCGTTAACGAGATCGTTCACTATCCTTCATATTATCTTTATATTATCTGTTCGGTCGTTTGATTTACCGCACCCGTCTCGCACGTTTATCAAGAACAAAATCCGTTCGTTTGTCGGATCCGATTTCAGGACCTACAGAAATCTTAAAACTTTTTGATTTAACATAATAAGAGAAGATATCTTAATCTTAAATATATATAAACGAAATATTTAAAAAAATTTTGGTTGCTCTCTACCTCCTCTCAAGTCACCAGATTGCTTTATATGTAAATAGACGCTTTTAATGCATTTGACCCGAATTCACGGGTATGAGTCTCACCAAAGCCAGATAGTCCTTAAACGGGTTATAATATCTTATTAAATTAAAAATTAGTGTCACCAAATATTTGATATGAAAATCCTATAAAATAGAGATATATTAAAAATTAATATCCGATTCTTCTTTAAAAAAAATATTAACTATAATTAAGAAACAATTTTATAGTAAAAAAAATTAACGGGTCATGGTTTTTATCAAACACAGATAACTTTTAAACGGGTTATAACATTTCATTTATTTTCGAAACCCTTTCATAATCAAACACTAAGTATATTATTAATTTCCTTAAAATAAATAAATTAAAAACCAAAAAAATATATAAATGTTAAAAACGAAAGATGTAAAACAACCCCCATAATACGAGGATAAAAAACTAGTCTTAAATATATATATATAAACGAATTCTTTTAAAGTTCTATGGTTGCTCTCCATCTCCTCTCAAACCATTAAAATATTTTATTTGTAACTGGAGGCTTAATTACTAATAACTAGCTAGTTAAAAAAAATAAAATAAAATTAGTTCATAATACACATATATTAATTACTAATAACTAGCTAGTTAAAAAAATCAAATATGATAAACCATATAAATTCCCTTAACGTATTTGATTGTTTAAATAATTCGAATTATATGAATAATACTAGTTCACATGTGATTTACACCGCCTAAATCCATTTTTGGTTGGACCCGTGGCTTGTTGGTGGCCGACTCTGCGACTTATTCCTCGCCCTCTTTCGGATTACCTCCATCAAAGAAGCTTGCATCGCCGATTGGATAACACTGAGACGTGCTTTCGGCGTTTCTTGGGATATTGCTTTGTCTACTACCTTACCTTCGTGGCTTAGTGTTGTCACTTGCGAACAAGTATTATTATTCACACATTTTGAATGTAACCTATGATCAAAGTATCTTAACCTAACCAACCATAGCTATAAACACAAAAGTAACAAGCTAAATGATTGTAAACTTATTACTTAAAAAAAAAACTATTATAATAAACTAGTTTTAATAAATCACACAATTTGTCCGTGAGGCGTGTTTTGAGTGAAAGTATCATCAAAGTTGGCGATAACAAATAACGCTGCTTGAAGTTGTACCAAAACACATCTAATTTCATGTTATATTTCATGGAAATCAATAAAGGCTGAAATGCAAGTCACAGTGGTAGGTCACAATATAACTTCCTAACCAAATTTAAATGAATCGTTTGTAATTAATAATTATCGGAGCTTAAAAATACTATTGGCAGTTTGGCACGCTATTCAAGCACTACCGACATGATATAGGGGATGTAATGAGCCATGTGACATAAAAAAAAATGATTATACTAAGTCATATGATAAGAGGAAAATGAGTAGAAAGGTTGTATAAAAGGCAAATCATCTGTCTCATACTCCCATATGATGTGTTTGATTAGAGTCATATGAACCGTACATCCATTTTTTATTTTTATTTTTGCCATATCATGCGATATGTATGAAGTGACAAACTATGATATACAAACTTGATTTGATACCACGTTGCACATTATAAACAACTGATAATTATATGATAGAAAAGGCTTATGTATTTTAGATTTGTATTGATTATAGGAAACTTGAATTTTAATAATTTCAATTTGGTCTATTCGTTGGGATTAATCCTAACTCATGAAATAAGTACATACAATTCTAACTCTAAATGTATTTTCCACAGTGAACCCATATTAACCCCATTAATCTTTTTTGATGTCGTGGACTGCATTTTGGCAAAAATATGTCTCTTGCTGCAAATTAAGGGATATACTTCATCCATTTGGCCTACATGTATAATAAACACTCGATTGAAACTCTAGAAAAACTAACGGCGTTAACTTTCAGTTAGTAAGTTTAATTTAGTAACGTTTAGTTAACCCGACTTAGTTAACTTGGCTTACATTTCTAATGACCACTCCTTTTGCAGTAAGAGACACATTTTTGTCACATAAGAAGTCCATGTCATGGAAAAAAAACTAACAGGGTTAACATGTAGTTATAATGAGATTGCTAAAAGAAAATACGTTTAAAATTATAACCTGTGTGTAAACATTTCTTAGATTATGATTAATCTGACCAATAATTGAAAGTCAGGGATTACAAGAGATATTGAAGTACTTGAATTTGAGATTACAAAAAATTATTTACCATTTATCTACAATAAATGAATTTTATATCAAAAGTTAAAAGTTAATTTTTCCTTTTTACTTGCAAACCAACCAATCCAAATCAGGTTTGATGATCATCAAGATACCACAAATTGGAACCTGAAAAATATTTTTTGCACTCAAACCCGTCTTCATTCCAAGAAACCCGGAGTACCCAGATCAGTTGACCCACCATGAAACGCTCATAGTTTGTTCTTGATCTCACTCACGCATATCGTCGAACACTTGGTGTGCGTTTGGTAATTGGCATAATGTCACTCCCGTTTATGAAGCTTGGGACGCTTGCAGTCAGAACCCTTAGCAAACCCATTGCTACTAGGCTCAAGAAACAAGCCGCCGTTAGCCCTAAATTTCGAACTTCCATCATCGGTATTGCTCAGGTAATATTATTATTTATTAGTTTAGTTATTATTTAGATCTGTAGATATTTTGTATAATTGAAGCCAAATTAATGATATTTTATAATATGTATGATGTATGTTGGCTTAATTTAAAAATTATTTGTATGTGGGTCCATTTGGTTTTGTGATCTGTCTGCAAATTATATTTTAATAATCAAAACTATGATCCTGTTGATAATAATTTATACTGACAATTTGATCAGTGATACTTGATATTACTCTTGACAACGAAAGTAAAAGCTAAGAATGTCATTAATTCTGACTATGAATTATTATAGGCCAATAGCCATGGTTTGTGGAATTACACATCGGTTGTTATATTTAATATGGAAATACAAAATTGTTGGAAACAGCAATCAAAGGAAAAGTGTATTAAACTATTAATTATAGTGCATTGGGTGATGTATGACAGGCAAACCATTGGCTCACAACAACAATACAAAGACGAATATACGGACGTGCAACGAATGTTGAAGTTCGGCCTTTGAACGAAGACAGAGCTGTTCAGGCGGCTGGGGACCTTATTGGAGAGCTCTTTGTTTTCACGGTATTTGGTTCTACACGCATATACACGTATTTATTTGGTTCGGCTGCTTAGAGTTAAATGTTTAATGACGGTTTAGATTTGAACTTTGATCAGGTTGCGGGCGCTGTTGTTATATTTGAGGTGCAAAGAAGTGCTAGATCAGAAGCTAAGAAAGAAGGAATCCGTAAGAAAGAAATTGAGAAATTGAGGTAAATTGCGTACAGAAATATATTAACGTGTTCTTGTTTGCTTCTTTATTTATATGATTGTTCGACACATAGGTTTTGATGCAACGCGATGAAGATTTGACAAAACAGGTGCAACTTCTCGAGCAAAAACTCAGTCAACTTGAGCAAATCACCAAAGAAAAAGCACTAACATGTGTTGTCAACTTGGAAAATAATCAAACCAAAGACGTCAAGACCGCAATTTCGTCCTCTTGATTTGTTCTAACCGTTCTTTGGCTACAAATAATGGAATTATACTTTTATTCTTTGCGGGTATTTGACTAACGAGTGTTTTCGTGATTGAGATGATGAGATCTTACGATTTACGTGAAGAAATTGTTATTTTTGTAGCATATTTTATGAAAACAATATGCTGATTATTAGAAGAATAAAAGTTGTGTGGAACAGGATGCTCATTCTCTTCAATATGTAGATGTTCTCTTGAAAAGGAGAGGATATATTCATTTTGATTATAAGATGCATACTTAAGATTAGAGGATGATTATCACATGTGTTCTTCCAAGACTTTTGTATAGTTTGGAGAATAATAAATTGAGCCAAAAGAATCTAATGAATGGTGTGTTTTGTGTTCCTTTATGCTCTTGGGTCCTTTCAAAAAGTTGTAAAACATTATTCTTCTTTCTCTTACATTTTTCTAACATTTAAGGAGGAATTCTTTTTAACTAATTATATAACAGATAATGTTTTTAAGCTTCCTACATCTTTTGAGAACATATTACAACTTTTGAATATGGTTAACCTTCTAAAAATGTATTGAATTGTTGTAACTGTGTACAACAATCTTAAATTGTTAATAAAAATGTGTTGTGGTATATATTGGGTGATAACATGCCATAGATGGTATCTAACTTTCATGATGTGACACGTTTTTAGGACCCTTGCCAAACATCCCCTCATACCTTTATGATACTTTATGATTCTTAGCATTTTTTACTAGTATTTCTTTATCTTATTTTTGCGAGTCCTCATATTGCTAATTAGCATAACTAATTTTATGAGAGCTTTGTCTAGACGCACTCGTTTTTGTAATCGTGACACACCCTCTCAATCGCTTCTAGAGAATAAAATTTAACGGAAAGAGAAAGAATGTGGTGAATAGTAAGGACGTGGGCGGAAATGGGGTGTTTATTTATGCGGTCGAGAGGAAAGAAAGAGAAATTTGATTCGTGTGACGGAAAAAGGGTTTTCAAATTAATGATATGAAATAGTTTTGATAACATGACATATCAGCTCATTTGACAAAAAGTTATATAAAATTGACCGACTACTTAATGACCTAACCCGATAATAAAATCCAAATCTGACATATTAAAAGTTAAAAGTTGAATGCAAACAATAACAATGTGCCAAGTAAAGGTTTAACCGCATGGCTCGTACTTAGCTTAACATATTTTACAATTTTGTGTGAACTAGAATCTTTCTATATTAATGTACCAAACACTGAAACAAGCAAAGAAAGTACCATTTTATGTACCAAATACGATGATTCCACATTATTGTGTCTCATATCTAATGTCCGACCGAATTTCACATGAAATAGAACTCCACAACGTCTAACGTCTAAACTAAAAATAAAAAATAAAAAAAATTCCTATGTTAAACAACTAGAGATTTTTTATTTGAACGATCAACAAATAAACCCAGTTACCCGAGGCAACCCAATGACAAAAAGTCGACCCCATATGTTTGTGATCACATACAGTGCTGGTAGCCCAAGCCCACAATTTCCTGTTCCGGGCAAAACCCGCTGCCCGATGGCCTATAGTGATAAAACCATGTTTAGATCGGATTTGAAATTAAGACCTTGCAGTCTTCGGCCCAAATCTTCACTTACCCTCCAAAACCAGTTCAAAATATCAATAAAATGAAATATTTTATATCTTTTTTAAGATTTTATTTGGTGACAAACAACTATACATTTCATATATTATTATTCTTCTTATTATAAGTCTGAAAAGAATATTAAAAACAAAAGTTTCAGGACATATTCCCCTTAACATACTTTTACCGCCAAGCTGCACTAGACCACCAAAGGGTATTATGATCTGCATCTCATCTGCCCAACTTTTGGGTGTATCAAATTCTCTCATTAATCAAAACCCAAACTTGTTCTCTCAATTCATCTAGATCACCAATTTCAAACACAGGTAATTTGATGACTGTGGGTATATGTTTATATAGGATCTGATCGTTATCATGTTGTTGATTTGGTTATTATTATTATTATTATTATTATTATTATTATTATTATTATTTTTAAGCTGTTGGAATGGGGAGAGGTGTGAAGTCACACAGGATACTGAAAGACCGGGCCATGAACCGTGTCGATGATCTTCAAGTCATGTTTATGGATTTGCAATCTGCAAGGAAGGAGAGTCGTAATATCGACATGCTTGTACTCGAGGAACAAGTGCATTAGATGCTCAAGGAATGGAAGAAGGAGCTTAATCAACCTTCCCCTGCATCTTCTTTGCATCAGGTATATTTATATATTGTTAAACAACAACTATGTAAATTGATTTACTGTTAGCAGCGTCGGCCTCAAGGTTTTAAATACCTCGGTAGAGCAGAAATAAGAAGGCCTGTACGCCCTAACGAGTTGTTTGTTTTTTATTTTTTTGAGCTTTTAAATTTAGTTTGGGCCAGATAGTTTAAATGGATTATGAATTAAAAAAAATTTGGCTCAATATATTTAAGATGATTGAGATCTATACTTTTTTTATAAAAAAAATTTAAAAACTATATATAAGAAAATATAAATATAAAAAAAAATTCGCCCTTGAAAATTACAGGCCTCGGCTGGTTGTCCAACTCGCCCTACCCTAGGGCTGGCCATGACCATTAGATCAATTGTTGCAGTTTGGATGTCGAATTTTGTTTAAATTTGGCAATTTTGATGTAGGATGGAAGCTTAGGGTCTTTTCCTCCGGACATAAGTAGGCTGCTGCAGCTTTGTGATGAAGATGATGATGTAACGAGCGGGCTAGCTGTCCCAAAACCTGATCCGGATGCCCATACGGGTCCAAATACTATTGTGAACAACGCGGTAACAATATGACTATAGAGTTGGTGTTTGGACCTGCATTTTTTTAATTGTTTAGCTTATTATCTGATTCATATTGCTAATCATCTTGCAGAATTATATTATAACTCCAGTGTCTCAAGAACATGACTTTAAGTTGCTTGATCAATACAAAGATTTGCCTTTGGGGATAAACATGACAGGACAACAGAATATTGGTGTTGATACACAGTTTGATTATTTTTCATTCAATTTACCACCTGAATTTGAGCCGAACGGTGTTAATGGGATTTATGGCATTTGGGGCGAAGATGGTTTACCTCAAGTTACTAGCTTTCTGTCTAACATTTGTCCTCCGCCTTCTGCGTTCCTTGGACCGAAATGTGCACTTTGGGACTGTCCCAGACCGGCTCAAGGCTGGTGGTCCGAGAGGCCGGTTCAATGGTGGTGCACCAGCTACTGCAGCAGTCTGCACGCGGTGGTTGCACAAAACGAAGGTCAACCGGGTATGACTCCAGTCGTGCGGCCTAAAGGCATTGAATTGAAGGATAATTTACTCTTTGCTGCACTTAGCGCTAAAGCACAAGGCAGGAATGTTGGTGTCCCAGTTTGTGAGGGAGCCGCCACTGCAAAATCTCCATGGAATGCTCCTGGTTAGTCTACTCATCTTTCCTTATTTGACCTGACCCATTTAAGATTGTATTAAGTAATATTTTATATAAGTTTATAACCAAAATGATTTTGTTCAGAGCTCTTTGATCTCTCGGTTTTTGACGGTGAAATGCTTCGCGAGTGGCTGTTTTTTGACAAACCACGAAGGGCATTCGAGAGTGGAAACAGGAAACAAAGATCACTCCCGGATTACAATGGTCGGGGCTGGCATGAATCACAAAAGCAAGTGATTAATGAATCCGGATGGCTAAAAAGATCATATTACATGGACCCACAACCGATGAAATTAGTCGAATGGCATCTTTACGAGTATGAAATCAACAAATATGATGCGTGCGCATTGTATAGATTAGAACTAAAGCTTGTGGACCGAAAAAAGAATCCAAAGGGAAAGATCTCTAGTATTCACAGTCACACGTCGAGATATCTAGATCGCCCGTCGGTGATATAGTTATAACATGTTACAAATCATTAATATTGTCACTTGTCTTGTGACATGTTTTCTTTTCTAGTGTTTATTTTATGTAGAGCAACAACCAGCTTTCTTCATAGCCGTCACGTCATCTTTACCTCCAATATTAATCGTTTGTCCCTTGGGTACTAGAGCCGGGTCGTTAGCCACACCTAGCGCCTTTCGGCTCATAACCCGATAGATTTGAGTCAGTACTTCGGTAAAAGCTTTTTCAACGTTTAACGCCTCAAGAGCGGATGTTTCCATAAAAAAGACAGTTTCTCTCTCGGAAAAGGCCTTGGCTTCATCTGTTGTAACGGCCCGTAAGTGAGCAAGATCAGCCTTGTTTCCCACGAGCATGACTACGATGTTTTGGTCCGTGTGATCCCGAAGCTCCTTTAGCCATCGGTCCACGTTTTCAAACGTTACTTTTCGTGTAATGTCGTAAACGATTAGAGCACCTACGGTTCCTCTGTAATAAGCGCTTGTTATAGCTCGGTACCTGAAATGTTTCTTTATTATTACGATGAATAACACCAAATAAATTGTTTAACATGCATGCTTTGTTTATAAAGATTTTGATCATGTATTAATATGTTTATAAATGTATACAATGAAGAATGATACCTTTCTTGTCCCGCGGTATCCCATATTTGGCCCTTGATGATCTTGTCATCAACACGAATGCTACGAGTGGCAAATTCAACACCAATTGTGGATTTGGAGTCGAGGCTGAATTCGTTCTTGGAGAATCGTGACAATAGGTTGGATTTACCGACGCCTGAATCCCCGATCAAAACAACCTTGAACAAGTAATCGTAATCGTCGTCTGCAAATGAACCCATTTGGCTTTAATTCTTTCCTGTGCAAGGGTTTGTGTTTATGGTTGAGAGGGATATTAAACCATGTTCATAGAGATGGAGATCAATGGGGAAACACAAGGTGCATAAATATTATAGATGGCAAATTGTTTTGTTTCTATGCTTTGGAATGAATGTTAGAAATGTTTGTTAGGACACACATATATGTAATTCAAATAAGAAATTAAAAAAAAACTCTTAATTATAAATATAATTTATTTTGTTTTTTTTAATTGTTTTATGAGATAAAATAAGAAGAACCACTACCGTTGACTTTTATTAAGTTCTATCATTTTTAATCTTTAACAGTTTTTTTACCTGTTATCATTTTATTTTATTTTTTTAAATTGCATAATAAAAATTTAGCATTTTTCACTTTTAATGTAAGTAACTAAGTATAGTTCATGTATATAATTGGACCAATTGCATGCTAATACATATATATAATTTGGTTATTACGCAATTTATTTTGTGTTATATTGTAACATCCTGACTTTTAAACAATTAATAGTGGAATTGTTAATTTATTTAATAAATAAAGGATGGGATTAAGACTTGTATAAGTTGGGCTTACGAAAGGTCCATATGCTAAGAGCATTCTCAATCTGTTTCGTAAAATTATGTGAGGGGATTTGTAAATTATATGGTATGGTTATGAGTGGTTGTGAGTAAAGGAGAGAGAAAATTTGTATGGGAAAGTTAAATTTGGGGTTTCATTATAGATACCGTATAATTTTTTAATATTTTCATAAAGTAGTTGTGAGTGAAAGAGAGAGAAAATATGATGATAAATGTATAAAAAATATTATTTAATTAAACAGAAGAGAGAAAATACAGTGTTTTTTAGTATAATTATATGATATATATGAATATAAGGTAGGAAACAGGCTGGGAATGCTCTAAGGGTTTATAAATACCTTTAAATCCTAAATCCTAAACTTTAACAACATTATCACACCCTCCTAAACTTAGACATCCTCTTCTTCAAATTTTGGTTTCAAACAATCCTTATAAGGTTCACCGTGGAATCAAAGCTTGATTATACCACCGTGTAAATCGCACCAAACCTACAAGGATCCTTCTAGAGATCAGCTTGTTTCAGCAAACAAACTCAAATTGGACTCTGGTTCATCTCACAAGTGATTCAGGAGTCTAACCACTTAGATTTTGATTAAGGAGCTAAGAAAAACATGTGAGTTTCTAGACCTCTTTCGTTTAATGTTTTGGGGTTCTATGCATATTCACGTAATGACTAATAAAAGAGAGATTAATGAATGTGGTTTATGCTTAAATGATTAATTACAACAACAACCGCATTCAGTAAATCACATAAATAGCAAAAGACATTGATAGAGTCTTGGAAGGGTGTGATGTAGGCAAACCTTATCTCTATCCATGAGGATAGAGAGACCGCTTCCAAAGAGACCCTCGGCTCCAAAGCAGACAACATAGAAACACACATGCACCAATAACATGACATCTAGTGATAAACTGACGTTAGTAGAATACAAGCACATATGACATCATATGATCCAAATTACATTCAGTCACATGCAAAGTCCGGCTAAGATATAGGACTCTTAACCTAAGCTAAAGCTAAGAAATAAAAGTGATAATCTCTAAAAGTCATTAACCTTAATCTTATTTCTCCATGAACTCTTGCCATAGACTATGACCTCAAAGAGGTGTAACTTAAGCAAATCCTGCCTAATCCGCTCCTCCCAAGTCAATTTGAGTCCGTCTTTATCCCTTCTCCCTTCTACATTGAGGGTTTCTAGTGCTCTAACCGGCGCTTAAATGATTAATTAATTGATTAACAATAAATGATTGATGGTTAGTAATGTATGAATGTAAGCATCTTACTAATATATTAAAGCAAGATGATTCTCTTCACATGTCCTTATTCTAGTCTATCCACATAGGATTCCATGTAATCACATTCCATATCAATAATTTTCACATATTCACAATTATTTTTAATCCACTAAATTAAAATCAGCATTCCAAATTAATTCAATAATTCTACAATTAAATCTATTTATTCAAATTAATACAATTAACTCCATGATTAAGTCTATTTATTCCAATTAATAACCACCTTGTCAAATTCTTTTTGAGTTTTTGTTTAATTTAAATCTATTTATTCAAATTAATGCAATTAATTCCATGATTAAGTCTATTTATTCCAATTAATAACCACCGTGTCAATGATTTAATTTGCTCTTGAGGAAAGAAGAAGAGCCGGTGAATGGTGATCAAACCGAATGTTCTTTAAGTTTTATTTATTAAGAAACTAAGTTATTGACCGGTGTATTACACGGGCATAAATATAAAAAACGGTCCAAATAAACATATATATAATTTCAAATGACAACATTTTTTTAATATGTATTTTGAGACAGCAATATAATTTATAATTGTAAGCTATATTCAAATGAAAACATAATAATGAAAGACATGGACTTACAAAAAATGACATTGCGTAGCAGAATGTTTACAAACAAAATTTAAACTTTAAAACATAAACTTCAAAAGCTACAAATTTTTACTTACAAACAATAATTTTTTGCTTTGTTTGCAACTTTCTCTTGCTTATCTAAAATAAGTGTTTATTTTTTGTTCGTCTCTGCTCTTCACTCTTAATAAATCTGCATAAAGTTAACCATGTGTAAAACGGGTCTTTTAAGTATGCCAACCCTTGCTAGAAACTGGCCTAGACTTTTGTTGATGATCATTGCAAAACCAAACTACAACAGGAAACTGTCTTCTCTAAAACTTAAACAGAAGCTTTTTTATCCGAAGGTGTTAATTATATATATATATATATATATATATATGCTTATATATTTGAACAATTTGTAAATTTTGTATCTGTGTAAAATTATTTTAAATAAATGTTATGTTTGTCCTCAACTCACATATAAAAATGCATTTTAATAATCACAAAAGTAATAATTCATTAGTTAACATATATAACACCATCTGCCAAAAAAAAGGTGATTCGCAAAATGTGAGTTGGAGATAAAGGAATGAATATTAGGGTTATGAAACATATATGGGTCCATAATTGATTGTCTAGGGGAAAACGCATCTAATTAAATGATTATTATGATTTTAATTTTGAAATATTTTATTAGTAACAAATTCTATGAGGGCTTATTATTTTTGAAGTATAGTAGATCAACCAATAATAATGAGCCAAAAAGAATGTGTTTAATGATATTTATTATATAGATTAAATGATTATTATGATTTTAATTTTGAATTATTTTATTAGTAACAAATTGTATGAGTACTTTTTTATTTTTGGAATATAGTAAAATCAACCAATAAGAATGAGCCAAAATAAATTTCTTTAATAGTATATATATATATATATATATATATATATATATATATAACATGAAAAATGCTATAACAATATAGCTGTATCTGAAAATTATTTATAAAAAACACTCTAAAAGAAAAAAAGAAAAAAACGTTCTTTAGAACAATTATGAACATTTAAAAAAAATAAAACTGTTTACAAAGAGATTTTCAGAAACTTAATGTGATACAGTTTAAAACTGGTATGTATTTGTAAACTTAGTTTTCAATTAGTATTACAAAATCTTTTACTAATATGTGTTTTTTATTTTTTTTTCAGGTCTAATGGTTCATTTATATTATATTATTTCTTATTCATTGCATGGTTTATTTATAAAGTATTTTCTTTTTATATTACAGACATAGTTTAACATCTTTTGTAACATCTGTGGGTAAAAAACTTATGTCTAACATTTGTGTTGACTGAATGCGTAGTTTATATTTTATATTGTTTGTTGATATGTTTTCTACCCGTGTGTAACACGGGTTATTATCCTAGTATATAAATATGGTGACGCACATAGTTGTTTTGTATTATGTGTAACGTGTTATAAACATAGTGAGGAATTGTGAGCCTGATACGTGTTTATAACGTATGTTAGCTCTTACTAAGAGAGATCGGTTAATTAAAACCAAAACTACACATAAATACACAGCTTATCGTAGCGACAGTACCAAATTACATCTCATTAATTGCATCCCAATAGGTGCATGAACACTACAACTTATTATAAATAAATAATGTAAAACAACCCCCGTAATACGGGGGTCAAAAGCTAGTGTAATTATAGATACTCGCAACACATAGCTCTGCTTTTTTTTTCCCCTTTAATTTATATTCGATATATGTTTTATAAAAATGATATATTCAAAATTATGTATTGAAATAGATTTTGGTTTTTGAGGTACCCGGGTGAAGAAGGGAGACTAGACGAATATGTGGCTTTAGCTAATTGAATTATTAAACGGAACAGATTTTATCTTCCTGCACTGTCATGCTTTCGGGCGTTGGCATTGGGTAAGTTTTTCTAGAGTAAAAAAATGATAGAATCCCGATACGAAGAACTTAGATATCAGCTCATTTAGAATAGTCGCGGTTAAAAAAAAAAAAAAAAAAATCGTATGGTCGACTAAAGCCCCAAAACTATTAATTGGTTTCACAACTCCGATAACCGGAATGGCGCAATTTTGGAAGCCTGGGACGGAGAAACCTCGCCTGCTAGACGACGAAGAAGGCGGCGTTCTATTATACTCCGCCACTCCTTCCTCTTCACACTCGTAACTAATCTTCTTTGATTTTTGCCACTAAACTTTAATCGTTAGGGTTTCACAACACCAAAACACTCTTCTGTTACGAGCCACTATTTTGAAATGAACTGCAGGTATGGTTACGCGAGCTTAGAGAGTCAGAGTCAGAGGCTACCTGTGTTCAAATACAGAACGCCTATTTTGTATCTGGTGGAGACTCATTCCACTACTATTATTGTTGGAGAAACTGGAAGTGGCAAAACCACTCAAATCCCTCAGGTTAGTTAGTTAGTTAGTGTACTTAGGGTTCCCAACGGAGGTGAAATATGAAATTGGTGTAAACAAACCGAACAGAGTATGTTCATGTTCGTTCGTTTAACTTTAACTGAACAAACGATCGAACACAAACAATCAAAAGAGCGGGATTGATTTTCTTGTTCGTGTTCATTTGTTAACAACATAAACGAATGGTTCATGAACATAACTGAACGAACATAATTCAGCTAAAACAACAACTACCGTACCTCTACCCGTTAGGATAGAGAGGCCGCTTCCAAAGAGGCCCCCGGCTCCAAAGCAAACAACATGGAAACACACATGTACTGATAACAGGACATATAGTGATAGAGTGGCAGAGTAGAATACAAGCACACATGGCTCATGTGATCCTAATAGACATACAAACAAAAGAACAATCACATGCAAAGTCCACCTAAGATATAGGATTCTTAGCCCTAAGCTAAATTTAACACACAAAAGTGACATTCCCTAAAAGTCCTTAATCTTAATCCCGCGGGACAAAATTGAGCTAAAACAAGTTTAAGTAATTTGAAAAATTTTGTAAAACTAATATAAGTTGTAACGGGACAAAAGAATTTGAAGAAATATACTAATGAACGTAAATGAACAAACTTAAACAAAAGCAAACTCACGAATGTAAATGAACATAAACTGACGAAAATAACCGAGTATTAAATAAACGCACATTCATGAACATAAATGAATGAACGATACATGTGTTCTTGTTCGTTTGTTTATTAAATAATCGAACATACAAATTTCTCGCCAAACAGTTCACAAACTTTTCACTGAACTTTTGGTTAATGTATTCGATTCTGGTAGATTTTGTTTTCGTTACCTGTATTCTTAATTAATGTTTCCTGTATTCTTAAATTAAGATTTGAATGCTTCCAACAATTAAAAATAAATAATTATTTTTAATCTTGCAGTATCTTAAGGAAGCAGGGTGGGCTGAGGATGGACACATTATTGCTTGTACTCAGCCAAGACGTTTAGCCGTGCAGGTACTCACTGTCAAATGTTCTTATTTGTTAATGTCACCATTATCCATTATTACTATTCTAATATATTTCATGTTGTCAGAGTGTTGCTGCAAGGGTAGCAGAAGAAATGGGAGTCAAACTTGGGGAAGAAGTTGGTTATACTATTCGATTTGAAGATGTGACAAACCCAGTAAGACTTAATTTGATGTTCATATAATTTTAACATGTGTAACCTATAAAAAAATAAAGTAATATTAATTATACTTTAATGTTATGAACTCAGGACTTTACAAAGATCAAATTTCTCACAGATGGAGTATTATTAAGGGAAATGATGGACGATCCTCTCCTTACCAAGTACAGGTGCTGGTTACAATTTGTGTTCTTTGTTAGTAGTAGTACTCACTTATTTATTAACTATCAAAATAATTAGCTTGTAATTAATTTCAGTGTGATTATGGTTGATGAAGCTCATGAGAGATCTCTTTCAACAGACATATTGTTAGGTCTTTTAAAAAAGGTACCAATAAAGATTCAATATATGTTTATTTTACTGTTGCTAATTATTGATTTCTTAGATACAAAGACGTAGGCCTGAGTTGCGCCTTATAATTGCTTCAGCCACAATTGAAGCAAAATCAATGGCTGCATTTTTCCAAATCAGGTGCTTTAATTAGATCAATGATTCATATTAACAGTTAAGTTCTATTAATTACTTTATATCATGGATTATGACTGATGTATTACGACCTTGTATACTCATCAGAAAAAGAAGGCCTCAGTTGGAAGGAGAAGATACTGGACCGCAGACGGAACCTGCAATATTGTCTGTTGAGGTATGTTATAGCAAAATCGAAATATCTGATGTTATTATATAATAGAACAGAGAATATAATGTAAAGGATGTGATTTCAGGGAAGAGGATATAATGTACAGATTTTTTATGTTGAAGAGCCTGTTTCAGATTATCTTCGAGCTACTGTTTCAACAGTAATGTCAATTCATGAAAATGTACACCTGCTCTTTATTAAATATTTGCATTTTGTTCATTTTATATTTATAATTATGTTACGTATCTGTTGTTTTAATATGCAGGAGCCAATGGGGGATATTCTTGTCTTTTTAACTGGGCAAGATGATATTGATTCGGCAGTTCAATTAATCACAGAAGAAGCCCAAAACAGTGGCAAGTCTTCTTTAGGTATGCCACCGGCTTAATATTTGCTGATCATGCCTTTTTTGAAATCTGAATCCAAATGGGTATCAGTTAAATGTGTAAATGTTCGGCGTTTAATGGAATTTGTAGTTTAAAATTCTTTGCTTGTTATGACAATTTGTAAATATTTCAGGAATGATTGTTTTGCCTCTGTATTCGGGACTCACCCGTTCAGATCAGGTCACTTATTCTAACTTTTATTATTTTTCATAAGTTATTATGTAGTTATTATGTATTTGTGTTTACTAAATATGACCTATATGCATTTGTGTTTACTAAATATGATTTATTTGCGGGATATTTTTTTAGGACTTGATATTTTCACCATGCCCGAGAGGAAAAAGGAAGGTGGTGATTTCAACAAATATTGCAGAGACATCCCTGACATTGGAGGTATTTTTGACCAATTTAATTGAATATAAATAAAATCTATTACTTTATTGTACTTTAATTTCATTTACTTGTACAGGGTATCGTCTATGTTGTTGATAGTGGTTTCTCAAAACAACGGTTCTACAACCCGGTATTTTCTTATTGACACTAGGATTTCTCAATATAATGAAATCATCTATTTATATGCATTTTTAAATCTTGCAAATTGCTGTCACAGATTACAGATATAGAAAATCTTGTAGTGGCACCGATACCCAAAGCATCTGCTAGACAAAGGGCTGGAAGGGCCGGAAGAATACGACCAGGGAAATGTTACAGGTAATGTATTTACAGATTTACGACTATTTAATTGTTTTCAATGATTCTCATCTTTTGTGATATAAAACTTTAACAGGCTTTATACAGAAGATTATTTTGTTAATGAGATGTCTTCACATGGGATTCCCGAGATGCAAAGATCAAACCTTGCTTCTAGTGTAATTCAGGTATTAACAACCTAACAAGTAACAATTGAAATTATGGTTACTTTCCATCATTATAGATTCTGATAGTTATGCATTGTTTAACTGCAGTTAAAGGCATTAGGTATTGATAATATTTTAGGGTTTGATTGGCCAGCATCACCATCATCTGAAACAATGGTTAGAGCTCTTGAAGTATTATATTCACTTGGAGTTCTTGATGATGATGCAAAACTTACTTCACCAGTAGGATTTCAAGTTGCAGAGCTACCATTGGTATACCATTATTTTTATAAATGTTTACTCCGTGAAATTAATATTGATATACAACTTATATATTGAAATTTGCTGTTTTTAGGATCCTATGATCTCAAAAATGATCATAGCATCGGATCAGCTTGGATGTTCGGAAGAAATTATTACTGTGGCTGCTGTCCTCTCGATTCAGGTCCTTTAACTTGTACCATCATCATTGTTAGTTTTTTTCCTTCATAGTTTGTTCATATTCTGATAAATAAAGATACAATTTTTCAGTCAATATGGTTATCCGTTAAGGGGCAGAGGGAGCTAGATGAAGCCAAATTGAGATTTGCTGCAGCGGAGGTGTCTTATATAATTACTTTTATCTTCATAAGATTTAATTTTGAAATATATATGTGGTATCTGTACTATATAGTGTCACAAATGAATGATCATATGTGCCTTACAGAATTCTCTTTTTTCAAAGTGCTATCAAGTACCAAATCAGTGATGACAATTATATGTTTTGCAGGGTGATCATGTGACCTTCCTAAATGTATACAAGGGATTTCTTCAGTCTAACAAATCTTCAAAATGGTGTCATAAAAACTTTATTAATTACCATGCAATGGTAAGCATAACGGCTTTAGAGAAATCATGTTTTATCACATTCTTTTTTATTTTCTATATATATTTATTTACATTTTTCAGAAAAAAGTAATTGAAGTGAGAGAACAACTAAGAAGAATCACACAACGATTAGGATTAACCTTAAAATCATGTGAAAATGATACACAGGTACTTTGTTTTACATCATTTATGACAATCTTCATCCATGTAAATCTTTTGTTTATAATAAATCTTCGTTGTTTTAGGTACTGAGAAAGGCGGTAACTGCTGGATTTTTCGCTAATGCATGTCGTTTGGAGGTGTGTTACCAGATTTAATGAGCGCATTATTTAACATTCTATTGAAATTTCTTTAAAAAATCGTATGTCACATGCTTATATATCGGTTATTCAATTGTGAAGCCATACAGTCATAACGGGACGTACAAAACTATCAGGAGTTCTCAAGAAGTGTACATTCATCCATCATCTGTATTGTTCAGGTTAGCACATTAATACCTCAAATTAAGCGTACAATTAATAGCAAATTTAATGATTTAATATAATAATAAAACCTTTTTGACTGCAGGGTGAACCCAAAATGGGTTATATATACTTCACTAGTATCAACAGATCGTCAATACATGCGCAATGTTATTTCTATCGACCCTTCATGGTTGAGAGAGGCCGCACCTCACTTTTACCAACAGCAGCCACTGAATCCTAATCGCCATTAATACAGGCGTTTTCTTGACGTAACTACTAACTAGAAATATATATTTTATTTATTTATGTTGTTGCTATTATAGATGAATGTTGGCTGATTTTGTTGCTTCCTTATCTTAAAATCCATATCTTAAAACGAGTCAAATATACAACAGTTTGCAATCAACATCTATTTGTGCTACTTGCATATCCTATGTTTATAGCTGTCTTTCGGGGATTTATACAACTTTTTTCAAAAACAAATGGTTAGTAAAATAATCTGTCCAAGTTAAATTGTCATCCAAGAAATAAATACTGACATAAAATGATTCAATTGATTTTTTTTAAATAGGTGAGATTCGGTGAACCATAAACGATTAATCTAGAATAAATTTTTTATGGAACATACATATCAATATGCGTGGATAATACATTTTCTTTATAAATCAAAATCAATCAAATAAATAAATAAAAATGAAGTAGAAAAACCCAGATTTCAAATGAATAAATTCAAACTTGAAAATGATCTTTAAGTCATACAGATTAATGCTTTTACAGTCAAGACATTGTATATTTTTATTGTTTTACTCATTTACTACATTTAAAATAATTTAAAACTACATGTAATTATGATGCATAAGTCACTAAAATGGTTAATTAAGATGACCCATCAAAGAAGTTCTAGATAGAAAGTGAATAACATATTATTGACTAGTCTCATATGGTAAACTAAATGGCTGCTATGCTATTAACACGTTTCTTATCTTTTTATTTAAATTTGGTGAAGCCCAGCTGGAAATATGTAACGTGGTTGACAGTATCAAACTATCAATCATTTGTATTACAAAACAAAACAATATTGACCCAACAAAAGGTGGTCAGATCAAAGAAACCTCCGACCAGCTTCTTCTAAACTACGTTGAAATTTGTTGTGTTTCTACAAATGAATAGTTTTAAGTTAAACCTAAAATATCGATTGAAGTTTGGAAGATTAAATGTATACGACATGTCGTGTCAAATGATTGGAAGTTAAATAAGTCTTTTTCTAGAATTCATTCGCTGTTTTAAATCAATCCTAAAAGATAAGAAACTCCAAAGCAAGACTTTTCTTTGTAATAAAATTCAACTTACGATAAAATGCTACGTTAAATAATTCAACGGTCATAAAACCTATACATGAATACTTTGAATAAGCTTAATCAAAATACGTACTCATTTTTATTTTATTTCATCAACTACTCAGCTTTTATGCTTAATTGTTATATATACATACTTGGGTCAAGTTATTCTACAAAGGGGGACAAAAATGAAAAGGATGAGAAGAATTTGTGGTCATATAAAAAAACTTTTAAAAAAATTCAAAAAAATTAATAAAGAAAAACATTACTCAAAATTAAATAAAAAAACGAAAAAAGTAAAAACACAAAAATGTTTCCACCGTCTCTCTTTCTCAAAAAAATATATATATGTTAAGTGAAAAATATCATTGTGTCTTTTTGTTTATCATTGTGTTTATTTTCGTCATTAATTGTGTCTTTTTTCCATGGCATTGTTTTTTTTTTCTTAATATTGTGTTATATTACTCAACATTGTGTTATATTTTGTTCGGCATTGTGTTATATTTTGCGATCTATTATCTCTTTTTTTAGTTATAATTGTGTCTTTTGTTCATTTTTGTCATTGTATCTTTGATCTCACCATTGTGTCTTTTCGTCAGGGTTTTCTTTTTTTGTTTTTTTTTGGAACAAGAATGATGAGGGAAACATTTTAGTTTTTAATTTTTTTTTTGTTTTTTATTTATATTTTGAGTTATAATTTTTTTATTAATTTTTTTGAATTTAATTTTAAAGGGTTTTTTGTCTAGTCACAAATCCTTCTTACACTTCTTATTTTTGTTTCCCTTTGTATTTTAACTTTACTCTACATTTATTATAACTCATCACGATATAATAAATAAGAAGCAATTACATATATCCTCCTACTAACTTCATTTATTACATATATATATATATAGACACACACACATACCAATTAAAAAAATAAATTACATATATCTTCTTTAATATTAAATATATCACATCAAAAAATCATACGAGTTACCACATCCATAGTTGATAAATATATTTTGAAACAATTGCGGATAAAGAGTACTCCACTCTCTCTATTCCATATGATATCACATAAATGGGCTCTCTTAAAGACCTCTATGCAAGCATTAAGGTCTATCTCTTTATATGAGATTTGAATAAATATCATTTTTAAACCGTAGATTTTCAACATATTCACATTTTTGTAACAAATTAATGACTGTTATTACTGATGCTATACTATATTAGAAGGGGTTTCAAGACACACCAAAGAGGCAAGGCCCTCATAGAAAATGCATTTGCGAATACTTGATAAAGCTTGAATGCTAATATATATGAGAGATAAAGGTTGCACACAACTACATGTCACACGAACTATTGAACTAAGATATAACTATTTAATTCAATCTTTGATAGAATAAAATTAAGATACGTAAATTAACGTTGATACACAACTATTGTGTTGTGTAACTCCTAGTCATAAGCATAATTAACCTAATCAGTTTTGAAAATGACTAGTGTTGGATTTCGCTACGATTTCTTAGGTTTAAATTATGAATTATTTTTAAGGGAAAAACTAACTCTTAATTATATAAATCAATTTATTATCATATATATATGATTATCAAATTTTTTTATACATATATATAATAATAAAGAGTTTGCGTATATAATGTATTAGTGAATTAAAATAGTCAAACCTACTTAATTTATTAGCCATTGTAATCATGTGATCAAATTTCCAAGCTGGATCTAATTGAATATTTACAAGTTTCAACATCTAATGACACAAATTGCTTCAACCATCGTCACCTTCCTACAAGCAACAAGCTAGCTTTGTCTTCTTACAAAACATTTTGTTTAAACAAACCCATTTAAATAGCCCCAAAGATTCCTTAAAAACCCTCACAATCATTTTCACTTCTAAACCTTCTTATCTAAACTGGTTTCCTTATAAAACCGGGCCTAAAGTTTTCTTAAACTTTTAGAATCTTTTCTTCATCTTGGTTTATTACTCTTAGCAATCCAGCCTGTCGGTCGCGGGTTCTCAAGCTTTTAGCGAATAAAAAACCCGAAAAAGAGATGAAAACATATGGAAAACTCGCTAGTTTTATTATATTGTTGGCGGTTTTGATGAGTTGTTTTGTAAACACAGAGGGTGCAACGGTAACATGTGAACCTCAATACGGATTCTTGCCGTGCACAAGTGGTGTTTGGGGACGACTGTTCTTGATCGTGGTGTATCAGTATTTGATGTCTTTGGGTCAAAGTTATATATCAAACGGGTCGGATAAATTCTTCAGCCTTATCGGACCGGGTATATTTGGAGCCGGTTTGTTCCACATTCTTGCAAATTTTCCGATGCTCTTCCTCATCCTTGGTAAGCATAATTTCTTTATATTATTATGTAACGTTAACAATAATATACTACTTTCATTTTTTTATAAATTAACATTAAAAAATAGCCGATGCTTTTGTTTTAACATTCATGGATGGAGTGAATGCAAACATTTATAATAAGTAGCCCAGGGATACATCAATTTATCATCGAGACAATGTGACCAATTCAGAGGTAGTCTTTTAATGAGATCGTTATGAAGCTACCAAATAGCCCCTAATTCTTTTACGTTTAAAGAATCTAACATTTCCTTGTATAGTAGCACGCTTATATTGCTAATACTTTTTTATATCTAGTAGCGTGCTTATATTGCTGATACTTTTTTATATAGTAGCGTGTTCATAATTGATAAGTATACTCATATTGATAAGAAAACTTATATTATTATATAGTAGCGTGCTTATATTACTATAAACTAAGTGATTTATCAATTTGAGTCCTTTTCAAAATTTCAATATATAGACAACCACTACAAAACGAACAACTTTCATGGATGGAAGATCCATCGGTGAAAATGGGTAATAACGGTGATATTGATATTCAGAAAGATCCAATGGATTACAAACGGATATTACTGAGGGATCACATACAAATCACCTAGCTAGGTTATCCATTGATAATCAATCATACTGATGGATTACCAAAGATTTTTTATAATCGAACGACAAAACAACAAACTAATATTAATTGATAAGTGACATATAAAGCACATTCAGTGATCGGATATAAACACCATAATAACTCTTGATATTTCTTTGATGCATTTATTCCTAACTTAATTTTAAAAAATATCAAATATATTTAGAGATGCATATTTTTAATGGCTATAACCTTATGAAATAAGAGAAGACTTGAAGAGAATGTAAGCTATTATTCTTGGACCAAGTCGAAGACAAACTTGGTGTCCGATTCAAGAGTATAATACTATAATAATTAATGTGAGTTGGTGATATTTCTAGGTAATTTATGACAACTTGACCCACTTGTATTTGTATCCATGCATCCACACATAATACAAGTCACCTGTGGACAGCTTTGTTAATAATAATTTTATTATTTAAAATGTTGCAGGAAGCCTTTTAAATATTCGCTAAATAAATGAAACCCATAAAATATATAAGCAGAAATATTTTTAATATGATCAAAATATTTATGTTAATATGTTAATTAATATTAATATTTTTCAGAGTATCTACAAAAATATGTTAATATGATTGACAAATATTTTTCAGAGAATGGATTAACGGGCGACGATAGGGGTGCATCTTTTAGTGCCGCAATGGGTATGAACGTGCTAGCGGGATCAGCAGTTATGAGTTTAACACTTATATGGCCGTCGGTCATAGCTTTCGGAAGTTATGATCTTGCCGATGATGATGATACCATTTCACCACAAGGAGAAAAGACATCATTTATAAAGAAATTTACAGGTAGTTAAATTGGTAATTTTCATTGTATATAAATATAAATACCTGTAAAGTGACGGATCCAAAAATCTTTTTCATGGGGGAGATAGAGCGGCATTGGGTCCGCCCTGCGCACAACCAATAATCAAATCACAAGCACTTAATATTAAATACAAAATTAAGTTATTAGTTTTGGTTTAATTCTTTTTGTCTTCATTTTGTTTTAGCTTATGGTCTTACAACTGATAGTGAAACAAGCTACACTGCCCGATTAATGCTGGTGTCGATGATTCCGTTTCTCATTTTACAACTCCCGAAAATCATCAATCAAACTTCGGTTACACATGTGATAGTTCTACTCACTCTCATTCTTTCAGCAGCGTTCTTCATTGGTTACGCCATGTATCAGGTTAGTCTTTTTATGTCTCAAGCAAAACAATATCTTGAATAAATATAGGGAAATGATCAACTCCTTTTCAAACACATAACATTTCATATTTCAGTGAAGATAATAATTTTTTATTTACATGTAGATTTTCCAACCATGGATTCAAAACAGAAGATTTGATTATATTAGACAAGAATTTGTCAAGAATAGATTATTGAAACTACTCTCCACAAATGGAAAAGCAAATGTGCAGCTTATTAAAGAGTTAGTACTTGTCTTAAATTTATTTATTTTTTTCTAATTGAGAAAAAAAAATCCTCATGGTATTGTGAAATATTAATGTGCAGTCTTCACAAGGAACTTGACAAAAATCATGATGGTAAAGTAACCGAGGCCGAGTTGAAAACTTTACTCTTGGGAATACAGCTGCAAGCAGACGGTGAAATAAGCGATGATCTTGTCGAAAAAATCATCGATCAATTTGATAGTTCGGGCGACAAATGTATTCAAGAAGACGAGTTTGTTAGAATTTTAACAAAATGGCTCAAAGAGGCAAGAAAATCGCTCTCTAAGAACGATTATAATCCTCTTCATTTCTTCAAAAAATCTGAAGAGGTAATTAACTTTTTTAAAATTCATAAAGAACCTTAAATGTGAATGCCCTTTCAGAATTTGAATTTCATTTAAATTAATTATTAATCATCTTGTGTTTATATAGGTTGCAGATGAAGAGCAACAACAGCCTTTGATACCCAAGACGAAAAACCCTAATGATCAGAATTTGGTTTCGGAGTATTTAAAAGCTTTGGCTATGATACTTTTCGGGACTGTTGTGACGGCTCTCGTTGCACTTCCACTCATAATGAATGTTTCGGGTTTCGCTACTGATGCAAATATCCCTTCCTTCCTTATCCCATACGTTATAATACCGTGCGCCATAAACATCCCACGCCTATTATCAACGATTAATTCAGCAAGCCAAAAGACTCAACGTGCCGCATCTTTAACTCTTTCTCAGGTATCTCATCTATTCATCCATCTACTTACTAGATTCTTGTCAATGCTATATACTTATATTTACTCTTAAATCAATCCCAGTCCCATGACACATGATTTTATCTTTTTGCAGATCTATTCAGGGGTGTTCATGAGCAATATGAGTAGCTTGACAACATTTTTGTTAACGGTGTATATAAGGGATTTGCCATGGGACGTTTCGGCTGAGGTTCTAGTTGTTTTGATTATTTGTGGAGTGATGGGAGTTTTCACCAGTACGAGGACAGTTTTTCCACTTTGGACCGGGCACATGGGTTATGTGTTATACCCTACATCGCTACTCATGTTGTATCTTCTTACCGCCGTTTGGGGTTGGTCATAGGCTAGATTTGCTAGCTATAACCCCAGACCGGGTTCTACTAGATGTGTTGTTTGTCTATATTCAAAATTTTTTGTTATGTTGCATATTACAAAGAGTAATATTCTTTATTTGTATTATAAAATTTTGTATTCATGTCATGTATGTACATTAATATATCAAGTGATTGATGTTTGATGTTTATCATTGTAACTGTTGCTATTAAGCAATTTTCCATTGCCATTTTCAGCAAATTTTAAGGTGTTTATGTAACTGAGTTCATTTTCTTTGCCATTTTAAGGTGTTGTTTCTTAAGATAAAACCATCTGTTATTAGAAAATGCGGCTCAACTAACAAACATCGTACGATAACTTACATATTGTCCCATTCTTTTTTTAGTTACACTCTGAAATTATTTTAAGTTTTTATTTCTTATTTTTTAATAAACTTCATTTCTAATATATGTTCTCTTCAAGTTTTACAAAATTATTTAACTTGTTTGCTTATTTATTCATCGGCATTTCAAAACTACTCAACTTTTTTCTTATATTTTTTAATGGCATGTAATATATAAAAAACTAGCCAAAAGCTAGAAAAAAAAAAAACAAAAGTAGATCACATAAGAAGAAGATTTTTAATCCATTCAGACCAAGTAACATAAAAGTTATATGATCTGTATTACTTAACCATCAATACGAGTAGTTAAGAATGGAATGAAAATAAACTCTTTTCTTCTATCTTCATGTGCAAATCTGGTATCTTTTCGAAATCATCAAATTACCCACCAAGCTGCGAGAATAATACAATATATAAGTTTTTTCTTCCGGCCTGAAAATGGATAACGAATCCAAAATCCTCCCTATATTATTTATTATTATTAAGATAAATGTTTTTGAGATATTTCACAACCACACAAATTATTTTATTTTATTTTATTTTGAATCAACCATTGTCACGTTTCAACAATTTGTTTCCCTTTGGATTCTAGTACAACAATTTGTTTAAATCGGCCCTTCATAGTTCATACACCCACAAAGAATCTTATCCACCAAACCAAACATTTTCAAGATTCCAAACGTGCTTTTATCAAACCATAAACGAAGATGAAAAGATGCTTTTTGTTTGCGATTTTAATCGTGTTTTGTGGGAAAACAGAAGGTGCAACCGTGACATGTGAACTAGAATACGGGTTCTTGCCGTGCACAAGTGGTGTTTGGGGAAGATTGTTCTTGGTCGTGGTTTTCCAATACTTGATGTCTACAAGTCAAAGTTATATTTCTAAGGGGTCAGATAAATTCTTCAGTCTTATCGGACCGGGTATATTTGGAGCCAGTTTGTTCCATATTCTTGCAAACTTCCCTACTATATACGTCGTTCTTGGTATGCTTCATTTCTTCTCATTTTCACACTTTTTTTTTGTGTTAGAAAATTTCTCCATTAACTTACATTCTAATAACATGCGGGTATAAGTTAAGTTTAAATTGTCTATATTTATTTTTAGGGAGTATATTTAAGCAAAGAGGTAATATCGTTGGTTATTATTATTATTTTCTTTTTCTATTAGCAGCTAATATATCCTATTAACTAAAATTATTGAACTTGCATATTTCCGACTTCGAACCTACAAATTTATTACACTGGAATAAGTCACAAATAATTTTAAAATATATAACTATTACAAAAACATTAAATATCATTTTCCTTTTGCGATATTTAGAATTAAAAGTATACCACTTAAAAGAAAAAAAAAATATAAAGAGATATTTTTGGAGAAAAATGTTAACTTAGCTACTTGAAATTGTACGGAGAACATTACTTAACATCAACATCTTCATACTAATATTTTCGGTTATGTTCATTATAAGGAACTCTCAAATTTGTTTTTGTTAGTTTGAATGGAAATTTATAATTAAGGAAGTTAGTTATCCTAGAATTAGTCACACTCAAAGGTGGCTAACTATGAAAAACATGGTTAACAATGAAGTTCTCTTTCCATCCATAACAATTGTGCTCAAAGCGCATTAGTGGTACTTAAGAGGGACAAATATTAAGAATACAACATATCTTATAAAAACACAGCGAATATGAGATTTGCTTACCTTTTTAATTTCTATATAAGCAAAAGTATAACGCAAAATCTTCTCAACTTACTTTATATTTGGGATTGAGTTTGAAAAATGCTTATTGGCTTTTCTTTAAAAGTTATTTTGAAAAGTCAGGATTTGAGGCTTTTAAAAAATTGGTTTTTAATCCTTTCAAAAAGCTAAAATAAAAAAAAATTTGTGATTGTCAAACACATTTTAGCTTATTGTATTTTTGAAAACAGTAATAAATCAATAAGCATTTTTCAAACTCAATCCTAAACATTGGCAACCAACACCAAGTGAGGTTCAAATATTGTTGGACGTTTGCTTACAGATATTTTTCAAAAAAATTATAGACCACTCACTTTAGATATTGAGAAATAGACAGGCTATAATTTTGGAAGTTCCCAGGTTAGACCCACTACCGTGGAAAATTTAGTTTTCCATGTTTTCGTCGGAACTATTCAGAAAAGTAGAAAACTATAGTTTCTAACGCATTTACGATAAAAGGAAAACTATTGTCTTCGACACATTTATATAAAAGGATTTTGTCACAAAATACCACTTGGAAAACTTTATGACGAATTGCGATGAGGTTTGAGATGAATTTGCACAAAAAGTATTTTGTCGGAACTTTCAGCACATTTGTAATGCTATTTTTATTTTTCCTCATGCAATACTTTATTTTATACTAGACAGGTGCCCGCACAATTCAAGGGGAACACAGACCGTTGACAATCGTTTGGTTTTAATTTTTAACGGTTTTGTTTTGGTTTTTTATGACAAAAAACCGTTACTAATGGTTTAATTTAAAAGCTATCACTACTACGTAATATGTTAATTTTGTAAACTTAAAAAAACTATATATAGTAATATCATACCCAAATTAAAGAGAATAAAATTATCGTTTTTATGGTGCCATTTAAAAAAATAACGTTTGAAAGAATTATGACCGTTTAAAAGTCATTGGTGGAATTTTGATTAAATTTGAAATTAAAAAGAATATATGGTTAAAAGTTAAAGGGCCAATGTTGTAACTACTATTTAAATTTACAAAAGTTAATTAAAGTTAAGGTGACAAGATTGTAACTAGGTTTAAAGAATTCTGTTGAATATTTTCAATGGATTATTTTACCCCTTCAACATGCTTTGTATGTTGTACAATATGTTTTTTAATTTGTTAATTACTTAATCTTAAAGTGTCTTAATTTACTCTCATTTCATGCATTATATATAGTATAAATATAGATACATTAATTTACAAACAAAATGTTTATTTAATATAAAAAGTTAATTAAACTTTTATAAATAACTTGATTTGTTATGAAAAATAATTTAAATACTAAAAATATATGTAAAAAGTGTAATGATGTGGAAATATAAGAATTTATTAAAATATTTGAGGGGCTAGACAAAAAAATAAGGTTGTTTTTGTGAAAATCATGTGTTACATGACTAGACGCGTTTGGTTTCTTTCACCGGTGATGGTCTTATAAACAAGTTACTAGTCAACTATAACTTTTATCCCCTTGCTAGCTAGCATGCAAATCAATTGAGTTACATTTTTGTAGACAAGGAAAACTTGCTACAAAACTAATATTGACAAAAAAAAATAGCATAGCTGTGATATTATATGTATAGAAAGTCCAATATAATAGTTTCCGGTATTGGTTATATTTGCTTTAACGATAAGGACATAATATGTTTGGTGACAAATTTGTAGAATCAAATTTATCAAGAGACGAAGCGGGCGCAGCTTCTAGTGCTTTAATGGGAATGAGTATCCTAGCAGGATCAGCTGTCATGAGTGTAACATTGATTTGGCCCTCTGTAATAGCTTTCGGAAGCTATGATCTTGCAGAACAGCCACAATTTATAGAAGAACAGCCACAATTTCTAACCAGATTAACAAGTACTTGATTAATATACAACAATGCATAAGAGTACATGGTCACATGGATAGACAAAGTTACAAGCTCTTTAATTTTATGTTCTTTCTATTATTTTTTTTCAGCTTATGGTGTTACAACCGATTGTGAGACAAGCTATACCGCAAGACTCATGCTTGCATCGATGATCCCATTTCTTATTCTTCAACTCTCAAAGATCATCAATTCGAATTTAGTAACTCGAGTGTTAGTTTTAATAACACTCATTATAACATTGAGTTTCTTCTTTACTTACGTAGTGTATCAGGTTAGTCTTTTGTGTAGCAATTTGCAAACTTTAGAGGTTTAATATAAGATTTTCTTATTCAACATATAATAAGTTTTATATTTAACTAAAGCTAGATAAATGATTTCGATTTTCACGTGTAGATCTTCCAACCATGGATCCAAAACCGAAGATTCGACTATGTGAGACAAAAATATGTCAAGAACAACCTATTGAAACTTCTTTCTCTAAACGGAAAACCAAATGTGCAGTTAATGAAACAGTTAGTACTTGCCTTGATTTCTTCTCTTTTTTAGGAACCGAAAATCTTGTGATTGAGTGAAAAACTGATGTGCAGCCTTTACAAGAAACTCGACAAAAACCTCGATGGTAAAGTGACCAAGGCTGAGTTGAAAACTTTGCTCATGGGAATTCAAGTGCAAGCAGACGGGGAACTAAGCCAAGGTTTTTTGGATAGAATCATGGATCAACTTGACTTTTCAAGAGATGATCATATTCAGGAGGAAGAGTTAGTTATAGGACTAACAAAGTGGCTATATGATGCAAGAAAATCAGTTGCTAAGAATGATTATAACCCCCTTAGGTTTTTCACCAAATCTCAAGAGGTAACTTTTCATTTTAAGATCTATTTTTCAGGCTTTTATTTTGTTTCTTTAGAATGGTGTGGTGCCCTGACAAATTATATGAATTTAAAGACTAAAGAATCAGTTAGTCCATCGAGTGACATTTCCTCAAAAATAGATTAATCCCAGAAAGAAAATATATCATTGAGCCTAACAAGAAGGCTTTAAAAGCCGGTCCAATAAAGAGACCTTGTTATTTCCAGCATTTCTCCAGGCAGGTAAGTCATGGGGTTTTTACGAGCTAATCAATTCCTACTAGAATGGTTTGGTACCATCCTTGAGCGTTAAACTAATAATTGACGGTTGTAACTCCGCCTGAGGTATGAATATATGAGCTATGAAGAGGCATGCCACTGAGTCTGAATACGTTTGTCATTCAAAAATTAAAATAATAACAATAAGACCTAAAATGGGCCTTTATACCTATCAAGGATTTATTTAAAGCCTTTCATGAAACTAACGATGGGTGGAATTCTGGAAATAATGTTGCCAGTTTTTATTTTCTTTTAATGCTACACATTGGGTAAATAAGTAGTAAAGTAACCATTTTAAGAATTTATATAGGATAAAGAAGAAGAAGAACAAGAGCCTTTGATACGAAAGAAGACACATGTTACCAAAAGGTCAATCCGATACTACTTGGAGGCTTTGGCTTGGGTACTCATTGGAATTGTTGTGACGGTGCTCATTGCAAATCCATTCGTAAAGAATGTTGCGAATCTTGCTACGGAAGCAAACATCCCTTCTTTCCTCATCCCATACTTTGTAATACCTACTGCTATAGGCATGCCACGTCTTTTATCAACAATTACTGTAGCAAGAAAAAAGACTCAACGCGCTGTGTCTTTAAGTCTTTCTCAGGTATCTATATTTGTTTAAACACAAAATAAATAAATTGATTACTTCATAGTACTAACAAATGTAAATGATTAATGTTGAAATTAAAACAGATTTGGCCCAACTAAATTTGCTTTTGTAGATCTATTCAGGAATGTTTTCGAGCAACATGAGTAACCTGTCGACATTTCTATTAACGGTGTATATAAAGGACCTTTCATGGGATGTATCTGCAGAAGTTCTAGTTGTGTTGATAATCTGTGTAGTAGTGGGAACTTTCACAAGCACGAGGACAGTTTTTCCACTTTGGACCGCTTTTGTGGGTTATTTGTTTTATCCTATTGCAATACTCATGTTGTATCTTCTTACCGTTGTTTGGGGTTGGTCATAAGCTAGATCAATTATATATCTTTTTATTCAACTTATGATTCAATCTCATTGTACTTAATATTCTTCCTTCCATTTATAAATCAAGTTGCGGGTTTCTCTTCTTTATGTATGGATCAAATGGTTGTTTTTTATGGTAAAGTGATCTTTGGCAATCTGTTAATAGGTTTATCGGTAACAAATCTACAAATATGTAATTAGTTTGATTGGAAATATGAAAACCAATTTAAACACAAAATTTCGGTTCTAACAGCACAAACGAAGGGCTTTCATTGGTTCCTTTAGAAACTGATGCGCGTAAAGTATATACCGATGGAATTCACAAGTGGATCTGCGTTGGAATCTACTAGCAATTCGCATGCCAATATTAGACGATTCACCAAGAGATCGCCTAATGTGTCTTACCAACATATAGCCAACGGATTGTTAGGTAGTTCACATGTCAATATTGGCGATTGATTTTTCACCTTGGGACCACCAACCGCCTTTTCTGATTTTTTTTAACAACAATTGTTAAATTCTTTTAGTTTAATGCATCGTCTATATTGATGGCGATGCCTTTTTCTGTTATGTAAATAACATACTAATTAAAGATAATAAAAGTGATAGAATTTCATATATATGTATACCTTACAAACTTGTGGCATATCATATATTACCCGATCATAACTTAAAAATATTATGCATGTCCTTTTTACATGAATTCTTAGTCTATTACCATCTTACATTATTACCCCTACTTTTTTTTAGCATTTGAAGTCACCATATAAATACATACATATCGAACAAAAGGATTCAATTACAAAGAGGTGGGTAAGCGGGCAATAAGCTGCGTCACCACCCCTTATTGAATGGCAAGCCCGGTCCTACAGAAAACAAAATTATAGTTCTTTGGTATCGATAAGTTACTGTGCACAACCTGTTGAACTCTTTTCAGAAACGTAATAGCTTCTGGGGCAAGGGACTCAAATGTATCAAAAGCAAAATGAATGAATACGTATTGATTCTCGGTACATGTTTTCTCATACTTAGCAATTTTTCCTGATTCCGCCTTCAACACAGTCTGCCTAATAACAAACCCGGTATCCCTAAGCCCAACAAGGGGAAACTCCAGTAAGGTCTATACAAGCGTGCTTCCCCCTGCCCATCCAAACACAAGAACGTCTGCTGGTCAGATAGTAGACCTCCCTTCAAGTGGATCCGACTGGAAATTCACAGAAGCTTCCTTTTTTGTCGAGATCCCCGCTCGTTTTAACACATCACAAAGGACATCTCTAATTAAATCATGTCTATATTTAAACCTCGGAAGCTCCTTGCAATGAGCGGCATGTTCACCAAAATTATCCAAGCAAACTTTGCGGAAAACGGGCATGGCTCATCAATCGGGAACAGTGGGGTCATTAATTTAAGAACGGCCTGATACTCCCCTGCTGACACGTGCTGCCCTAACCCTTTGATGGGGATGACGTTCAAGAAATCTTGAGCATGGGGAGCCTGAAGGCATTTTATCATTGCTCTCGGGCAAAATTGTGCCCCTGTCAAATATATAATTCTTTAATCTATTTGGTTTCTTATCAAGATACCTCAACTTTCGAGTTTTTGATTTCTCGTGTTCTTTAAAACTTTTGTGATTCAAATCGTGTTTTGTAAAAAATTCCCCTAGCTTGCTTCATCATTGATTTTGGTACATAACCGACCATTTCAATTGCTTCGTGTGATATTCAGGTTTGTTTTAAAACTCATCTTAACGTCACTATGAGTGAATTTCGTAAAATTTACATAAATCATAATTGATTTATTCGAATTACCACCTTTTTTATGAGTCTCAAATGGTTTTCCCATGACTTGTAAAGTGTGATTTGAATTTTTGTCTTTAGGCTTTCTCTTCACCGAATTTCTCAAAATATAGGAGGTTATTAAACTTTCATTAGATATTTCTAATCATGTATAACTATTTTTATAAATACCATTACTATGTCACGGTTACTAATGTCCAAACCAATGATAAGATCAGAAGAAAAAAACTACAAGTGGAGCAAAATTTATAATTTGATATTATTTGTTGAGAAAGTGTTGTAATTGTATGTTACGAACTAAATAATTCGTACACATTTGTTAGTTACCAGAAAATATCGAAGATGAAACTTCCAATTTGGTTTATTCACCTTTAATCAAGCATGTATTTCATTTCCAACTAAAAGCTGTTATTTTGACATTTGTATATATACATTCTATGTTAAGCAAATAACAAAACGGTCCCGTAGGTCAGTTGGTTAGAGCGTTGGTCTTATGAGCCGAAGATCGCGGGTTCGAGCTCCGCCGGGACCACGTTTCAGTTCTTATAAAATTTCTACATTATGCTTTTTAATCTCTTTTTTTGTCTGTTACCTTTTCAGCGTATTTTTTCCTCTTTGTTGTTTTAAGGCTCCTCCTGTTTTCTATGAAAATCAAAATTAACAATAATGGAAATTGTTCATCAATCATAATGGATTCTCATTGGCAATTATCTGGCGTAAAACTATACATTGATCAGCAAAAGGTTAGCCCGTTGGTGGCAAATAGTTAGTATTAAAAACTACGAATCACCAACAACTGTGAAATGATAACTAGTCTTTGTGAGACTTATTCGATCAAGTGAATCAATAAATTGAACACGATTTATGCAATTCTTTTTTATTAATAATAAACTAGAACATAACACAAACTAAATGAAAACTATCGGCTGGTTTATATAACACTAAAATGACTTCTACTCAAATAAGAAATAATTAATTATAATAATATACAAACTTTATCTTAAACATTAAGATAAATATAAAATAAATTTAGACTTCAAGAAAATTGTGACACCCGGTAATTTCCCAATCCCATAAACCAAGTAATCAACCTAATTATTAGGAGATTGTGAATGTTATGCGCGCCATGTTATGATCAGCGCGGTCATATGTTATATGCGCCATGTTATGATCAGCGCGGTCATATGTTATATGCGCCATGCGCTGATGCGATGCGCGCCATGTTATGATCAGCGCGGGCATATGTTATATGCGCCATGCGCTGATGAGATGCGCGCCATGTTAGGATTAGCGCGGGCATATGTTATATGCGCCACGCGCACAGGTTTTTGTTGTGTTTTCATAACTTAATTTTATGTCGTTTCTGTCTAATGGGTTGCATACCTCTTCAATAATCAATAAGTAAAACTATGTTCAAACAATATCCTAATTTCCTAATTAAGACCCAAATCATTTATGCGCGCGCGGAAAAAGAGAACTAACCTCCCCGCATGGCGGGAACATTGAGAGCTAGTTTGTTTGAAGCTCCAAGATGGAATTGACTTCAACATAACTGATCACTATGTTGAAATACCAAGACCTCATGGAGAATCTACAAATGAAACTCAACGTCCCTGACTACGAGAAGGTTACGCACCTACCCGCATCAAATAAAAAGGAGTTATGTGCGACACCTGCGGGAAGAATCCTCGCGGGACACCTTAAAACTAAACCCTTTACGCATGAACGTCTGCACAGAAACCAACCACCTTTTCGCTTAAATCCAAAAGTTCACCCTGTTAATAAACTCTGAGAACGCTGGTTCCAGCAGAGCCAGATGGACTCGCAGGATTCCTTATAAGGACGCCTGCGCAGTGATACGCGCAGGATTCGATACAAGGACGCTTGCGCGAAGACCAACTGGAGCCGCCGAACCCACAACGTTCAAAGGAATGGCCTTCACGCAGAAGGCTATACGCGCAAGGCTACACGCACAAAACACTTAGTCTATTCTTCAGATGTAAGGGGATTACCCCCGCCCAGAATGAACCAGTTGCGTGTTTCAGAGATTTTTACCTTTTGACTGCACACTGACAACAGTACCAGGAAAAGTATACTGTAACACGAAATGTCAGCTGTCAGCCGCACCTACTCTCACCAACCACAGTCCTGCATGTACTGTCAAATCCATCAGAATCTTTATAACCACTCCCTAAGACCATCACCCCCATCCCTAAATAATAATAATAAACCCCATACCATGTCATCATTACACCCAATATGATAAGATTTCCATCCCCTAAATCAAGGGATTGTGTTCCCTTGAATTTGCCTATAAATAAGTATCAATTCTTGAATAAAAATATCACACAAACACACTTCAAACTCCTCTCTTAAACCTGTAATTCTGCACTAACCATCTCCCAAGCATCCGTTTCCAGTTTCATCGCTAGGTAAGCCGAAACTTTAGTCCTGAGATTTACTTTCCTGACCAACCCTTATATTCTTCGATTTCTTGATCTTAATATACATATTTCTTGTTATTTAAACATATTCTAGACTTCCAATTTCGAGGCTAACATCAGGAAACCCGAATCTCGTTTAATCTCTCTCTAAACCATCGATTAACAAGAATCACAGGTGAGTCTCACAGCCCCTATTTTCACTATTTTTAAACTGTTTTCGGGGCGAGGGACACGTGTTTAAATTATGTTTTATCATGGTATATTTACAAGCAATGCAAACGATTATCTGTTCATGGTGTTTATCTTGGTTTTCAATGTAAGTGCGCAAGTTTTAGACAGTGATCACTAGTCAGTGGAACTCTAAGGGTAGGGACTGCTGTGTTTGATCAACCCACTCGTAGGGGTCGCACCTCTTTGCATAGACGAGTGCCTAGTATGGTCATGGGGTAGTACTACTGGTAAAGCCCGCTCGTAGGGGTCGCACCTCTTTGCACGGACGAGCGCCTAGTTTTCCGAGCACAACGTCCGCGCGTAACCCGCGGGACGGTATTGTTTTAGCTCGTAGTGGCAGCGCCACTTTGCATGGACGAGCCCGGTTTTCAGAAATGTCCGCGCGTAACCCGCGGGACGGTTTTATCAAGCATATGTTTTAATGGTGTTATCAGATATATGTTTCAATATGGCTTTATCAAGCATATGTCTTAATGATGTATTCAGAAATATGTTTCAATATGGTTTTATCAAGGATATGATGCAATACGATTTATCAAGTCACCAAAACTTGTGAACTCACTCAGTTTATACTGATTCAAATGTTTTTACGTGTCTTTCAGGTGATAATTAGTAGCGCAAGGAGTCACACTTAGAGCACTTCACGCAGAACATCTATAAAATAGTTTTTGGAAGATTTTAGTTCTATCCCTTCCACACGCGTGGTTGTTCCCGCCGTGTAAGGGGATATGGCGTGGAAATCTTCAACGTTTTTCTTTTGTGGATGTTTTTATATGTAATTCTAAACAATGTAATGTATTTTGTACTAGACATTTCATGCGCAATGGAAAATATATTTGAATGTTTGCAATGACCCGTGCTTGATTATCAATTCCCACTCTTGCGCGCGCCCGGCTGTTTCCGCCGTTTAGGGCCGGGTGTGACAGATTGGTATCAGAGCACTGGTTATAGCGAACTAGAAAAGAAGTTTTAACCTAGACTATAACCGTAGGGGAATCGCATGAAATATTTTGCAAAGAAAATATTTTCAAAAGGAAAACCACACACACACTTAGGAACACGGGTCACACAATGTCTAGTGAACACTAAGGATAAGAACATTATGTGCTCAGGGTACATGCGCTAAGTTTGATATATTTTCGTTCTCTTTTAAGAAAAACGAGAATGCCTCCAACCAGAGCCAGGGGAATTACCATGACACACTCGAGGAACTCGCAGAAATAATCGCACAGGCGATCGCAACGCATGAGGCCAGCAAGGCCGAATCAAGTCAGGGTCGTCAAGAGACCGGAACCCCAGAACCCGAATCAGGAGCTTTGGACAAAGGATGCTCCTATAAGACATTTATGGCCTGTAAGCCTTGGCCATTCAAGGGCACCGAAGGGGCCATTGGGCTCTACAACTGGATCGACAAAATGGAGACGGTTCTCTCCATTAGCGGGTGTAGTGAAAATCAAAAGGTCCTTTACGCGACCTGCATGTTTCAAGAAGCGGCCTCGTCTTGGTGGAAGCTTCAAGTGAAAACATTGGGACGAGATGTTGCTCTCCACAAGACCTGGGAGGAGCTGAAGGAAATGATGATGAAAAAGTTCTGCTCTCGCGCCGAAATTCAGAGTCTACAGCAGGAATTTTGGAACCACACCATGATAGGAACTGATATCGACGCCTACAACAACCGATTCAACGAACTTTGCCAGATGGTGCCGGATATGGCGAACACGGAGGAGAAAAAGATAGAGAGGTATATTTTTGGGTTACCCCATGTTATCAGAGTTCCGCTCAATGCCGCAGCGCCTCCAACCTTTGATGAGGCAGTGGCGCGGGCCATCACTCTTACAAGAGATACGGTCCGTGCGGGCATGTTGACCTCGCGCGGGAACGAGCAGCGAACCTCTGACCCCAAGAGAAAATGGAACTCTCACCACCGAGGGTCCGACTCCAAGCAACCACCGTTCAAGAAACAGGAGAGCGTAAGGGCTTACGCGATACAAGCCCTGGAGCCATCACGAAAAGGGTACAATGGGCCTCGCCCATGGTGCAGCAGATGCAAGTATCACCACAAGGGTGAATGCGCAAGCATCGTATGCGCCAAATGTAGCAGACCAGGGCACAAGGCGATAAACTGCCAGAAGGAAGCTGGAGCAAACGACAACTGCTACGCATGCGGGAAGCCAGGACATTTCAGTCGGGATTGCCCGCAAAAGAGAAACCAAGCTCGCGGGAGAGCCTTTGTGATCGGCGCGGGCGAAGCAAAAGAAGAACCGAATGTGGTAACCGGTACGTTTCTACTTAACGACCATTTTGCATCTGTCTTATTTGATACTGGCGCTGACCTAAGTTTCATATCCACTGAGTTTAAAAACTCCCTACGCCTAGCAACCAGTAGGCTAGACACGCCTTATACTATAGAACTAGCCAATGGTAGGCAGATACGCGCGAACGAGAGGACTGAGCAATGTGTATTGGTCATGGGAGGTCACGGATTCAATATTAACCTATTGCCAATAGACTTGGGAACTTTGACATTGTGGTAGGCATGGATTGGTTAGTCGAGAACCACGCGGAAATTATTTGCCATGAGAAGCAGGTTCGGATCCCACTGTTGAGCGGGGAAACCTTAGTAATTCAAGGGGAAAGAAGTGGAGTTGCGATAACACTCATTTCGTGTCTAAAGGCGCGCAAGTGCCTGAGGAAAGGATGCTACGCCTTCCTGGCGCACGTAGTAGAGAAGAAAGGAGATAAGCGAAAGATTGAAGACTTAACAGTGGTGCGCGAATTTCCAGAAGTTTTCCCTGAAGATTTGCCCGGATTACCGCCACCGCGACAAGTCGAGTTTCGAATCGACTTGGTTCCAGGAGCTGCACCAGTAGCTCGAGCACCCTATCGACTAGCTCCATCCGAGATGCAAGAGCTATCCAATCAGTTGCAGGAACTATTGGATAAGGGTTTCATACGCCCAAGCTTTTCACCCTGGGGAGCTCCAGTACTATTTGTAAAGAAGAAGGATGGTTCATTTAGAATGTGTATTGACTACAGGGAACTGAACAAGCTGACAGTCAAGAATCGGTACCCCTTACCGAGGATTGACGACTTATTTGATCAGTTGCAGGGATCCAGTTATTACTCGAAGATAGATCTACGGTCAGGTTACCACCAACTTAGGGTCCATGAGGAAGACGTGCCGAAGACAGCCTTCCGAACTAGATACGGCCATTATGAGTTCTTAGTGATGCCTTTCGGGCTAACTAATGCGCCGGCTGTATTCATGGATCTGATGAACCGTGTGTGCAAACCATACTTGGATAAGTTTGTGATTGTATTTATAGATGATATTCTGGTTTACTCCCGAACCAGAGCTGAGCATGAACAACATCTGAGATTAATTTTGGAAATGCTGAAGAAAGAAAAGTTGTATGCAAAGTTTTCTAAATGTGAGTTTTGGCTTAGAGAGGTTCACTTTCTCGGTCACGTTGTAAACGAGAAAGGAATACACGTCGATCCTTCCAAGGTCAAAGCCATCGAGAATTGGGAAGCGCCAAAAACGCCGACTGAGGTGAGGCAATTCCTAGGACTAGCTGGCTACTATCGACGTTTCATTGAGAACTTCTCCAAGATAGCTTTACCTCTGACTGCGCTAACTCAGAAAGATAAGAAGTTTGATTGGGGCGAAAACCAGGAAGCAGTGTTTCAAATGTTAAAGCAAAAGTTATGTAGTGCGCCAATTTTGTCGCTACCCGAGGGGACGGACGACATGGTCGTCTACTGCGACGCTTCACATCAAGGACTCGGATGTGTCCTTATGCAGAGAAACAAAGTCATAGCGTATGCCTCTCGTCAACTCAAGGTCAATGAAAGGAATTATACAACGCATGATCTGGAACTTGGAGCAGTTGTTTTCGCGCTAAAGATTTGGCGCCATTATCTTTATGGTACAAAGTGTTTGATTTTTACGGATCACAAGAGCCTTCAACATATATTTGATCAAAAGGATTTAAACATGAGGCAACGAAGATGGGTTGAATTATTGAATGATTATGATTGTGAAATAAAGTATCATCCTGGAAAGGCGAATGTGGTAGCAGACGCTTTAAGTAGGAAAGAGCGAGCAAAGACGCTACGAGTTAAGGCTCTAAGATTGACCATTCGCGCAGACCTCACTACCCGCATCCGAGAAGCTCAACAAGGAGCCTTGAAATCAGAGTTTGTCAAGAACGAATCCCTTGGGGGTATGATTAAGAATTTGGAGCTCAAAGAGAACGATACTCGATATTTTGCTAACCGCATATGGGTCCCTCTCAAAGGAGGATTGCGCGAGCAAGTGTTAAACGAAGCTCACAAAACGCGGTATTCCGTACATCCTAGCGCAGACAAGATGTACCAAGATGTTAAAGCGCTGTATTTGTGGCCCAATCTTAAGGGCGACATCGCGACGTATGTCAGTAAGTGCCTGACGCGTTCGAAGGTAAAGGCTGAATACCAGAAACCGTCGGGGTTGCTTCAACAGCCAGAAATTCCCATGTGGAAGTGGGAACAAATCTCCATGGACTTCATTACCAAACTGCCAAGGACACCTGGGGGTTACAACACGATTTGGGTTATTGTAGACCGGCTAACTAAGTCAGCACACTTCCTGCCGATCAAGGAAACCGATAAGATGGAAAAGTTAGCCCGATTGTATATTCGAGAAGTAGTTTCAAAACACGGAGTTCCGGTATCCATCATTTCTGATAGAGATAGTCGTTTCACCTCAAGATTTTGGAGATCGTTACAAGGGGCTTTAGGTACTCGTCTTGACATGAGTACGGCTTATCATCCCCAAACGGATGGACAAAGCGAGCGAACCATTCAAACATTAGAAGATATGTTGCGCGCGTGCGCAATCGATTTCGGGGGTAGCTGGGATACTCATCTCCCATTGGTTGAATTTTCATACAATAACAGTTATCACACAAGCCTCAAGGCTGCGCCATTTGAAGCCTTGTATGGGCGCAAGTGTAGGTCCCCACTGTGTTGGGCTGAAGTGGGTGACAAGCAAATGACTGGTCCAGAATTGATCCAAGAAACGACGGACAAAATTTTCCAGATACGGGATCGCCTTAAGGCAGCGCGCGACAGACAGAAAAGCTATGCAGATGTGAGAAGAAAACCGTTGGAATTTCAAGTAGGGGATAGAGTACTTTTGAAAGTCTCTCCATGGAAGGGAGTCCCCCGTTTCGGCAAGCGAGGAAAGTTAAATCCGCGATACATCGGACCATTTGAGATCCTGGAAAGGATCGGTCCAGTTGCTTATAAACTCCATTTACCCGCCGAACTTAGTGGAGTTCACGACACGTTTCATGTGTTCAACCTCAAGAAGTGCTTATCTGATGAAACGTTAATTTTACCATTGGACGAGATTCATATCGACAAACAGCTACACTTCGTAGAAGAGCCTATAGCAGTAACCGATTGGAAAGAACAAAAGTTGCGAAGAAGCCGAATCAAGTTAGTAAAGGTTCAATGGAACTCAAAGCGTGGACCTGAATTCACTTGGGAAAGAGAAGACCAAATGCGCAAAAAGTACCCATACCTCTTCCAAAGAATAGCTCCTACCAGCGACACCTCCTAAATTTCGGGACGAAATTCTTCTAACGGGGGGAGAATGTGACACCCGGTAATTTCCCAATCCCATAAACCAAGTAATCAACCTAATTATTAGGAGATTGTGAATGTTATGCGCGCCATGTTATGATCAGCGCGGTCATATGTTATATGCGCCATGCGCTGATGCGATGCGCGCCATGTTATGATCAGCGCGGTCATATGTTATATGCGCCATGCGCTGATGCGATGCGCGCCATGTTATGATCAGCGCGGTCATATGTTATATGCGCCATGCGCTGATGCGATGCGCGCCATGTTATGATCAGCGCGGGCATATGTTATATGCGCCATGCGCTGATGCGATGCGCTCCATGTTAGGATTAGCGCGGGCATATGTTATATGCGCCACGCGCACAGGTTTTTGTTGTGTTTTCATAACTTAATTTTATGTCGTTTCTGTCTAATGGGTTGCATACCTCTTCAATGATCAATAAGTAAAACTATGTTCAAACAATATCCTAATTTCCTAATTAAGACCCAAATCATTTATGCGCGCGCGGAAAAAGAGAACTAACCTCCCCGCATGGCGGGAACATTGAGAGCCAGTTTGTTTGAAGCTCCAAGATGGAATTGACTTCAACATAACTGATCACTATGTTGAAATACCAAGACCTCATGGAGAATCTACAAATGAAACTCAACGTCCCTGACTACGAGAAGGTTACGCACCTACCCGCATCAAATAAAAAGGAGTTATGTGCGACACCTACGGGAAGAATCCTCGCGGGACACCTTAAAACTAAACCCTTTACGCATGAACGTCTGCACAGAAACCAACCACCTTTTCGCTTAAATCCAAAAGTTCACCCTGTTAATAAACTCTGAGAACGCTGGTTCCAGCAGAGCCAGATGGACTCGCAGGATTCCTTATAAGGACGCCTGCGCAGTGATATGCGCAGGATTCGTTACAAGGACGCTTGCGCGAAGACCAACTGGAGCCGCCGAACCCACAACGTTCAAAGGAATGGCCTTCACGCAGAAGGCTATACGCGCAAGGCTACACGCACAAAACACTTAGTCTATTCTTCAGATGTAAGGGGATTACCCCCGCCCAGAATGAACCAGTTGCGTGTTTCAGAGATTTTTACCTTTTGACTGCACACTGACAACAGTACCAGGAAAAGTATACTGTAACACGAAATGTCAGCTGTCAGCCGCACCTACTCTCACCATAACCACTCCCTAAGACCATCACCCCCATCCCTAAATAATAATAATAAACCCCATACCATGTCATCATTACACCCAATATGATAAGATTTCCATCCCCTAAATCAAGGGATTGTGTTCCCTTGAATTTGCCTATAAATAAGTATCAATTCTTGAATAAAAATATCACACAAACACACTTCAAACTCCTCTCTTAAACCTGTAATTCTGCACTAACCATCTCCCAAGCATCCGTTTCCAGTTTCATCGCTAGGTAAGCCGAAACTTTAGTCCTGAGATTTACTTTCCTGACCAACCCTTATATTCTTCTATTTCTTGATCTTAATATACATATTTCTTGTTATTTAAACATATTCTAGACTTCCAATTTCGAGGCTAACATCAGGAAACCCGAATCTCGTTTAATCTCTCTCTAAACCATCGCTTAACAAGAATCACAGGTGAGTCTCACAGCCCCTATTTTCACTATTTTTAAACTGTTTTCGGGGCGAGGGACACGTGTTTAAATTATGTTTTATCATGGTATATTTACAAGCAATGCAAACGATTATCTGTTCATGGTGTTTATCTTGGTTTTCAATGTAAGTGCGCAAGTTTTAGACAGTGATCACTAGTCAGTGGAACTCTAAGGGTAGGGACTGCTGTGTTTGATCAACCCACTCGTAGGGGTCGCACCTCTTTGCATAGACGAGTGCCTAGTATGGTCATGGGGTAGTACTACTGGTAAAGCCCGCTCGTAGGGGTCGCACCTCTTTGCACGGACGAGCGCCTAGTTTTCCGAGCACAACGTCCGCGCGTAACCCGCGGGACGGTAGTGTTTTAGCTCGTAGTGGCAGCGCCACTTTGCATGGACGAGCCCGGTTTTCAGAAATGTCCGCGCGTAACCCGCGGGACGGTTTTATCAAGCATATGTTTTAATGGTGTTATCAGATATATGTTTCAATATGGCTTTATCAAGCATATGTCTTAATGATGTATTCAGAAATATGTTTCAATATGGTTTTATCAAGGATATGATGCAATACGATTTATCAAGTCACCAAAACTTGTGAACTCACTCAGTTTATACTGATTCAAATGTTTTTACGTGTCTTTCAGGTGATAATTAGTAGCGCAAGGAGTCACACTTAGAGCACTTCACGCAGAACATCTATAAAATAGTTTTTGGAAGATTTTAGTTCTATCCCTTCCACACGCGTGGTTGTTTCCGCCGTGTAAGGGGATATGGCGCGGAAATCTTCAACGTTTTTCTTTTGTGGATGTTTTTATATGTAATTCTAAACAATGTAATGTATTTTGTACTAGACATTTCATGCGCAATGGAAAATATATTTGAATGTTTGCAATGACCCGTGCTTGATTATCAATTCCCACTCTTGCGCGCGCCCGGCTGTTTCCGCCGTTTAGGGCCGGGTGTGACAAAAATTGCCCTTGAGATCTTCCGTACTACTCTTATATTTTTCGCACTAACCATCCGGGTCCTTCAAGTTGATATTGCACCAAGTTTTACGATTCTCAACAGCAACTTGGACTTTCATGAAAAGGTTGGAGATCAGTAGTAGCTAAGTTATTGTTGTGATTTCAATAATGGATTCAGTTTAGCAGTTGTTTATTCTGTTATTAGGTATGATCAAGTCTAGAATAGAAAATAAACCCTTACTGGCAATACTTTACTCATTTTTGTGGTTCTTGTGGAAAGCGTATAAGGAGTCGACGAGTCATGTATAATAGGAAGAAATATCCTATTTCGAAAATCTTTGAGGATATCAAAACTAATATATTTATGTACTTGGATCAAAGTGGCCAATGATCGACTAGGAGATCTGGTTTAAGTCACCAGGAGCCTGCTTTTTATTGTCAGAGTCTTCATCTTATATTGGGTTTCTGTATCGATTTATGCTAAGTTTTCTGATTGTATCGCGTATATCCTTTTCTTTGCATCCCCGTTTGTCTAGCTTCTTGCCAGTGTGCTCTCATAATATATATTTGGCGTTAAAAATATACAATTATTTGTGGAAAATAATAATTAGAAAAAAGAGTGAAATTATGTAGGTGCCAGGATCTTTACAAACCACCAAACCCGATCTAGTCGGACCACTTTTGTTTAAACTTTAAAGAAAGTGTGTTCATCATCATCTCGAAGAATGATATATGCACTACCGATACTAATAACTTTTTATTTTGAAATTATGTAGGTGCCAGGATCTTTACAAACCACCAAACCCGATCTAGTCGGACCACTTTTGTTTAAACTTTAAAGAAAGTGTGTTCATCATCATCTCGAAGAATGATATATGCACTACCGATACTAATAACTTTTTATTTTTTACTTTATAAATAAAGGCCTCAAGGTTAGGGCCGGCTCAACGTCCATGAAGGCCTAAAACTAACTAAAATGTTGAGGCATTTTCCTTTTTTTTCGTTATGCGTATAGCGCTAGAGAGTATACAAGAATTATATAATATGTATTGATAATGAATATGAAACAATCCTCCCTAGCTTATGATTCATTAATGAGTTACCAATTCTAAAATTACTCAACTTTTAAAATCTTATAAAACATAACTCCCACTTAAAGCCATTGTCTCGTTTAGCTTACCAAAAGATACCATGAAACACCTTTGAGTTTTGCCGTTTAACTTGGACAACACCAAATCTGACCAAGAAATGGTTTCTTAAAAAATATGAAACGAAAAACAATGTGCAAAATATAGCATGTGAGGTCCGGTCCGGTCCAATCCAGCCCGCTCAAGTTTAAACTGACGGTTAGTGAGCAGAGGCGGACCTACGCCCAAGCTGACCCCTGTGAAAAAATATAAATTAGGGTTATATATAAGATAAATCCCAACCGACCCATGTAAGATTTCGACGCCGACCCCTATAAAATGCTGAAAAAAGGGAGAAGGAAAAAATATGGCTGAAAGACGGTGACAATAGCCGGCGGCATGCTTGACTGATCGGAAATAACCAGCTGGTGGGGAAGAAGACTTGGGTTAAATGGTTGAATTAATTGTCAAGTTTCACTTTAGCCCCTATAGTTTCTTTCATAATTAAATTACTTCCAAAGTTATTGAAGAAAAGTTCCAAAACACCCCTCCTAATTTCATCTTATAACATTCTAAACTAATTTTAGTTGACGGCTTCGTTAACTATGTTTACTAAACGAACTGTACAACAACTCTTACGAGATATCGGGATACTACGCATGTCTTTTCTATATAGATTTATACTATCTGTTTCTTAATATTTATTTAACTATCTTGTCACTCATATATATATATATATATATATATATATATATATATATATATATATATGTTAAAATAAAAATACATAGTTTTGTAGAAAGAGTAGGAAGGACATGAAATTTAAAGTTAGGAAACCATGTTAGCCTATTAAGAGAACTATGTAGCATAAATCCTAGATCCTGGAAAACTATTTATTATTTTGGAAGCTACTAATCTCAACTATTAGATCCTAAATCTAAGGGCTTAGATCCATTCTTACTCTTCCTAAAAAACTATCTATTTTTATTATAACCCACCCCTATATATATATATATATATGTATAGGGTAAGGTTAAAATGAAAACACATTTGAGTTGTGAAAACCCGCGAAAACCCTATGTAACATCGTTTTTTTTTGTTTTTTTTGTTACATGTAGTATATGTTGTAACATGTAATACAAAATATCGAAACATCAAAAAAAATGTTTTTCTATTTTTTAACATATTTTTACTAATTTTTATATATGTTTTCAGGAGAGAGAAAAAATTATATTTATATTTACATTTTTTATTCACTTTAATTGTAGACCAAAAGATTTAAACATTAATTAAAAACATATGGTTGAGAATAAGTTTCTAGAATTTTCACAACTCAAATAGGTTTTCATTTTATACTTAGCATATATATATATATATATATATATATATATATATATATAATTTTATTTTCAAAGTCGTTAAATAGTCTTGTTTTGTTATTTCTTTTTGTTAAAGATGTTTAAAGTTGTTATTTTTATATATTTTTTAAAAATATAGAAACTATTAAATAGTTTAGTTTTGAAATCGGTTCGATCGATAAATTGGTATTTAACTTTACAATAAAATGAACCAATCAAAGTGCTTTTCGTCTCATAATGGACGTGATTTTTTTATGTAGTTATAATTTAATTTAGCTTATCTTTTTATTATGTGACCTGGTCTAACCTGACGACCCGGGCTAAACTTACCGAAAAAAGGTTAATATAATTATAGACAATTGCCTTTAAAATTTCCGACCCATGTGAAAAAATTTCCTGAATCTGCCACTATTAGTGAGTTAGATTTGAGGTTTTCCAATATGGTTCATATTAAAATTGTAGAGAAAATTACTGTTTGCGTCCCTGTGGTTTTAAGGCGGAGGCACAATGAGTCTCTGAAAATTTTTTTGAACTGATTGAGTCCCTGTGGTTTTAAAAATGAACCATTTGAGTCCCTGCCATTACTTAACTTTCATGGTAAACTTTCATTTTACTGAAACCACAGGGACTCAAATTGTTCGTTTCTAAAACCTCAGGGACTCAAATTGTTCGTTTATGAAATCACGGGGAGTCAACCAGTTCAAAAAAATTTTCGGGGACTCATTGTGTCTTCGCCCTAAAACCACAGAGACGCAAATTGTAATTTTCTCTAAGTAGTATTTGATAAAACCAAGATCTAGTACTGAAAGTACTGAAAAGATATATCATTTTACTACCAGTAGATCCACAATAGATTTTTTAATAAAAAGTTGCATATGATTTAGAACATGGGAAAATCTTGAAAATAGTCCAAACTAGGAGAGAGAAACTGAAAATAGTCCAAGAAATTTTAATATTCCATAAACAGTCCTTTGAATTCTATCGGACCCGATAGATTTCAAAAAAATCCGATGGTTTTCACAGTCCAGTTAAAAGGTGCTATGTGTCCCACTCTCACCTACACCCTTGCATTTCCCCTCAAAATACCCGGTCCAGATGGTTTTCCCCTCAAATCAAGCTCCTTTCAAAACCATCTCCCCACATTGCTTTCCTCCTGCTTTCATCTCCAACGTTGGTTTTCAACCACTCTATTATCCGGCCACCATTTTTCCGGCGAATGGAGTTGGCATATGATTTAGAACATGGGAAAATTCGGAAAAATGGTGGCCGAATAATATGGTGGCCGGATAATAGAGTGGTTGAAAACCAAAGTTGGAGATGAAAGCAGGAGGAAAGCAATGTGGGGAGATGGTTTTAAGAGGAGCTTGATTTGAGGGGAAAACCATCTGGACCGAGTATTTTGAGGGGAAATGCAAGGGGGTAGGTGGGAGTGAGACACATGGCACCTTTTAACTAGACCGTGAAAACCATCGGATTTTTTTGAAATCTATCGGGTCCGATAGAATTCAAAGGACTATTTATGGAATATTGAAATTTCATGGACTATTTTCAGTTTCTCCCTTCTAGTTTGGACTATTTTCAGAATTTTCCCTTAGAACATAAAGCACACTCTAACTTTAGGTCGTTTAGATTTTATTTTTTTATCCTGAACCAAATCATGATTCACGTAGATTTTTTAAAAATAAAGACACAACACTATGACGTAAACTGTTATAAGCCATTTAGTTTACGGGCATTAGTTATTTAATATGGACTTAACCTCATCATATGTGTATGGGTAAAAATGGAGCCTAATACAGATTGCCCTTCTCAAGAAACATAAAAAGAAGCGTAGTACAACACAAGAGCCCGTTTATCGTTGTTTAGATGCCTCAATAGCTCGATCATGAAACATGTCATAATAAGCTTTTGCCAACTCCGTTCACATGATATAATCAAACAAGACGCTTGCGGGTGATGTCCGCAGGTATCTCGTAGGATAGTAGGGATAATTTTGCGGGTGAAAAGTAAGACTATCTTGTAGTTTGTTTGGGCCCACGGAAGGGTCTTAGACCCTATCTCTTCACAAGCAAAGTTGAAATCAAGCCGACTAAGTTTGAATTCGACTAAGTTTATTAACTAGAGTTAGAGTTTGATTAGACTCATTTGAAACTCTACCTCAACATATGAGCATGTTTACAAAGTCGATTGACTAAGCAATTTTATAAGCTCATGTTTGGGTTAAGCTCATCCCATTATTACATAATTATTTTTAATAATAATGTATCATTTCTACTTTGTTCATGATTTTGTGGTGAAGACTAAAGAGGGGCCCTTTCATTATTGAAAAAAACAACAAAACTTTTAACATACTAGATTTATGGGACCACTCAGATATAAAATTCAAAAATTGTGGATTGAGGCCGCATTTTTCTTAGCACCTAATTAAATGGTGAGGTCGTATTCGAAGTGCCATGTAGACCACCACTTAACTATTGACGTGCTTCATTTACATGTTAAGCAAAAAATTCGGCACGTGCCAATTCCAGACTAATGATCAGAGCACCTCAGACGGGCTATGATGTAGCAATCTGACCTCTTTCGACCCGCACTCATCCCGACCTAAACCCATTCCAGCCCGAACCAAATCAAATTAACCATTTTTTGTATTGATCTGTCATGACTCAAACTCTAAATTCATACTGACCCATGAGTCGAACCACCCAGGGCTGACCCTGAGAATTCACGTGCCCTGGCCGAGCTGGAAAAAATATGCCCCTAAAGCCTTAACGTACTAAATGATAATGCAAACACATTTTTTTATACACCGATTAAAGTTATGACGATAAACATAACAATTGGTAAAATTATGGTATTATAATAAGTTTATGACATACTGAATATGCTAATAGCTAACAGAGGATTTGTGAAGCTTTCCTAACATTTTTGATAGCAACTGGTGAATCAACTCTTTGCAGTTTATGCTTTCTAATATTCCGTTCTTGATAAATATCATCACAAACCTGCTAAGTCTTTCTTGGGGTATTGTGGATTGTAAATAAGATTTCAATAACTATAATTTTGAAAAACTCATTTCTGCAGATGCTACCGTGATTGCTGGTGTTCGAAGTCGACTTTATAGTTATCCCACCTGTTCGTTTCTTTCTTTTTATTTATTTAACTTTTATGGATTAATTAAAAGTAATGTGTATTTTTCAAATTTTAACGGACTATATGTTTTTGGGTAATTAAGAAAAGTAGGTCTAAAATGTGTTTGAGTATTATAAAAATAGTAGGATTATAAACGTTCAAGTATCTTACATCTTACAATACTAATAAAAGAAAATGATGAAACTTAGGTATCAAGCCTACATTTCTTTTAATTTATAATATTTTATCTCATTCATTCTAGCTATCCATGGGTCATGAGTCAAAATTATTTTGTCAAGCGGGTTATAACATAATGTGGATTTCATAACATAGTGTCATTTTCATACATGAAGTTTGACCAACTACGCAACTTTAACACATTTTTTAAATTTCTTGCAAATCCACACCTAACGTTTCCAAAACCATGCTATTTTAGTAATTTTCGTTAACCCGTTTTTTTTTCTTTTAAGTCTACATTAAATTAATTCATAACTATTTTGAGAATCACAATTGAAATAACAGGACCTTATTTATTTATATCGTTTGATAAATCCCGTGTAATACATAGGTTCAAAAGCTAGTTATATATATATATATATAACATCAGGAATTAAAATTTTTTATGCCCACGAAAAAAATGTGCCTCGGCCGAGTGCCAACATGGCACACCTTTAGAGTTGGCCATGGAACCACCCGAATTGACCCATTGTCGGTACTAACTGGTAATCACGTAAAATGTTAATTTTTTAAAATGAACAAACTCTAACAATACTATACTCAAATTAAAGAGAATAAAATGCTTATTTTTATGAAATAATTTAAAAAAATATTAACGTGTGAAAAAGTTATGACCGTTTAAAAGTCGTAAGGGTAATATATTTTAAATAAATGGTAAATGTGTAACTATTATATAAATTAACAAAATTTGATTGAAGTTGGAGGACTAAAACTATAACTATTATTTATAAAACTAAAGTAACCGTACATGTTGTGGTATAAAGACAAAATTACCTTTAAAATTTCTTAAGCTTCCTAACCCATGATTTATATATCTTATGTTAACTATATATAATCACAACCTTTAAAAATTCTCTGGTTACTCCTTGCATTCTCTCAAGTCATCGGATTGCTTTATTTGTAAATAAAGACTATATGCATTTGACCCGAATTCACGGGTCTCACTAAACCAAATAGCCTTTAAACGGGTTATAACATCTCACTAAATTAAAAATTAATCTTACCAAATATTTGTTATGAAAGCTATAAAATTACTATTCGATTTTTAAAAAATATTATTTATAATTAAAAAATAATTTTATAATAAAAAAATAATAAGCGGGCTATGAGTCTCACCAAACCCAGATAGCCTTTGAATTAGGTTATAATATTTTTTTTATTTGTGAAACTCTTTCATCATCAAACCATAAATATATTATTAACTTACTTATAATAAACAAAATTAAAATTCAAAATATAAAGTTTGGATCAAATACAAATTAAAATATAAAGTTTGGATCAAATACAAATTAAGTACATCATAATTACTCTACTTGATTCTCACAATTAACACGTTAATTTAATCTGTACGTTAATTTCTCTCAAAAAATATATAAATATTAAAAACGAATGACGTAAACAACTCGTTAAATAGGGGATAAAAGATAGCAAGTAAGATAAGTAAAAGAATCAACTAATTTTATATTGTTTTATACATGGTATTTATTAAACATAATATTTCCGAATATAATATAATAATATATACTATGATGATGATGATGATAATAATAAATGGTTTATATTGAATTGGTGGGGTGATGGATATCAGTAGATGATCTACATTTGAAGCTACAACTACAACTGCAACTGATAGCCACTGTCGTCATTCAGATTGCCATTCACCCATAGACAATAGTTATACCATAACTCCAGAACCACTGTCGCATTAGTTACGTAACAAAAACTCGATCGATGGGTGATTCCACCGCTACAGTCAGCGGCGGTGATAATAACAACACCCCATCTGAGCGTAACGCGGCGGAAGAGGTTTCGAGAATCATGGAACAGAGTAAAGAGTTGCAGGAATCAGCTGCGACTTTAATATCTAAAACTTCACAAGAGGAAGCATCATTAAGGCAACGAGCACTAGCACTTGATTCCAATATTAAAACGCTGAATTCATTCATCGCTTCATCCGTCAAGAAAGGGAATTTGGATCCCAAACATGCCGAAAAAGTAATTAAATACTATTTTTTTTGTTTTTATTGCAGATTCGATCGTTAATTTCAAGTTCGTTAGGTATGTTAACACAGACACGGAGTTAAACAGGTTATCAGGTTTCGTGACTTAAACAGGTCAGCACGCTTAAGACTTGTTTAAATTAGTGTCTAAACAGGTTAAGCACCGGTTAACATGTTTGTATTTTTTATTATTTTTAATAAAATATATGTCCTACTTGTTTGCCTATTTGGCTTAATTCCCATCCTCAAGTCAATGAGGCGGTTCATGTCAGGCCGGTTTAGAGTTATTGGATTGGCTCAACTAGTTAAATAACATGTCTAGCTAGGAGTTCGAGCTATGCAGTCAATATCGCTGGGTATCAGTCCCTTGGTAAAATATTGGTCAGAATATCGGTACCAATAATATTGGCGATATTGACTGATATATCACCGATATTCCGATATCAGTAGTTTAAGTCTTAATTATAAATTTTTAGTGTTAGTGTTAGTGTTAGTGTTAGTGTGTTAGTGTTTTAAGTCTTAACCAGTTCCTACTTGCTACGACTGTTAGTGTTTTGCAAGTTGAAAAGGTTTAATTTGTTAATGGTAGGAGAGTATACTGAATTATTAGTGTTAAATTGCTATATATATATATATATATATATGAAATTTACATGATATTAAAATTACCGATATCCCACAGTGATAACTGATATCTCAGATATCCGACATTTTTTCGCATTAACTGCTTAGAGTTCGAGTCCATCTCTAATTGTACAAACTATATTACATAATCAAAGTTGTGATTGTGGTTATGAGTTTGTAATCAGTTTTAGAGTTATTATTTTTCTGGTTATAGATTGAGAGATATTTAATCCAAATTCATCGTGTGCATTTACGCTTTGGTGAGTTAGATCAATTCTACCTAGTTTTACACCCCCTTAGTCTTACTGCCTTCAACTTTAGTCGATACTCGATTAAAAATATCTAAATAGGTCCCTTATTTGTCTAAGCAGGTCCCTTAGCCCTTATTTAGCATACCCCTAAACAAGTCGTGTTGTGTCACCTGTATCTAAAGAAACAGGTTCGTGTCTGAAACACGATTAGTTATTGTTTTTGTGTTGACACCACAGGTAATTGTGTCGTATTGTGTCGTGTCTCGTGTGATAAGTTAATTGTTTGTTTTCTGTATACAGATGGTTGAAGAGCTAAGTAGAGCAAGTTATACATTGAGCGAAGGAGATGCAGCTGCATTTCTTCCCAGTAAATCTTATGGTGATTTATATTATTAAATCAGTTATTTATAATTATTTAGGGTTGTTTGGTTACAGTTAAAAAGTTAATGAATTTTTAGTTTAATTAGGGCTGTTTGGTTACAGGAAGATTTTTGAGGGCCTTCCTTGGTCCAATAAATGTCCATGCTACCAGAAAGGATGTTCAGTTGAAAGTAAAAGAGGAATACAATAACTTCAGGGTACATTCTAATATATGATATTTACAATTAGTAACTATATTATATAATTATCAAATTTAGAATTAGTGACTATTGTTTTGGCTTCTGTGAGCAGGATAGGACTGCATATTTGTTTCTGTTTTTCCCATCTTTGTTACTGGTGTTAAGGTCATGGGTTTGGAATGGATGTTTTCCTGCATTGCCAGTCCAGCTTTACCAGGTAAAATATGTTTTTTTATAGGGAAAATTCCTAAAATAGCCTGATTTTGGAAATAGATTCCAGTTTTGTCCCTCAAACTTAATAATTCCAAAACACGTCGTCAAAGACGCGTTAGATTTCCTAACACATGGTTAAAGATGAGTTAGGCCTCCAAACACGTAGTCAACGATATGATAGCATCAAACGCGTAGTCAAAGATATGTTAGCTTTTTTGTTTGTTTTTTATAATATTATATTTTTATAACCAATTTTACTTATATTTGTTTTTCTTTTATAACTTTTAATATATAAAATTTTATATTATTTCGAATATACCGACGAGAAATGTTTACTTTTATCTATGGACCAACATAAATTTTATTTAAAACCGAGCGGGATCAAATTTTATTGAACTTTTCGATATTGATTTGGCACGGCTCGAGTTTGAGTAAGTTTATGTTAGGCAGTAGATAAAATCGTAAAAGTAAGCATGTCTCGTCGATATATTCGAAATAATATAAAACTTTTATATATTAAAAGTTATAAAAAAACAAATATAAGTTAAACTAGTTATAAAAATATAATATTAAAAAAAACAAACAAAAAGCTAACATATCTTTGACTATGCGTTTGATGCTAACATATCTTTGACTACGTGTTTGGAAGCCTAATTCATCTTTAACCATATGTTAGGAAATCTAACACGTCTTTCACGACATGTTATCGTCTTTAACCATGTGTTAGGAAATCTAACGCGTCTTTGACGACGTGTTATGCTAATATGTCGTCAAAGACGTGTTAGATTTCCTAATACATGGTCTAAGATGAGTTAGAGAGGGCCATTTTTAGAAATATTAAGTTTATGGGACAAAACTGGAATCTATTTCCAATATAAGGCTATTTTAGGAATTTTCCCTTTTTTATATCGTATACGTGCTTATTAAATCATATAAGTTAATGTACATGTCACGAGAGCATCAAAAGTGTCCTGTTTTCAGGCGTGGTTACTATTTCTCTACACGGGGTTGGCTTTGAGAGAGAATATTTTGAGAGTTAATGGAAGTGACATACGTCCGTGGTAATTAGTTTAAATTTGTATACAAATGATATGATTGTTGCATGATACTATATATTGTGATTTTTGTTAGGTGGATATATCATCACTATTGTGCAATGGTTATGGCACTCATCAGCCTCACATGGGGTATAGAAAGGCAGCCTAATTGTTCTGAAAAGCAGGTTACTGCTTGAAAATTGTTTAGAATTTGTTTCATTTAAGTTTATGGGTTGATTTTTTAACTTTTATTTTATGGATGCATATTAATCTTGCTGCAGAAGGGTATACAATTGTTTCTCAAATGGGCAATTATGCAAGGAATTGCAATGCTTCTACAGAACATATATCAGCGCCAGAGGCTCTATACTCGTATCGCACTTGGAAAGGTGTTTTCTTTTGTAAACATTATAGATTAAATAGACCCTAAAATTATAAAATTGACTCGTATTTTGATTGTAGGCTAGAAGAATGGATGTTGTGTGGGGAGAAACTGCTGGAGTAGAAGGTCAAATATGGCTGTTATACCCCATACTCTTCATCTTGCAGGTGATTTACTGGATTATTTGAAACTTACTTTTATTTATAAAGAATTATGCCTTTTGGCAATATATTTACCGCCTGCTTGTATTCTCTTCATAGGCTTTTGAAGCGTATGTGGGTCTGCTATTACTGAAAATCACAGTGGTTGGTGTGGTTTCTGAGTGGCAGGTAAAGCTAAAAAAGGCATTAATCGTAACAGTTCGCATTTCATTTTTCAAATTATTCATCACTCAAATTCACAAGCATGCGTATGATTAGAAAATGCCATTTTCGGTCACCAGGTTGTTACTTGTGGAATCCTTCTGATAACCATGGCAGTCGGGAACTTCATAAACACAGTTCAAACCCTTGTGTCAAAATCACGGGTCAAAGTCAAAGCCAAACTGAAGAAAGCTCAAAGCAAGAGTGATCTGCTTCAAGGACCCCCAAGCTGATGATATCATGTGATATTAATCATTTGTCACAAAGGGGCTGTGATGCCCATGGATTGGATTTTGTTAAACTTAGCTTTATAGTTGTGCCTGTAAAGATTAAACTTTGAGTTTGTGTTTTTTGATGAGATGAAATGACATTTTTTGCTGCTTTTTGTACAAGTAATTATAACATTACTTCTCTCTTGTTATATCTGGTTTGTTGTAAAACAAAACTAATATCATAAACTGATAGATTCTTAACATTACATAAGAACAAGTACAATAAGCAGTTGATTTTCTCAAAATAGACAGCGATTTTAGTCCAAACTGATCACAACTATGGGACCAACAATAAATTGAAACTAACCTATTTCTTTTTTCTACCAGCTCCACCCTTTGCCTTCTTGTTGGCTGGTTCTTTTGTGGCCTTCTCATTTGTTTCCTGACGCACAAACATCATACATATGTCACACTGCTTAATCTAGTCAAAATTTGGTTCAAAGAATTGAGACAAAAATCAAAGATACAAAACAAACTTCTAATAATTAGTTACCTACATTGGGACAAACAAGAAACTACATTGCATTTATGATTAAAGAATATTTCTAAACTATTTTTCTGATTCAAGAATCTTAAAATTTAGTAAGATATCAAATATAAATAATAATCAGCAGGACTCAGTTCTAAATATTCACCATTTCAGCTTCATGTTCCAAAGCAGACACCTTTTGATAACATCAATGAGTGCCTGAAATGTACACCTAGAACTGGAGGACTAAAGCAGCTTATGTTCAGACAAGATGCTCGAGTCAAATTCCTATTCTTGAATACTGGCTTTGGAGATCCAAGTAAGCATTTTGTTTCCTGACAGCCAGGTTACTCAAAATTATGGTGGATTGATTATACACGAGTATGGTTATTTACCTAATTAACCACAAGTATTAAGTATTTGTTTTATACTTGTTTCATATGTTACTCAAGAAGACATAACTATACTGAAATCAATGGATTGATTTATAATGCTCACAAGGAATATGCAATGTACAGAGACGCACTGATTTCAATGAAACCTTACCTTTCTTTTAATGGGAGCAGATGAGCTAGCAACCGGTTTGAAAAACGATTCCAATCTGGTTGACAGAGAGAAATAAGGCATCAGAGATTGAGAGTAAAACAATCATATGAATAAACGATTCGATTGTTTTCTTACCGGTTCTGTGTAGACTTGTTCTTGGAGGCTTTTATTTTCTCCACTGCCTAATATTAGAAAATCCATATTCAGTTTATATACATATATGAACAAAGAGAATAATACCAAAAAAATACAAAGAAACATGCCTTTGTAACTCTGTCACTGTTGAACCCATTTTCAGTCACCAAGAAGTTTATCAGGCCCTAGAAAAGAAAATATAAACATTTAAAATACTGTAACGAATAAAAGTATAAAAGAGGTTAATAATATGAACTCTGAAGTCTTCTTACTTCTTCATCTGGGGCGGTCCACTTAATTTGAAGCTGCTCATCATCATCACAAACCAAAGGTTCTTTGAAAAGACGCCTAGCCTCTTGATATGGCCAGTCTTCAGGTATCTGATATCTGCGTAAATGTTACTTAACATTACTTATATATTAAATTAATCATTTATGTGTTGCAAGAAAATAGAGAACCTTTCTCTGTTTATGTTCTCCAAAATACTCTCTATTGACCCGTGTTGGCGGATAAGCTTCAAAGCTGTCTGACCACCAATACCTAAAATATAACAAAAATAAATAAATTAAAAAGTTATATAACCAAAAACCTTGAACTAAAAATGTGATGGTGAAAAACTATGTATTACCTCTAATGCTGTCACAATAATCACACCCACATAGAATGCACAGATCAATAAATTGATCCATTGTAAGGTTGAGTTCCTCCAAAACCTGATAAAACCAGCATCTCAATGTTAGAACATAGTAATTAGTAACATAATTTGCAATTTATATTGTTAGATTTAGCACCTTTGAAACATCAAATTCCATCACAGGGGTCTTTCTTGAACTAGGATCCATTAAGTGACGAAGAAATTTGGGTGCTCCAAAAGTAAGAGAATCCATATCTTCAGATGCAACAGCATAGACCTGTGACAGGTTGTACGTTAGAATAAGTTAATAAATATGACTTAAGAGTTAAGTCGGTATTAATATAGACAAAGATACATGCCTTATCAGCTTTGCAAAGAGCAGCACATTGTGCCTCTGCTTCAGATGGAGCCTGCATAAATACACGTACAATCCATAAATAATTTTAAGTTATTATGTGACTTATGACTTAACTCATACTTATTTTTCTATTTGACAATGTTACCTCGATAACAGGCACTCCCATAAGCCTGAGAAGTTTTTTACAATCCTCATTATGCTGTCTCGTCACCTGGAACACAAATTACAATATTAACCAACTAATGAGCTTCTTTAACTTCACATTTTGTTGTGCCTTGCTCTTAACTTGTTACTCACCTTCACCGTACGTTTACTAAATTTCTCAATGTCTTCCTTATTGCCAGACTACAATAACACCAAAAGCAATATGTAAAAAAGAATTATCTAAAAAGTTAAAGCACTGTCAAAAAAGAATTAATACTTATCTTACCTTTATAGCCTCATCTAAGCCAGCTGTCGCGTCTTCTCTCCTTGAGTAACTGTATCATAACTCTTAAAACCAATATCATAACCATTTTTAAATATAAACAAATCATGCATGAAACAATAATAAGGTTACCGTTTTGCAAGCTCTTGTTTCTTCAAATCTGGAGGCGCCCCGTCAAAAACATACCTATAAAGATTAACCAAAACCACTTACAAATTCAAAAACTATTCATTTCACATAACAACATCAAGTTGAGACAAAAACCGCACTTACACCGGCTTCAATCCAGACTCCAGAAGCCGAATCGTCCGATTAAACATCCCTTGCAAATGACTATCATATGCACAATCACAACATAAAAGTCAAACACCAATGCATTGACTTCTTCACAAATTACAAAAATAAAACTTATAAACTATAATAATAATAATAATAATTAGCTACCTAGTTACTTCACCGGCCTCATTCGTTAACATTTCAGTTCCACTACGTCCAACAACAATCTACACAATCACAATATTATTATTATTAAGCACAATACAATATAAACAAACTCATATATGTTCAATTTAAGTACCAGAAACTGGTAAATGCTCATGCTAGCATCAATGGCGATTTTGCGACCAAAATAGCTTTCAAATTTCTGATCTTTCATCGTCTTCGGTGCATTATCTGCTAGAAGCTTCGTTAAACCCTAAAATCACAAAAATTAGGTCAAATTAATTGAAAAAACTTCCAATTAGCTCAATTGGAAGTGTAATTAGAAGTAACGATGATTGAATTGGGTAAAAGAAACTACCTTGATCCCCATATTTGTGGATTGATTCAAAAAAATTGAAAAGAGATTGAAGTCTGAACTAGGGTTTTGTGGCGATTTTCCCGCCTTGATATATTATTATTATCCAGGGTGAGTGAAGTGAGGTTTTTTTTGGCCCTTGTACTATGGAAATAGTCGTGTTTAGTCCTTCTCGTTTTTGGGTTGGCCAGCTTCATTTTTTTTTGAACGACCAAAAAAGTCATGACGCCCGAGTACACCCATGATTGCACGCAGCGATGGTGACCGGCCCGACACCAATTCTAAAGGAAACCCACCTCCAAACTTGATTTTAAAAAGCGAGAGGCGAAGAAAAACGACGGGGTTTAAAACAGAAGCGTCAGACGCAAAAGCGAGAGTTTTTTGTACTCGAGAAGAATATACATATAAAATTTTTATATATGTATATGTCATGGGTTTTTAGCTTCCCGACCAATAACGTAGCTATATTTAAGCATTATATGATTTAATATATAAACTACCTACACATACACCCTAAAAAACATAGTGTACAACATTTAGATACTTAAAAACTACTTGCATACAAAAGGTGAACGCTTCAACTTCGCTTTAGTTCGCTTTTTGCCTAAAAATCTCGCTTCAGGCTCGCCTTGACTGACCTAAAGCGAAGAGGCCCTCGCCTTAGGTCGCATTTTGCTTCGGCTCGCCTCATGCGTGCTTTTTTAAACCAAGCCTCCAAAAGAGTTACTGTGATAAAAACTCTGTCTCACGTATGATATTTTGTCAAAAACAAAACTCAAACAGGTGACTTTTCCTAGAGAAAGTTATCGGGATATCGCTAGAGCACCCCTCCAATTTAGTGAGCGGCGCCAAATCTTTCTATGGATTGCTTTTTTCGCCTCTTTCGCCGTCATCTGGTTTCAAGATCTATGAACAAGAGAGGGAGGAGAGAAAGAACGCATATGGATATTATGTCTGTCGGAGGTTCGAGAATCTTTTGATGCTATGATAAACTGAAAAGAATTGTGAGAAATTATAAATTACTTTTAATTTTTAATTTTTTATTTTTTATTTTTGGCTAGATAACCAAAAGCTGTTAACTCGTATTAGATAAATTATTTAATTAATTAGTTTTAATATCACTTACAACTCGTTTGCAAATATTTATAAAAACTTATTGGGTGAGCCTAAATAACATTTTTAAAAAAAGTATATAATTGTGTGTTATTCCTTAAGTAAAAGGGATGAAGAAAACGAAGCTTGAAAAAAACGCATCCTCATGGAATTTTGGCAAATGGCACAAGAAGTTATTTATTTATTAGGTATAGAGTATGGACTGTATTGATGTTGTTGAACCTTGAAGCTGACTTATTGGATACAGCCATACAGGTTTGATGTTCAACCAACTCTCGTGGAGTCGTGGGTGTCCAATATTGGAGTTTAAATGAGTTCGGCTTACGCAAGTTGAGTTTGGCCTCAAAGTTAAACAAGCCCATTTCGGTTTATTCGTTATTTTAACAAAATGAAATCTTGAGCTCAAGCTCAGCTTGTAAAAGGCTGAAGTAGAGGTGCATAAAAAACCCGAACCTAAAAAAAATATCCGGAACTGGGTTTTTTTATACCCAGGTTTTAAATACCCGACCCTACCCGTAGGGTACGGATAGGGTATGTTTTTTAGTATCAAAACCCGTACCCGGAACCGGGCCCGATTTATACACGGTAATACCCGGAACCGGGTTTTCAAATATCCGATCTATACTCGAAATTACCGGAAAAATACTTGAAAAATACCCAAAAATACCCCTAAAAATTGTAACCCCTTAAAAGAAATCCAATCTGTACCCAGAAAAAAAAACCCCCAAAAATCCAAAAATAGGTTTTTTCAATACCCGAAAATAGGGTATTCAAATACCCGGTTTTAGAATACCCGGTTTAATACTCGACCCGAACCCGATACATAGGGTATGGTTTTAAAGACAATACCTGGACTCGAACCCGATCCGGGTATTACCAATACCCGATTTTCCAATTCTCGGTCATACCCGAACACGGGTATTTGAAAAACCCGGGTATTTGAAAAACCCAATTTATGCACCTCTAGGCTGAAGTCAACTCATTTAAACTTAAAGCCAACAATAAACGAGCAAGAGAAGGTAGCACGTGGATTGAAGATGAACGAAATAATAACACTAGTTCATCGCAGCAAAAATATGCCAATATTTGTTTTTTGGAATTTCAATAATGTATTTTTATTAACATTAGAAAAAAAATGTGTGTACTCAATTTAATCGAGTCAAATGAGGGAGCCAATGAGTTAGCTTACCTTGGCTTCAGCCTTTTAAACTAGTTACAAACCGCATGTTATTTGAATAACCCTGATCAATGATATCGGGTTGGCGAGCCAGACTAACAAATTAAGATGGATTAGTCCAAGCATAAATATGACCTTTTCTTTTTTTTTAAAAAAAAGGAAGGTGTTAACAATACACATTAACGATGAGCATTTTCGGTACGGGTAATGATTGGTACCGGTACCGGTACCGAATTTGGTACCGATTTGATACCGTCGGTATCAAATCGGTACCAAATTTTGAGTTTCGGTATCGGTACGGTACCGGTATTTCCCGAATTTTCATGAAATACCGGTACCGAATCGATACCGGTACCAACTATTTCCAAATTTTGGGATCGGGATTTTCGGGATCGGTACCGGTACCTACCGGTACCATCCCGAGCTCATCCCTAATGCACATAAAAAGTATTAAAAATACAAACTTTCCTTTTTTGGAACCGGGAAAAAACAAAATCGAAATCACTTTTTCAACCTTAAAAACTTTTATAAAAAATAATTTAAATAGTCGTTAGCCATCTCTTTTAAATGACTATTTTTAGTCTTCTATCCTCAACTTAGTCTTTTTGTACTTATCGATCTACCGATGACAGTTATCTCCACCCTCATATACTCATACCGATCTTCCTTTGTACTTCCATTATCACCATTGCAATCATCGGTTGAAAAATCAGTCTGTAAGCTCTTCTCACTTTTACCATAGTACTACTTTAGTTTTATGTTCACATATCTATATTAATACGTCGTGTTGTAGCGTATTGATAACGTTGGTATCATTTGAACGTAAAGATGCCGGGTGGGTTTCTAGGAATACCTTTTGGTCTGTTTATAATTTGGGATTTTGTTTTTATAGATCTGAGTTAACTTGATCGTGATTTTTGGAATTAACCGGTTGAGATCCGTACACTACAAGAAAATCGGTCATTTTTTACGATGGGTTTTGTTGAAAAAGTAGCTTTTTTTAACGATTTCCCTACATTTTCCTACAATAAGTTGCATGAGAAAAACGTATGTGAAACTCATTTCCAACTTCTTCCAACAATTTTCCATACAAAATTGATATAAAGATGTCGTGGCAAAGTTGCTATATTATTCCAACAAAGCCTATTTTATTTATTTTTTTAAATTTTCTACAACTTTCCAACAAATGTATTATACTAAATTTAACAAAAATACTAAACATAATTGATAGATGTGATTTTTGTTGGAGAGTTAGCAACAATTTTCAACGAAAAATCGTATTATTACTCTTTTGTTGCAGGGATTGTAGCAAACTCAGTGCTGTTTTTTTAATTTTATTTTTTTGTTGGAAATTCGTTGGAATTACATATATGAATTTTGTAGGAAAATGAGTTATTTTCTAGTAGTGAGTGGAAGTGGAAGACGGCCCGCCACGTCCATGTCATGTAAAACAAGAACTTTTTCCAGTTTTATACTTAGACCATCCGCTATGGGTAACATAGGGGTGATCTAGGGGGAAACATTGGGTAGGAACACCAATGGGGGGATGTGAGTGTGACAATCGTCAATTTCAGGTTAACTCCGTTAACTCAACTCCGTCAATTCAAACTTAAGATCACTGAATCTATAACGCACACCTCATTACATTTAAACTAGGGTTTAAATGACGCTTAACACTTACTACATGTGTAGTCTTTCGGGAATTGCACCGAAACGCAAACGAGTTGACGCAAATGATTGGTGAATAAACGAAAAACGTCAAAACAGTAATTATGTGATAATTATGTGTTAGACTTATGAGTTGTGTGATAACATCGTTATAAACGTTAACTCAATGTACTAGAACTAGTTAGTTAAGCTAGAAAAGCAACAATTGAAAGTTGAGGGACTTGAGTGTAACATATTATTATTATTAATAATAATAAACCTAAACCCTAACTCATTCTTTCTCTCCTCCCTCTACCCTGATCGGAACCCCTCTCCCTTGGCTCCCTTGGCTGCCGCCATTCACACACACACATACAACCAAGTTTTCAAGCTTTTGATTGAAGATTAAGGTGCTAGGAAGGTATAAACGACTATCCCTTGCATCCTTTATACTTAATTTCGATGTTTAATGGGTTAATTGAAAACCCTAGGGGTCGATTTATGTGTGTAATGTGTTCATATGATTGATGTTGATTTGATGATGATTTGATAACTAGAATGGATATTGTTACATGTTAATTGCTTGTGTCTTTGATTTGAGTTCAAACAAAAACCCTAATCATGTATGTAATGCGTAATTGATGTGCATGGATAGTGATTATGGAGTCTAGAGTGTTATATGAATGAATGATGGTCCATAGATAGTTAATATGTTAAGTTTGGATGCAAACAGTTTCTGGACAGATTGTGTTATTGATGTTTAATTGACTGTAACGGGGTGTAAATGTGAAAATTGGTTGAGATTATTGATACTAAAGTAAACTAGGTTGAGTCTAGTTTCTAAAGAATATAAATTTGCAATTTTTGGACGTGTAAAAGTTAACTTTTATGATTTTACAAAAACGTTGTGCAAAGCTGAGTTGTTAGACCTGCTGTTAGGTTGTTTTGTAAATATTATATCTCATGAACTACGAGACCAATTGGGTTGGTTCCACTTCTGGAAGTTGACTTATTGAGTTAGGAACCTAACCCATGTGGTCTTGCATTTATTGGATTTTTCGTTTAACGGGAATTTCAAATAACATTCTGTTGCGCATGAATTTGACTGTTATGAGTTTGCTGTAATGATTTGATTATTGTGAGAAACCTATGTGGAATAAAAATATAATAAAATATGTTCTGGAAACCTAAGACATATATGCTTTTGTGATGATTTTTGGTAAATTAATTGTGATGCTATAATCGGTGGGATAGACTAGTTTTTCAAGTAGAATTCTGTCGTTAAGAAACTAGTTGCTGAGCTTTGTGAAAGTTGCATGAAACAACGTGATTGCTAATTGATTGTTATGATTTGACCAAATTGCCCTCATGGGGAATAATTGCTAGTTAATTGTTATGTGTTGACCAAATTGCCCTTACGGGGAGTAATTGCTACTGATGTACATTATGAATACATGACACGTAAATAATTGCTTACACATGTAACGTATCACAAATACACTTGTTAAAGTCACACACGATTCACAAACGAAACACGAAACATGTTGTGTGCATAGGTATTATGTGCCGGGTCTAGAGACTCGATAATATTCCGACACTTAGAAAAATCTCTTTGTTGTTTTAGAACGCTAGAGAGAGTTTTTCTGTGACGCGCATCTTGGTGAATTATTTTGGGAATACTTCGCAAACAGTGAGTTTCACTTTCCCCCTTTTAAACTTTTAAACGCTTTTCACTTGGGGGAGATAACATACTCCGAAAACGCATTTAAGATTTTGTTAATATAGATTATATATCACTTGTAAAGACTAAGTGGCAAACGCAATAACCAAAGTCCTTCATTCACATCGAACCGTTTAATATTGGATAATAGCGAGTCATTGTTGAGTAGTACTACTGGGTTTGACAAACCCCACCCAACGCTAAACTCGACTGGAGGTCGAGTGGGTGTAATCTTGGCTAAACACATACCATGGTCGGGATAGACCTGGTGGCAAGGCAAATAATAAACAGTCAGCTTCGGTGTCGAACACTTAGTGATACTTGTTTTATAGGCTAGCTACCTATAGATATATAATTGACATAACACTATCTGGTAACGCAAAACGCTGTAACGCAAAACGCTTAACGCAAACGCTAAACGCTTTATTTTATATAAACTTGTGAACTCACCAACCTTGTGTTGACACTTTTAGTATGTTATTCTCAGGTAGCCGAGGAGGGGACGCGGTTTAGGATCATGCATTACTTGAAACACTTTTAATAATGCAAACTTATTTTAAACTGTTATCACTGGGTTTTAAGTCGTCCTGCGTGACGCAACATTGGTTTCTGTGGTTTTTACGCTTCCGCATTTAATTACTCGTAAACGTTTTCATGGTTTTTGAAACTTTGTTTTATGGTTTGATTATAACTAATGAATCCGATCCTGTTAGTTCACACCCTCTGACGGTAAAACTCCGTTAGTGGATTTTGAGGGTGTGACAGTGAGGCCTACATCCCTCTCTCACTCTCTCACACACAAACACATACATACATAAATACATAATGGGCCAAAAAAGAGGTGATAAACCACAGTAAGACATTATGGAGAGAAGCTTGGAAGCTCTATTTCCTATGTGATAGTGATGTGGCACTGTGAAGGGGCAACGTTGCCCCCCCCCCTCCACATAGGATAGCCTTAGTGCTTGAAGTTTCCTTGAGTGTTAACTAATGTTTAATTTAATCAAACAAAAAAAATAAGGGACATATCCGATTGGCCCTTTGACCAAATTATCCTTGCCACAAGCGTCGTCATTAAGAAAATGCACGGGCAAAAAAAAAGCCCCATATATAGTGGCGTGGGGCCGTTTTAGAGAGGAAAAGTTGTGTGCGTGTTGGGAAGCAGTGGGTGGACGCCCCATTACACATGCCCTTTACGATTTGATTTAGCTAAAAAGGTGCAAGGCAAAAAGTGTGACTTATGATATCAAAAGAACGAAACCTGTTAAATATATATTTTGGTTAATCAATCCATTAAAGTTGGTGAGAATTCGAATACAAAACGAGAGTTTCGATTCACACGTTTAACTTCAACGGGAGAAAGCTTCTAGAAGATTTGTTATTTTTCTATAAATAGGGACTTGTATTTGTCATTTGTGTGTGTGTGTGTGTTTTTCTTGGTATAATTAACCATCCGAGGAGAGTTTACCTTGGGTGGGATCGGTTCGTTTAATTAATTAGATCTTCTATTACTGATTACGGACTCGTTCACTATCCATATTATCTTTATATTATTTGTTCGATTGTTTGTTTACACCACACCCGTCTCAATCGATTATCAAGAACAAAATGAGTTCGTTTGTCGGATCCGGATTGCTCGCTAACTTTAACCGATTTATTTACCAAATATATACTTAACCAGTTTCGTTCTTTTGATATCATAAGTAACATTTTTTGCCTTACAAAAGGGTAAGGTTTAGTTGCTTCCTTCCATATAATCGGTTTTGATTTGTTCATGCGTTTGCAATTGAGTCTTGTCAATGATTCTTAGATCTATCAGGTTCGAAGAGAATCATTTTGTGTTCGTGTGCATGACTCCATAGTTAAATGCTTTTCTTAAAATTGAAATTATGCAAGATTGTTAAAGTATGTTTTTATTTTCATTTCTAAATGGGTTTCATCAATTTTTTTCTTTAATTTTCTTTTGCTAATTATAAATCTAATTTAGTCATTTTATCAAGAAAAGTTTAACATCTAGTGGAAACAGCAAATGAAATTTAGAGTGTTAATTTTGTAATTTTGTAAAACTTTACTACAATAAAACATATATAAGATGAATTTAAATGATTTAGGTTTGTTTTTCTTATTTATCTTATAATGTAGTTTTCTGTTATGTACTTTTAAGTTTTGATTTAGAATTATTTTAAACTTCAAGTTTTTATACAGAAGTATTGTCTATACGGCTTATATCTTAATTAAGCAAGTTGGATCTAAACTCTAAACCTAAATGGACATCAACCAAAGTCAAGTAGAAGCAAATGAACTCTTTGAAGCTCAGGCTCATATATACAGACATGTCTTCAACTATGCAACCTCCATGTCACTTGGTTGCGCACTTGAACTTGGCATACCCGAGATCATTCATAATCATGGAAAACCGATCACTATTCAAGAACTGGTTTCAAAGCTCAATCTCCCCATCCAGAAAACCCTTCATTTGCAGCGCCTGATGCGGTTGCTGATTCACTCCAACTTCTTCTCCCTCACCAAACTTCAGGATCAAGAAGACGAAGGATATGTTCTCACGACTGCATCAAAGTTATTGGTCAAGAACAATGATGAAAGTTCGCAAAACCTACCGAACTTATTACCATTTTCTAATTTGATCCTAGATCCTGTTTTTATAACTCCTTGGCAGTTCTTGGGAAAGTGGTTTCATGGAAACGAATCCACGGCTTTCGAGACTGCTCATGAGATTCCTATGTGGGAATATGCTAACAAGAATCCTGGATTCAATGGGTTGTTTAATGATGCAATGGCAAGTGATTCTAAGATGATGAGTTTGGTGGTCAAAGATTGTCAAGAGATCTTTGGAGGCGTGGAGTCATTAGTTGATGTCGGAGGTGGAACTGGACTCAACGCTAAGATTCTCCTTGAAGCTTTTCCGCATATGACGTGCACTATTTTCGACCTCCAGCATGTTGTTGCTGACAAGATTGATACTAGGAATCTCAAATATGTTGGAGGTGATATGTTTAGCTCCATCCCATCTGCTGATGCTATCTTTTTTAAGGTAATTCGTTATGATCTTATGTTATTTGCATTTTTGTACTTGTACTACGTTAAGAAAAGGCAGCCTCAATATGTCTTGTGATAGAGATTAGGTATACCCCCTCAGCTCACTTCCTTAAATGTTACTCTACGAGCCTATTATTGGTTGCGTTTGTTTGCTTTGACCTTGTTAAAGGGAATAAATAGCTTGTTGCTAATGCTTGATATATATATTTACGTAGAATGTTCTGCATAATTGGAGTGATGACAGCGTGTTGAAGATACTGAAACGTTGTCGGGAGGCTATTCGACTTGAAGGTGACAAAGGAAAAGTAATCATCATAGATATGGTGGTGGACGAAAAACATGACCGGCACTAGATAACAGAAACTAAGATGGTTTTCGACGTCTTGATGATGGTTCTACTGACTGGAAGAGAAAGGACCGAAGTTGAGTGGGAGAAACTGTTCTTAGAAGCTGGATTTGGTCGATATAAAATAACTCCCAATTTTGGGTTAAGGTCTCTCATGCAAGTTTTTGCTTAGATCTTTTCTTGATGTATCAAAAACGATATGCTAATTTTCTTTTTATTAAACAAGTGGTTAAACCCTAAACAATGAAATCTAGATTGTTTAAACTTGTATCAAACCTTATATAATGTATCATTACTGGGCCTTGAACAATAATCCAAATTCCAAAATCGTTTAAATTGGACGGGCTTTAAAGAGATTGAGATTTTTCAGCTTAATCATAACATGCCTAAAATTGAGACTCTTTAAAACTTTAAAGAGACCGGACATTTTGTCTAGTACTAGACTACTAGTTACTCAGCTGATACTAGTTTGTTTTTGAGTTGCCGGTTAATGGTTGTTAAAGAGGTCAAAGCCGGTTAATAACCGGTTTGGGTATGAATCCTATATGAATGATTAGGTTATTAAACCGAATTGGTTAACTTAAATAACCGATTATTGTTTCATGTTCTAAATACTCTAGAATCTAAAAGGTGTAATCAGGAATGAGCAAACTAATTGTACCAAGTATTGGTACTCTCTCAGTATCATACCGAACGAGTATTGGCGTTCATTATTTTTATGTTTTCAGTATTTATACCATTTGATTTTGTTATATTTTTTATACTTTTAATGGTACCGATACCAAACCGATAAAATTGAAACAACATCTAATTTATACTTTCACTAGCTTGTTTCGGTATCGGTACTTTTCGGTGTCTCATCCCTAGGTGTGATATACTTTCACTTTCTTCTTAGGGTTTTATGACTTATAAATTATTAAAATGCGTCCATTCTAGTTTTGATATTATATATATATATAATATATATGATTGGGTTCATTTCAAAAGTGTTTTTAGTGTCAGAAATGCGAGAAGAGATTCTAGCCAATCATAAGTTTTTTTTTTAATTTTGGATTATTTAATTGCAGAAGGATATTAGTAAAAGTTTAGGAGTTTCTTTTGGTAATTAATACTAATTAATGTTAAGTTACAAATGATTATACATTTATTTTTATTTTTTAATTTGATTTAATCTTTAAACAATTCATAAAACAAAACCATCATACTCATACTATAAAAAATATAAATATATTAACCATCATAAAAATAAATACTTACACAAATCATAATATTAACCCACACATACAAAAACTAGTTCATGTTATCACCTACGCAGATCACGATGTTTATATATTATGCGCATAACTAGTTTATGCTAACCTACACAAATTACAATAATAACCTACATATACAAATTTACTTCATGTTATAGCCTACCAATTTGTATTTACCTACACATATCAGAATATTAACCTACACAAACAAACCTTATTCATGATATTACATACAATTAATAGTTTTAACCTAAACTTGTAATATTCACAATGTAGGAACACAACTTATTTTTTTTTATAATTTTAATTATTTTATAATCTATCTTTTATGTGTAGGCAAATACGAGTTATGTGTAGATGAATATTATTTATATTTAGGTGAAAATAAAATGAACTAGCAAGCTGTGTAGATGAATACGATATATGTGTAGGTAAATATTAGTTATGTGTTGGTGAAAAATAAAAGAAACAAAATTAGTGTAGGAGAAAATAAGTTGTGTTGGTAAATATGAGTTACATTTTGATAAAAATAAAAATAACTAACAATTTGTATAATTGAATATGATCTATGTGTAGATTATTATGTTACTTATGTAGGTGATCAATTTAATACAAGTCACCTACATATACATTTTTTATATGTAGGTAATAGATACTTCAAATTTGTAACATTCTACAAGAATTAATGTAGAGAATATTTTAGAAGGAATTAATGCATTGAATAAATCAGAGATACTCAATGGTTGAGATCGACTTATCGCATGATCCATCCCCTATATATATTAAAAAGTAGATTTACTTCTCCTCATATTTTTACTATTCAGTTTTTTAATATTTTGTTAGACTATATTACTAGCCTATAAATTAAAATGATGGTTTTTATTATTCTTTAATTTACTTTTTCTTTCAACTAATTATAATATTTAACAAATTATATTTTAAACATTAAAATTGGGCAAGTGTCGGCTTTACATGTTTATTTGTCAGTTAAACGATTTCAACTTTGCTTTCTGATATTTTACGCCCGAAAAATACATGAAAAATATTCGATAAATACCCCTAAAACGTGCAACTCCCTTAAAAATCCAATCTATACCCGAAAAAACCCGGAAAAAACCCCTGAAAAAACTTGAAAATAGGGTTTTTTTTCAATACATGAAAATAGGGTATTCAAATACCTGGTTTTAGAATATCTGGTTCTATACCCGATCCAAACCCTATACATAGGGTATGGTTTTTTGAGACAATACCCGGACCCGAACCCGATCTGGGTATTGCCAACACTCGATTTTTCAATACCCAATCATATCCGAACCCGATTCCATACCCGAACCCGAGTATTTAAAAAACCCAATTTGTGCACCTGTTCATTCCAAAGGTGGCCCAAATTCTTGAATTTTTGTGTGTCTTTTATTTATATAAAACTAAGCATCAATAAAACTTTTAGACCCAAACATTTTATTTTTTTAAATTGCTAATTTTCAGAACCTAAAATACATATTAGCACATTATATATATATTAATTGTCAAGGTCGGTGCTACTCACAGACTGCTGCTACTGTACTACCTATACATTTTTTACAGCACCTGGTACAAGTCTAATTAGCAGTAGATTTTGTCCACGTATTCGTCCGTTTCATCACACGTGTAGAGAGAGAGAGAAGGGAACTGAACGCTTGAACATTTCTTCTGTGATTGCAATCGCATTCTCACCTGAAATCCGGTGGATAGTTCAGGAGGAGAGAGCGGCTGACAGCGACAGGGTTCTTCACGGTAACTTACTCTGTGATGATCAACCAACTTTGCTTTGATTAATTAACATTTTGGTCTAATGTATTTTTTCCAGGTACCCAATTACCTTTCAGTTCTATAGAATTCAATTGCTAGGTTTGGGCTTCTTTTTGATGAATCATTTGGTTTTCATCTATTGCCGGGTATTCGTACCTGAATTTCGGGTATGTTCTGTTCCAAACCTAGCTTAATTTTGTTAATTTCTTGGTTGAGGTAAAGTTATTGTTTGGTGACTCTTGATTAATTGGTTCTCTGATAGATGAACTATTTGGAGATGAACCATCTGCCCTTCTAAAACTATATTCAAGCGCCAATATCGTGCCCAAATGAATTGTTGTTTGCATCATACTATTGGTTCTTCAAATTGATAATGCCAATGCTTTAAAACAAATCAAATGCATAGATGAAGCTCTTTTAGAAATCATTTTTTTAGCCTACCATTTTGCAGGTTTTGTCACCGCTTTCTTATCCGGAAACCACTTCGGATGTTGGAATTTGTCACGGGAATGTTGCTCTTCACTCCATTGGATTTCATATAACTAAATGAAAAATGACTATGGTAAGGTGTGCTTATATGTGGTTGTATTTTATTGAAATAAATCTATTATTATCATAGCATCAAACCTTTGTTAGCATCTACATATAATGAGATAATCTTGTAGGTTAAAGGAGCCGCCACATTTGTTTTCTATTTGTAGCTTGACCTTTACTTTGAAATGCAGGTATTAAGTTACCTTATGTGTTTTTTATTTGTAGTTTGGATCTAATCAAGGTTGTTTTGCTTGCATCTTTTGGTTATCTTGCACTTCATCAATCACAAGGTTGTCGCATTTTCTTTGTTTGTATCATTGACTGTTTTTTCTATTTCAAAACTGAACCCTAAGCCCCATTTGAATTACATAATGGTTTTGATATTTTAAACTATAGATCTTACCAGGTAATGCTTAGTGAATTTTCAAGGCATTCATGGTGATCATATTACGTTTTTAAGCATGGAAGATACAAAATCGTGGTGGTGGTGATGGTGGTGGTGGGTGTGCTAACATAGGGATAAGCAACCGGTACCGAACCGGCATCATACCGAATCGGGTAACATCCATACTAATTCGGTACCAATTTTCTAAGGATTTAGGATCAGTTTCGTACCGGTATTTACCAAAATTTTGCCTACAATAATGGTATCGAACCAAGCATCTTGGGTATCAGTTCCAAGTTTTTAAGAAAATCGTGTACGAAAATTTGGAATCGCGAACCCTATGCTAACAACACAGCTACATCAGTATGTTCAGCTATTACAATTTAAGGGTGGTCAAGGTAATTATTGTTAAGATCAATGTTTACTAACAGTTGAAAATGACTTGGTTTCTTAGTTAACAGGAATGTTGCTGTAAAATTGATAACAAGAAACAATATTTGATCGAGGTATTTTAATTTCTTCGACTACTTTGGCTTTGTTTGATTTGATAACGACTCTTTTGTTTGATAAATTTGCTAATTGAATACCATGTATGTTTTAGATGTAAATAATAAATAAATTTGCAGGCCCGGCATCTGTGTAGAAGCAAGAAGGCACTAAAGGCTATTGGAAGGGCAAATTTGCTTAGCTGCTCTTATATTTCTTAAATGTAAAACTCTGTATGTGAAAGTTACTTTTCTATGTTTTCCCCAGATAGTAACGATAGTAACGGTAAGTAACAAGAACTGGTAATGGCATGCCCGTGCCGCAAAGCGCGGGTAAACCAGCTAGTTTATTCTTAAACTCACTAACCGTTTTAAAACCCAAAAACCATATAGGCCCATTTATAATAATTAAACCCACTGACCAAATTCAAAACCCAATACACATGTTAACCCAATTAACATAAACTAAATAGCAAAAAATGGGCTTGGTTAAATTTTCCAATATTGGGTGGCGTTAATTTGATAAAAGACTTGCTAAAGTTTGGGATCATGCAAGTAGAGGTGCACAAATCGGTTAACCGGTTTTTTTTGCGAGAAATAACCGGTTAGACCGGTTAATCGGGTCGGGTAGTAACCAGTTTTGATAAATTAATAAAAAAAAATCGGTTAACCGGTCGGGTAAAAACCGGTTAAAACCGGTTTTTAAAAAAATATTAATTAAAAAATCGGTTAACCGGTTAGTAACCGGTTTTGAAATCAAGAATATAAACCGGTTACTAACCGGCGGTTAGGATCGGTTAGTAACCGGTTAGGATCCGACCGGTTAGTAACCGGTTAGCTTTTCGGTTAGAAACCGGTTATAGTGTGCACCTCTACATGCAAGGTGCCAATGAACAATGAAGACTAAAAAGGCTATTTCTACGGTTTTCTTACTAACGATTTGGAATTTGTGTAAATGGAGAAACAAAGAGGTTCAACAAGCGGAGATTGTTTTGATATCGTTCAACTATAGTCTAGTTGTCTAAAATTTTTGTTGTTTTTGTTTTTTTTATTGTTTGTGGTCGGGCTTAAGGGCCTGGTGATTCTTGTATTTTTGGGCCTTGGGCTCGGTGTGGTGAAATAAAATTACCATTGGAAAAAAAGAATAAGAGGAAGGGCTGATCGAATTAACGATAATTCTGACCAGGTCGACAGACATAACAGAGAAGCAGGGCACGGCCTGAGTCTAGCAATCCGGCAGTTCATTTAACTATATAAAATAGATTATGTCGCTATGATATATTTTATATCGTTATAATAATTATCGCCATATTAAGAAGTTTTTATATATATATATATATATATATACAAGGGAGAAGTATAGTTTGAAAACCCTCTTGAGTTGAGAAAACCCGTAAAAACCCTTTGTAACATCGTTTTTTTTTGTTACATGTAATATATGTTGTTACATTTAATACAAAACATCGAAAATATAAAAAAAATGTTTTGCTATTTTTTTTACATTTTTTTACTAATTTTTATATATGTTTTTAGGAGAAAGAAAATGTAAATAAACTTTTACATTTTTTATTAACTTTAATTGTGGACCACAAGATTTAATTTTTAATTAAAAACATGTGATTAAGAATGGGTTTCTAGAGTTTTCACAACTCAAATGAGTTTTTATTCTAACCCAACCCTATATACAAGAGCCTTATTTTTGATAGTCGCACATGACGCCTGAGCTCCCGTCCTGGTAGATCCTTACCAAATCTGTCTTTCATGACCACACATCTCATAGGTTGTTTTTTATTTTTTTTCAATTTCTTTTTAAATTATATCTTAAACCTAGTTGATTAAAGGTGGGTTATCTTTGAATAGCCGTTAAACCAATTGAGCAAAAAGGTTTATCATGGATCCTCCTTCACGCAGTGGAATGACCCAATTCCAGGCAGGCATTCTTACGTGGAATTAAACAATATTATCACTTTACAAATACACCGATTTATGTCCTCCTGAATTGCTATATTTAGTTTTCATAAAAGAAAAAAAATAAAAAACCACACTTAACATATTCAACATCAAAACATCCCACCAATGAGCTAGCTTGGTGAATCTTGATCTTATCTACATCTTCAACCTCCAATCGTTCCATAAAACTACGTGTAAATTGTCAAATTTGATGTCATGTGAAACCTAATTAAAGTTGAGATCCTTTTAAGCCCATATATATACGTACATATATGTAAGTATGATCATCAAGATTCAGTACTATAACTGTTTCATATTTGAAAACTACAAATATATGACAATTTGTAGGGCATTGTTTCGGGTTTTGTTCATAATGCTCTTAGTCTCGTCGTGTGCCGGTCGCTATGTGATTGACATCAGGAAAATTGAGATCGCTAGAAGAGCGTTTGAGGAACAATTCGAAAGAGTTGCGAGTGGAAAGAATAGTTACCCAACTAGAACAGCTCCTGGAGGACCCGACCCCCATCATCACTAGCACCTCAATTAGGTAAATCATACATAATGTAACGCTTTGAGCTGTTTGACATAAGATATGTCATATGATATATATGTAAGTGATGTGTTTCAATCAATGGACCCAGTATTGTATTATACTTATTTATACACATGGTTCAACCAGTTGTCTTATTTACACACTTGTATATATGTTGTTAGCTGAAATGAGTATATATATATAGTATCTCATGGCATAATCCCTTGATTTGTACATGTCTCAAGAACCCACTAGATATGTGACATATGATCGATGGACAAAAGAGCTAGTTCTATATATATATGAAATAACATCTGATCAAATATAAAATTAAAGTATGCAAATATATACGAATGACTTACGTCACTTATTACTTTAATGACCAACGTGTTTGTTTACATAACATGTAGTTTAGCATTCGAAATGAATAAATCCTACAAGTAATTTTCGAGTACAAGTAATTTTCGAGCGGGTAAGATGGCTTAAATCTCCTTTCAAAACATTAACCAAAGGATCCTTGATAAAGTTCTCATAGGTACTGCGCCATGCATGTGGCCTCAAACGGCCAGGAAGCCTTCACATGCATGTACTTTATTTGAGCGAGTTTATTAAAATGTCAACATAGTCTATCTGATAGTTTGTTATAGTACCAAAGGACGACCTTTGGTAAAGTGGTGCTAAGGTGCTGAATAAGGTTTTGTCGTTCAAAGGGTAAGAGTTCAAGTCCTGTCATTTGTTAAAAATGTGTAATAAATTAAAAGTAAAGTTAGATCTGATCCGTTAAAAAGAAAATAGTTTGTTAATAGAAGTCCAAGCCGTATGTTCTGGTTTATGCAAGTTCAGTTCGTAGTTTTCCTATTTAAGATTATGCTATGTTATCTCCTTGATATGAAGTTTATCAATAAACATATTAAACTTCTACACATTATCTATATGATATTCAAAGGTGTTTTGAGATTGTGTTCTTATACCTGCATTGTGGTATCAAAACCCAATGTGATATAGGGGCGTCCTTTTTAACCGTACCCGAATACCATACCCGACCCGAAGCGACCCGAGGCCCGAATAACCCGACCCGATTAAACTCCTAACCATAACTTGAGATCAAATAGTTGGGTTGATATTTGGGTTGAAATACCCATAATTAGGTTGACCCGAACAATCTGAATAACTCAAAAGCACGTAAGATGTTTTATAAGTCTAGGTTAATGAAACGTCTCAGTTGCTGTAAGCGCATTTCATTCAGTTCAAAAAGCATTCTTTAATTAGAGTAGACATGTAATCATTATTCGATGAAGTTGCTATTGTTGTTTATTTTTTATGTTTGAAGTTTCGACCACCTCTAAACAAAATTCTAACTAGGATTTGTATTGGGTTTCTAAAACAAATCCTTGTGTTTTTTTGGGCATATAATGAGGTAATGACCATAATCAAACCATTTCTTAAAACTTGGTGATCAAACTAATAGTTGGTTGATATTAACTAGTGAGAGTTGGTTGTAACATCTCTAAATTTTCGGGCAAAAATTGTAAAGTTTAGAAGTCAAGGGACTAAAACGGAAATTCTGAATTTTCAGTTACTTTGCGCGGCGCGAAGAAAATTAACAAAACACTTCGCGCTACGTGAAGTAGTGGTGAAGTAATCGTGCCATTGACTGACACGTGGCAACATGTGACAAGACACGTGTCATCACGTGGTGACACATGGCAGGTCTATGTGATGGCACATTAGGCATGTCACACCCCAGCCTACGGCGGAATATGCCAGGGCGCGACATAATTGTATCATAGCTCAAAAGACACTAAAATGAATCCACGTGTCAATATCTAAATTATAAAATTCATATTATTCAAACACGTACAACATAAACATTGTTTCAAAAGAAATCACAACTAAAAATAATAAAGATAAAGTTCATCATTATTCATCTTGCATCCTAAGGTCCAACTACTCTTTAATCCCTTGATTTTTCATCCAATATAGCTACCTGCGCCATACGGGAAAATACATAGTTTGTCAACATAAAGTTGAGCAAGTAATCCCCTTTTTTATCGTTTTATATTTTGGTAACTAATATAAGTGATATATCATATTCATATTTTCAAGTAAATGAATTTTAATAATACATAACCGACATTAAACATGGATAACATTATATATTAATTTAAAAACAAATTCGTATATATAACTAGACTAGATCGGTTTAGTACCATAAATAGATAAATAAATAGATATGAATAAATAAATAATTAAAATAATATTTGTTGTATAGTTTTATATGTATATGTGTAGGTGTGTTTACTTTATGTTTTGGTGGTTGGTATCTCATCCTCATCCTCATTAGTATGATCATACGCCGTCGGATGAGATTCGAGTGAAAAGACAACTTTTATATTATTGTTATATTGTTGTTATGCTAGTTGTAGTATTTCATATTATCGCAAGGAATTGTCATTTTTATATTATATGTATTTAGAAACGTAATTACATGCTCAACTTTATGTTGACAAACTATGTATTTTCCCGCATGACGCAGGTAGCTATATTAGATGAAGAATCAATGGATTAAAGAGTAGGTGGACCTTAGGATGCATGATGAATAATGATGAACTTTATCTTCATTATTTTTAGTTGTGATTTCTTTTGAAACAATGTTTGTGCTTTACATGTTTAAATAATATGAATTTAATAATTTAGATATTGACACGTGGATTCATTTTAGTGTCTTTTGATCTATGATACAATTATGTCACGCCCCGACATATTCCGCCGTAGGTTGGGGTGTGACAAGGCCTATGCTTGTCCTTCGCGTGACGCGAGCGGCTATCATAGAACCTTTTGTGATACTCGAAGGAATTAAATATTCTAAGGCGGGTTGTTTTGTCATCCGCGATATGCGAACGGCTAAATTATAGTGCTTCGAGCTACGCAGAGGAACATAGTTTCAGCCTATAAATAGGTGGTCATAGGATGAATTTTCATTCGTTCATCCACACTCCAATCACACATATAACCTCAAAGTACGTGCCACGATCCCGACGTGTTCTTGTCTTGAAATACGTGCAAATAGTAAAACCTTTGTCGGTTTATTCTCTCGATTACCCGATGATAATAGAAGTGCTGCCCACGGGAAACCTAGGCATTTCTTCTAAGCAAGATATACAAGGTAGGGGTTATATCCGATTATTTTATTATTATGGCTTAGACCCTAGTCGGGGATATAACCCATACCTTGATAAGATAATATGTGAAATATAGATTTTATAAGACAAGAGTATTGTTGGAACACTATTTCTTTATAAATATAAAGTTTTATAATGCTTCTTATGAAAGAAGAAACCTGATATATGCGTTTCTTCATGAAGAAGAAACGTAGTGTATTAGTGTATAAATGATAAACAAAGAAGGGACTAAAGGTTCTTATATTTTATAAAGAAACGATTATCAAGGTAAAAGGTTATACGAACAGACTAAAGGTCTGAAGCTAGATTGTTCATCTAGTTATTTATAAAATGTTTTTCTCGTACTAAAGGTCCGAGGTAACGGTCAACCATAAATCAGTGAGACACACTGATCGGAACAAAGGTGAATACGTGTAAACTCTTTACAATGAAACTTTTATAACGAGTCTTACAAATGTTTACATTGGATTATGTATCCCTAAAACTTTATAAAAAAAGGTAGTCGCTGGCCCTTAGGCTATCGTATACATTCGTCTGGATCCTTTCAAATGTGGGTAGACGGTGGGCACACCGCACCACGCCTGGTAATAACTCTGCCATGTTGGGCCGGACCTAAGTAATATCTGAGAGGAGATTATTTTGTGTATATTGGTAGTTGCTAAGTCCTCAAACGCTGTGGTGTTTGCTAAGTGGTTTCGAGTTGATTGGAGTTTGTATAGTAATTCAGATTTTCAGAACTTGATTATTTCCTAAGTCACGTTGGGCCGAGGCCTACGATGTCTTGAGAGGATAATTAAGTATCAAAATTATTTTGTGTCAACGTGTTCACCAGCATGTGTTGCCGACGTATTTTATAAACTGTTTTACAAGTAACCATAAATAGGTGTTTGGAGATGATGGGCAACCGTTAGACGATCTGATGGCTTAGTTGAAGGTTTTTTTTTATTAAAATAATGTAAATTATGGTTTTTTAACTTCAAACATTTTTGTATTAACCAACGGCTATTCAGTCCCCATCTATTGGAATATAATAATATTTTTATCAAGTTTTCGCTTTGTAACCTTAAACTCTGATATATTTACAAAATATGTACCAACTAATGATCACACTCCTAGGACCTAGATTGGGGTGTGACATTGGTATAGGAGTATAGATAGTTGGTTGAAATGAGTTATTATAATCAGTATTATGTTCGTATTATGAATGCTTTGGATTTGTTATCGTTAAATATGGTTGTATATTAAATTTGATTTGATTATAGTTTAATGTAGGTTTGAATTATGGTTTTATATATGTATTATCTAGTTAAAGGTGAATAATTTTTTTTACTTGTTAAAGGGTTAAACCCAAAACCGACCCGAATTTACCCAATTCATTCAACCTAAAACACGAACAACCCGACCTTATTAGGGTCAGTTCTTGGGTCAATTTGCTTTGAGCTCAAACCCAAACAACCCGAAACCCGAATAAATAACCCAAAAAACACCCCTAATTTGATCCTCAAATAATTGTGTGATCGAATCCATTAATTGCATCCATGCCATGGTTACCTACCAATTCGTTACAAACTGTCCTGATTGTCGTTCTTGTATTTAAAGGAAATGGATACGAATACTGGCGTGCTCGAATGAAGACCATCACTCGAACTCGATACTTGTGGGAACTAGTTGAGTTTGTTATTAGCAAAGAAAATACAAATCAAACACAAGTTAAAACTGAAAGGAAGAAAGATGCTCATGCTATGACCATCATCCAATATGCTGCTGCACATGATCAATGTTTTTTCTTGAAACGTACCTACTACCGCAAACAACTAAATAAAAATGGATTTATTGAATATTCAATTCCAAAGGGACCCACAAGTTAAGGCCATTAATCTACAAGAATTCCAGAGATACTTCAAAAACTTTTCATGAAGAAAGGAGAAATGATGGCGACTATTTCTCATATGTTATGGCCAATGGTTAGCTAGAAGAGAGAAGAGAAACTTGATCAAACTAAGATAGAGAAAATACTATGAGGACGGCCTAATGAGCAAGTGAAATTTTTATGTTTATAATGTGTAATGTTGCACGTTTAAATTGATTTAATGTGTTGAATGCAATGACTATGTTACAAGTATGCATTTCGAGGTAATAAAAGATTTAACGAGTATCTTGAAGCACTTACAGTGGAAATTAAGCAATAACATAGACCACCGGCAAACTTCAAGTGGTGAGGCCATCGCTCGCAATTACACACACACGCACACACACATATGGGGTTATAGGGTAGGATTATTGTAAAAAGACAATAGCTTTGTGAGAAGCATAAAAATAAATATAGACCATTAGATCTAGTGATTGAAATTACTAGTTTCTAATAACTATATATTGTGCTATTTAAATTGTATAGTGTCATATTTTTACTGGTGTGCTTTATTTTAAAGGATTCTTACACATATCGCAAACAATTGTTTTATGAGAAGACTTTAAAATAAGGCAATTGGATTTGAATAATCTCAACTAAATGTTATTTGTGGGATAATAATCCCAACCAAGTTTATTCCCACTGGTGGTCTCAAATTTAAATAAATTGGCTCTCAGTGGTCCGTTCCCTCGTTAGAAAAAACTTAACAGCGTTAAATTTTTTTTCTTTCAAATTTCGAACTTATTTCTTAGGGCTTTTGATCGGAAGAATAATACGAATCGATTGATGTAAAACTTAGCTCGAAACGATGCTTCAAACGACTTAATTTTTGCTAATTTAATGTTGGAAAAATGGTTTTTATTGGTCCCAACCTTTTCATTTTTGTCGGCACTGGTCCCAACTTTCATTTTGGCTGGCAACGGTCCCAACTTTAACATTCGTTTCTTCCACCAGTCCGCGACTGACGGAGCACTAACTCTGTTATGTTTTTGCTTACGTGTCCATCTGAGTTGTCAAAAACATATTACGTGGCAGCCACCGTGGATTATTGGTTTATACATATAACTTATAACGTTCTTATATCCAGATCCTTAACTCTTCAACGGCTCAATTACAATCCCCAAATCAAATCCCCAATTAATGTCCAGAACCCTAATTGAATCATTGAATCAATTACAATATCAAGCCCTAATCACACTCTGCTAGCAATGAGTTCATCATCGTCTTGTACATCTGCTCGTAAGAAAAACCCTAAAAATTTCAAGCTTGATTTAAAGGGCAATGTCTATTGCAACCACGATTTGATTGCAATTCGTAGGGTTGCTGGTCACAAAAGTTCTCGAAATGGGGATGAATTCTATGGTTGCTCTTTATGGCCTGTAAGTACATTTTTTGGTTTTCAAGTTTACTTTTGTATCTAAATCAATAAATTCTTTCTTGTTGTGGCTAGAATCAAGACTGTAAATTCTTCATGTGGAAAGAAGATTTTGATTACTTCTTAAAGGAATGTGGTTCAAGAAAAGATCAAGAAATAAAAGAGATGCAAATAGAAAATTTAAAATTAAAGAACATGGTGTTGGAAGAAGAGAACAACAATTTGAAGCTTCAACTGTCATTGAAAAAGTCCAATTGGAAGAGTAATAATGTTTTAGGTTTAGCAATTATTCTCATAGCACTATGGTGGACTTTATTTGTGTGAAAATGTTGTGTTTGTTAAAGAACATGGTGTATGGAATGTAATCTGTTTCCTTGGGACCTTGGCTATCAATTTCATGTAATATGTTAATGTTAATGTTGTTATCAATTTCATGTAATATGTTAATGTTAATGGATGTTATTCTCAATATATGGTGGACTTTATTTGTGTGCCAAAAATGGATGCTTATCAATGAGTCTATCTACACATACATATTGACAACATAAAAGATCAGACATAGTGAACAGATTAGTCAAAATGACAACATCACAAATGAACAAATTAGTCAAAAATGACCATATTGCCCATATCAGATTAATCAAAGAATATGACAAAAAATCAGACATATTGATCAAATCAAATTAGTCATGTTGACCAGCATATTTGGACCAAATCAGATTAGTCAAATTGATTATTCAAAATGACCATAATGCCCATATCAGATTGATGACCAAAACAAAAGACTAGACATATTGACCAGCATATTGTCCAAAAGATCATGCATATTGACCAAATCAGATTAGTCAAAATGACCATAATGCCCAGACAGACATATTGACATGCATATGTCTCAATATTGACCAAAACAGATTACCATGATGCCCATATCAGATCCTATCAGATTAACCAAATGAGCAGACTGGCTTGTCAAAATTACCATAAGCTGCCCATATCATATGACTACACAAATGACCATTACAAACTGCCCATATCAGATTGACTACACAAGATAACCAATTGCCATAACCTGTAACTAACAAATTCATACAAAATTTCCAAATGACCATTACAAACTCATGTATCATACATGATTTCCATACATTAAAAATGTTGCAAAATACATTAGTTAATCAGTACATAGGGAACATAAATCACACAAGTCAGCATCATTACATAAACATAATTAACCATTAACAGTCTTAAACATTCCAGAAAACATTATTAACATACTTAAACATTAACCATAAACCATCAAGTAGCTTTCCCCTTGCCTTTGGCCTTTTTGTTTCCCCTTGGCCTCTTAGAACTTGTTGATTGTTGTGTTGGTTGACTTGGCATATCTTTGGTCATCCCCCTTGGTCTCTGAGAACCTACTGACTGCTGTGTTGGTTGACTTTCATGTGTGGCTTGAGTTGACCTTGTTGACCTTCCCCTTGCACCAGATTTTGATGTGGCTTTATTCTTAGAAGTCTTAGGTTTTGTACACTTTCTAATGTTATGACCAGTTTCTTTGCAATTGCTACAAGTCATTTCTCCTCCATGTTTTGTCAATTTACCTGGCTTTTTAGAATCTTCATGGGGATCTTTCTTTCTTTTTGTCTTTAGTCTTCCTGGTTGACTTTTGATGGGAGGAGGGTCCAAAGGATAATCAACTCTTGGCCAGTACCTCTCACTAGGCAAGGGTGGAATTGTGTATGAATATGACCTTAAATATGCCTCCTTAAGATAACAATCATGAACAAACTCTTCAGCATTTCTTCCAAGAAACCCAGCAACTGCACACACATGCTTACATTGTATACCTGTCAAAATACAGTTTTTTTATACACATTTGAAGACCTGTCAACATAACTTAATTATTGAATGATTAATAGTTAATCTACCTGCTAAGTCCTACTTCCTACATGAACATGTTCTGTTATTCAAGTCCACAGCAAGATCATCAGCAAAGTCTTTAACTTGGAACACATTATATGCTGATGGGAACATTGTACATTTATGAGCCCATTTTTTTCCTCTATCAAGTTTAGTTTGTATCCTTGGGCACACAACAACATCTTTAGCTAACATTTGAGAATGCTTAGTAATTATCCTTGTCATTGTTGAGACCCTGATTGACTCTAACATGTCTATAATATGCATAGATCTAGCCTCAACTATGGTTCCATTAAAAGTCTCTGCCATGTTACTAACTATGACATCACAAGATGTATGACCCTTAAGAAAGCACCTTACAAAGCAATTAGGATTCTGTTTCATGAAAGCCTCCACTACATCAGCTGATATTGCTCTCATATCCTTGATAGCATCATTGAAGTCAGGCTCATTATAAGCCCTACGTGCCTGCCAATAATATGTCTTTAATTCTTTACCCTTGAACTTCTTTTTCCAGTTTGCATAGATGTGCCTTGCATAGTTTCTATGCTCTGCATTTTTCCAAATCAAAGATACAGCATTCACTAGTCCCTGTCATTATTATTCCAAATCAAATAAACTTTAGACATCTAGAACTTACAACTTACAACTTATAACTTAGATATTAACAAAGTGAAGTCATACCTTTTGTTGGTCAGAGACAAGTGTCCAGTCCTTTCCACCATCTTGGACATCTAGGCATTTTCTTAGTTCTTCCATGAACCATTCCCAACTATCATTAGACTCACCATCAACAACAGCCCATGCCACAGGGTACATTTGGTCATTAGCATCTCTCCCAATTGCAGCCAACAACATACCCCCTAAAAATGTTTTCAAAAAACAACCATCCAAACACAAAAATTTCCTACAACTAGCCAAAAATCCCCTCTTCACCCCATCAAAACATACAAACAATCTAAAGAATGTCTCCAAGTTTGAATCTGGTTCCTGGTTATTGAACCCTGGTGGGGCAGTTACCAACTCAAAGGTTGAAGTTGGATTTATTTCTTTCAAAGCTGCCAAGTAAGACCCTGGTTTACTGTAGTGCTCCTTCATTGACCCATGAAGCATTTTAAATGCACATTTCCTGGCATTGTAAGCCAACCATTTGCGTATAAGCACCTTATGTTTCTCTTTAACTGCATCCTCGATATCTTTACCACTCCATCGAGGTTTAGCTTTGAATAATGGCAAGAAGTCTTTATCTATAAACTTAGCAGTCAGTTGTCTATTCTTTGCCATGTTTGTTTGACAATTATGCTTACTATTAACAGTCTTAACCATATAGCAACTCTTGCCCTTGTGAAATGAACAATACAGACTAAATGGACACCCTTTCACACATTTAACACCTATACGTCCTCCTCTACTCTTGTCACTTGTATCAATGTAAACATTTTTACCATTTGAGACAACATACTTTCTAACTGCTTCTTTGAAAGCATCCCTAGTGGCAAACTTTATCCCAACAACCCATTTAAACTTTGACCAGTCAGTTTCTTCACTTACAACTGGAACATCTTGTTTGTGTTTCTTACCTCTTATGTCATCATCTTCACTCTCTCCAGGTGTGTCAATATCAGCATCAGAATCTTTATAACTACTGGATGCTTCTTTAATTGCATCAGTAGATTGTTTTAGACAGTCTTCAAGTAACTTCTTTTGTGTTTCAACATCTTGCTCATTCACCTGTTGTAACTTAGCAACTGAACACCTCCACTCTTCATCATCTTTGTCAGATCCATCATCATCATCATCCAAATCACATTTATAAGACTCATCATCAGAATCATCATCTTCTGAACTATCTGAATCTGACCCACCACTATCTATTTCATCTTTATTTGTGTTAATTGGTGGTGATTTAAGTGTTGTGTCTGTAACCTTAACTGGTGATCCAAGTGACAAACTAATAACCTTAGCTGGTGATTTAAGTGGTGTACATGTATCCTTAGTTGGTGATATATTTATGTCAATTGGTGGAACTTGTTTTCTAGCTGTGAGCTTAGAGTACCTCCTAACTCCTGAACTAGGGCTCCTAACTCCTGAATTAGGGCTCAAGCAAGCTTCTGGTTGGCTACTGGGCTGGGCTACATGAATAATGGACTGGGCTAGAGATATAATGGGCTGGGCTTCAGGGATAATGGGCTGGGCTTTAGGGATAATGGGCTGGGCTTGAGGGCTACTGGTATTGTTTGTGGGTTTCCTTAACTTATCAGTTTGAACGTATAAAACCATACCTTGTGCAGACCCGGAACTGGAACCAATCAAAGACAACACCTCAAAGAATTCTTTATCACTAACTAATAGTTTTAAACGACCATCATCTGGAATCTTGCAATACAACCGAAGACCAACTTTCGATTCGTATGAACCAAACTCCTTTGCATAATCCAGTAGCTCAAAGTATGAAAGCTTGTCAACATCTAACATGAATGAAGTTTTTTTTCCACCAACATACCTTAATATCGGTGGTGCAACGTCAAATGCCCCATTGGTGTGGAAGGAAATCCGTATTTGATTATCCATTGTTAAATATTAGGGTTTGCTGCTTTGTTCGTCGTTAATCGATTAGAGTGGCATGTAATTAGGGTTCTGGACATTAATTGGGGATTTGATTTGGGGATTGTAATTGAGCCGTTGAAGAGTTAAGGATTTGGATATAAGAACGTTATAAGTTATATGTATAAACCAATAATCCACGGTGGCTGCCACGTAATATGTTTTTGACAACTCAGATTGACACGTAAGCAAAAACATAACGGAGTTAGTGCTCCGTCAGTCGTGGACTGGTGGAAGAAACGAATGTTAAAGTTGGGACCGTTGCCAGCCAAAATGAAAGTTGGGACCAGCGCCGACAAAAATGAAAAAGTTAGGACCAATAAAAACCATTTTTCCTTTAATGTTAAAACACTCGATTTGAAGCACTAATTAAGCTGTTTGGAGCCTTGTTTCGAGCTAAGTTTACATCAATCGACTCGTCTCCTCCTTCTAATCAAAAGTGCTAAAAGATAAGTTTTTTTATGAGACTATCGGGCAATGGAGTCAATTGTAAAAGGAAAAAAAGAAAAAAAAAAGATTGAGACCATCCGAAGTTATTGTGATTCATGTTCAACACGAAACACAAAAGAGAACGTGTCCGTTGACCCCTAACCTCTTTTAGTAGCTCAGCTAGCTAGTAGTTACCGACCTTCTTCCCCATCATCTAGCTTGTGTGAAGACTATGTTTCTTTTTTTATCTCTCTTGTCTTCCCTGTGTATGCATTGTACAAATATAGATTGTCTTTCATTTAATTTTCTAATGATACTGTTATGTCGTCGTACGTAGTCATAGCTATTGTCACCTTAGGTTGTGTTTGTTTTTGCTTAAAACATCTGCATGAGGCTTATGTCTGCGGGCGCGCAGACTTAAGCTTCTGAAGACCGTTTGTTTGTTTTTTAAAATAAGATATGCAAACTGCTTTTATGGTATTAAAAAAGAAGCTATTGTTTAACTTCTTCACATATCTTCACACTTCTTAACATCCTATCAACACCCAATGTGCAACACCACCACCCATCATGCGCCACCACCACCACCACCGTCCACCACCACCCACCGTCCGCCACCACCACCACCACCCCACCCACCACCACCGTCCACCACCACCACCCACCGTCCATCACCGCCACCACCCACCGTCCACCACCACCACCCACCATCACCACCACCCCACCCACCACCACCGTCCACCACCACCACCCACCGTCCATCACCGCCACCACCCACCGTCCACCCACCACCACCACCATCCACCACCCACCTGTCGGCCACAACCATCGTCCACTACCACCACCCACCGTCCGCCGCCACCACCCACCACCACCGTCCATCACCACCACCACCACCCACCCGTCGACCACAACCGTCGTCACTACCACCAACCACCGTCCGCCACCACCGTCCGCCACCACCACCCACCACCACCACCTACCATCCGCCACCAACACCGTTAACCACCCACCACCATCACCGTCCATCACCACCACCACCCACCGTCCGCCACCACCACCCACCACCACCACCTACCATCCGCCACCAATACCGTCCACCACCCACCACCATCACCACCACCATCCACCGTCCACTGCCCTCCACCAACTATTTTACTAGTCTGCAGACGTTAAATGACTTCTATCTACTGGATATGTATGATAGGTAACTAATTTTCAGCTTATGCAGACGATACCCAGTTTATAAAACACACAGTATTATATTTTCAGATTGTAGACCTTCAGACAACTTCTTCAGTTGTAGACATGAAATCAGATTCCAGATAGTTTTTGTCTTAAAAAACAAACAACACCTTAGTAATGTCGTGACTTCATAACTATAGCTTCTATCATGATAGCCCTATTTACTCCCTTCTAAAATGTATGTTAGTGTTATCTTTGTCAAGAAGGTTAAACGAGCAACGATCAAAATTTAAAATAACTTGATAACCTTTTTAATCTTCAATACAACTTTTTTTCTTAGTTTCAAGGCATTATATTCTTATTGATTAAAAAAATCATCAACGTAAGCAATTTTTTGATTAAGATAAAAGAAATGATTAGTATACAGGAGGAGATCATGATCTGTTTTGACCTCCACTTTTTCTTTCCACATAGGATCACATGGTTACAATTGGAATTATCCTTAATCAATAAAACAATGTTGGTAACTTGGTATTATACCATGTTGACCGTTGAAAGTCCAAAAAAAGCAGCAAACTTTCATGAAGATAAACTATGATTAGGCCTCCCTATCCAAATGCATTAAACTTGCTTATATTATTATGTTGTCGGCCTTGTCCTGTAGTGCTTTTGGTACACGAATGCATCCCATCAGCTGTCTGCACAAACCAACAAAATCGGCAAAAAAGTATTGTGAGTCGAGTAAGCAAATTGGATGAGAAAAACAGTTAAATGACACGCTTTGAATCTTTTGTAATATAAAACAAATGACACTAAGGCCAAGTGACAATTGACGCTTTGACATGCATGTGGCAACTAGGTTCATGAAAAGAGGAAGAAAAGTTGCTGCCTTTTGAGTTAAAAATAAATTAAAGTTAGTTTTACTTTAGATTATGACCTATGTCCAGGATTATCAAATGATATATATATATATGTTAAGTGCCTTTAGATAATCGATGACTAGATAGGCAACATAAGGACAAAGTCATAGGAGAGAGAGAGAGGGACTACGTACAATGGAATAAGATACTCCATGTTGTTTGAATATACTTGCTGGTCACTTTTTGAAGTCAATAAACCTTTTGGTAACATCATCCTAGAATACCCATGATTATTCTTTCCCTCTAAGAAGTCAACTTTAAACGGGTTCTACTAGGGACATCTAGACACTCCTATACACCTCGTATAAGGTTATACGGGGAGCTATGCGGGTTCCTATACGTCCCGTATAGCCTTATACGGGACGTATTAATGGGGTTTTTTTTTAGCAAAATGGGACGATGTCTTTAGAGTTCCCCTTTATAAATAACTCTCATTAAAATTTCACCTAATTAATGATAATTGTTTTTAAGCAATTAATATATATATATATATATATATATATATATATATATATATATATATATATACACACAAAGATGATATTTTATAGAGACAGAGAAAGAGAGATTAATAAAAGAGTTTATTCTTACTTTTTTTTATAGTGAATATTCAAATTCTTACTTAAATGCAAAATGCCAAACAGATGCAATTAGTTATATATTAATATAAACATAATGTTGACATAAACCGTGTTTATAACAATATTGAAAACTAAATGGCTTTATAATGCTCCACGTTGCTTAACAACTTTAGACTTGGTAAAAGAAAATAGCGGATTATCCTTTAATACGTTAGATGATGCTGCCTCATGTAAAATCTTGCTAGGAAATTACCCAACATGACAAAACTATAGTTAAAGGAAAAAAGAATACGACGGGTCTATTCTCCCCTTGGTGCTTTTGGATATGTTATGTTGTTTTGTTAAAACATCACTAAGAAAACTCTTTTGGACAAAACTTAGTGAAGGCAATGCAACATGTATGATACTTTCCCTCATTTTAATGTATATCACTTAAGTGATGGGTGCCGATCTTTTGTGAAAGTTGCTAAAAAGCTTTTGTAGTAACTAATTTTTTTCCTTTTCTTTTTGATGGATTAGTAAATCAAAATAATTGTTTTAACCCGTTCTCGTGTATATCTTCTCACTATAGGGATGAGCAAATGATATCAGATATTTTTTTGTAGCGATTCGCTACCCACTTTTTGAGGTTTCTGAAATCGGTACTCTCGGTACCGGTACCTATTTTTGAGGATTTTCAAGATTGATGCTGGTCCGATATGAAGCTCATCCTTACTTTCCCAGACAAACTATATTTGCTGGGTAAATTAAAATAAATAATATATCTTATCATGTATAGCTAACAACAAATATTAACACATAGTGATGGAAATTCTAAACCAAAATTTAACTTACAACTTTTAGTGTACCAGCTTAGAGGATGAACTTTGACGTATTAAATGTTTCAACCATTTTTATAGGTGATGTTTGTTTTTTCAGAGGTAAAATATCTTCAGTTTACGGACCACATATGCAGACATATGTAGAAGAAGAGGTGGACCAAACCTCTGCAGTCTGCAAGAAAATGACTATTTGTTTTTTAACGTCTATAAATTGCTAAAATAAATTGATAGTGGTGTACGAACTATGGTAGTGGGTGGTGGTGCTGCTGGATGGTGATAGTGGTAGTGGTGAGTGGTGGTGGCGGCGGACGGTGAGTGGTGGTGGACGGTGGTGGTGGTGGTAGAAGGCGATGCTGGGTGGTGGACAATTAATTGTGGCGGCAGACGATGGTCGATAGATTGTGGTGGTGGGTGGTGGACGTTAGTGGTGGCGGATGGTGGGTGGTGGTGCTGGTGGGTGGCGGATGGTGGGTGGGAGTGGACGATGGTGGTGGTGAACGGTGGGTGGTGGTGGTGGTGGCAAGGGGGAAGCTCTTTGGGGACTCGGGGTGGCCTCAGTCACTGCCGTTTTTTTGGTTAGTAGGGTAAATTCGTAATTTTTTCTGGAAATTTTTATAGGTATTAGCCGCGGTCACACCTGTGGTATTTTTTCAAAAAGCTACGGACACCATTGAATTTTTTTTAGATATATAATACCCCATCGTTTGAATATTTTTTTTATAAAACCTCGTAGTTTTTATAAACAAAAGTTTCAAAATAGTAGTTGAATAGTAAAAAACTTTGTTTTTATCTGTATTAACCGCGGTCACCCCTGAGGTATTTTTCCAAAAAGCTACGGACAACACTGAATTTTTTTAGATATATATAATACCCCATCGTTTGATTTTTTTTTAATAAAACCTCGTAATTTTTATAAACAAAAGTTACAAAATAGTAACTGAATAATAAAAAACTTTGTTTTTATAAAGCTCAAATTTGGAGGGGGGCTATTTATAAAAATAAAAACTTGTTTAAACAACATAAAAAATAGGGATGGATTAGAGTTTGGATTTTGGAAACTAATAAACCTGTTACTTCATCTCACTTGCGCCCCTGTTCCCACCGGAGACCAGTAGCCATTGCCATCCGCCGTCCATCGCCTACGTCTCATTGCTATTACCCATTGCCATAAAAATAGATATATAGATGCCATTGATGGTTGGATAAAAGTTAGTTAGTTTTATATATTAATTAGTTAATTTTAGTTAAATAAATGAATAAATATTGGTACTTCAAGCGTTGTTATGTGTTTTCAGGACATTGGAAGTTAAGGAGCTTAAATGAGCTAATTCAGAGCCATCCAGATGAAGATTAAGCAAGCCTCGAGATGATGGAAGCATGGGGAAACATGTATTGAGGGTTAAGAAGGATTCGTGAAAGGATTGGATGAGAAACCTGAAGCCGAAGTGAAAACTGAACAAGATGGGTTACCAGGAAAGTGTCTTTTAGTAAAACGGGCATATCTCGGCCTAGAAAATGAGTTACGGAATCCATAATATTTGGGTTTCTCAATGAGACGAATCGGAATATGAAGTCTGTTTGCATCTTCGCGATACTCGAAGATGCTGGACATGCAACTTCGCGATACGCGAAGATGCTTAAGTCGGCAAAAGTTAGGGTTTTTCACTATATAAATGATTTTTCGAACCTATTCGGCAAAAAAAAAAACGACTTCCAGAGGCAAAAGAGGCTGTGTTGGGCGACTTCCTACCATTCCAAGGCTCCCGGTTCATCTCGGGTTTGCATGTTCATCAAAGATAAGTGTTTTGACATCATGATCATGTTCGGCTAAGTTGTTCGTGTTTGTTCTAGGCTAGGGCTTGTGTAATTCTCCTTAGACCAGGTTCGTGTGCTTAATGATTATGAACTTGATTTAGTTTATTGCTTTTATCTTGTTCAATTGATTGCTTGGTTGTTTAAACAATTTGTGTTTGCGATTATTGACTAGTACATCACTTGTTTGGTTTGTTCATCAACATTTAGGGTTAAGCTCTTGTGTCATTTAAGAATCATCGGTTAATGTTATTTAATCATTTATCATAAAACATAAATTGGTAATTGTGTAGATCGAGTTCAATTGTGTCAACAATTCGGTTAGGGTATCGTTTGTCATCACAATCAAACTACTAGGTTTAGTAATTACTGTGCAATCAAGACAAGTGAATCTAGGATTAAGTGGAAGAACACATTACCCGAACCTAGAATGAATACCCTTTATCAGTAGTGTTTACAAATCTTTAAAAGTAATCGTTTTAGTTAAATCTTTTCAAAAACCGCTTGACATCGTTTGTCCGCTTAGGTTAATTAATTTGTTAAAAATATAAACTTGCATTTTCCTTGAGTTCCTGTTGAGACGACCTTACTTACCTGTACTAGTTTATAGGTATTTAAGTCTTAAAATTAATTGTTTGAGTAAACCGCGACAGCCTACGTCAGTCATATTGTTTGACTCGACCCGAACCGAACCGAATCACCGACACGAACCGAATTGTCGACCCGAAAATTTCTAGATCCGTGACTTCGGTCACCCCCGTGACGAAGCCCAAGCTTCACCACCGGATGGTGGACAGTGGTGGTGGTTATAACTAAACTATAACTGAACTTTTTAGATTAAAATCATGATACGTTTACTTGTTGTAATAGTCTGGAGATATCAAGGAGTGTAGTAAAGTGTTTATTTCCAGTTAGTTGATGATTCTAATCTAGCTAATAGTGAAATTTATAGATTTATGTGTGGGTTTAAACTTTAAAGACGCACGGATTTGCTGGTCTAAAGAAAAATTTATATGGTATTGAATGAAATTTATGACATTTCACGAATCAGGAAAATGATAATAGAAAATTGTGGAGACAAAAAAAACTTTTGACTAAAAGATAATGGCAAGAAACATTTGATCTAGCTGTATACATATGATATACCCACCCAAAATCATTGGTCTATATATATATATTTCTCCTTTACGGCTAATTTGTCACTACATCTTTATCTCATTGGCCACGTGAGGTGCTGCGTTTTTGTTGCTACAAAACAATATATGCTTAACATCTTCCTAGAGTTGATGCACTATAAATTCAGCTAGATTTATACAACACTCATTCAACAAGCTTTACACTCTCTGCTCATTAACATAAATCATAGTTTAATTAAATGGCTAGTCTGGCTTCTAAGTTAGTTTCAGTGTGCGTACTACTACTTCTATTTGGAAGTGTGAGGGGTTTCGAAACAACCAGTTATCTCGGGGTTAATAGTATGGAGAGAGGGGTGAATAGTCGCCAGTTTCTGAACGATTTAGTCTTAGAGTTTACTAAAACGCAGAACTATAATAACAGGAAACTGATCAACACTGCTAGAGTTGCCCCCGGAGGACCAGATGGTCAGCATCACTAGCAGCCCAAGGCGTACGAGGCTTAAAAGAGTTCCTAGACTCACTCCCATAGTGTAAAGAATGTTTTATGTACCCTTTTACCATGGGAAAGACTATAATGTACTTTATGATTAAATGAAATGATATTTGGAATTCTGTTTACAACTTTATATCCTAAATACAGTTGCACACGCCTACAAATGTGCCTACATTACCACTGGGTTAAATGGATTATCATATTTAACATTAGCCTGGAAGTTTTTCTGTGATATAACAAAGAAATTAATCATTATCACTTCATATTTGTGAAGTATTCTAAATACAAAAACTGTTGGGTTTCAGTAGTGATCAGTTAAAGTTTTGTTTATTAAATCCGGTTCAATAAACGTGACAAATAATAATTAATCATATCAATTAATAATTATACGCAGCGGAATATATATAATTAATCAGCACCGAAAACTAAACCCGATAGGATCCGGTTACAGACAATACGAGTACGAGTCAAAAACATTAAATATATAATTATAAACTAACAATATATATTTAAGTTTACCTCGTTTAATAATTAACCTGTTGAGATACCAAAGGTTAACGAACCGAGCTAGGTGACACAATGAGATCAACGACCAATCAGTGGCGGTGCACAACGGCAACGGTAGTGATGGTGGTATCCGGACAGCGGCGGCGGCTGTGAGCGGCGACGGTGGCTGGACAGCGCCGGTGGTAAAGCAGCGGCGGTGGTGCAGGTTGGCCGGCGTTGGGGTAGAGGAAGAAAGGAAATGGACTTGTTGATTAGCTTAGGTAAGGTTATGTCCATAACATTATGTGTTTATATAACCTATAATTAGGTTTAACTAACTTAGTTAGTTATAAATCCAATGGGCCAACAAGTCCACTTCTTACTCCAAAGCCCGCTCTATGTAATTTCATCTTGTTAAAGTATCTAACCCGGTTAACTAACTTAAACGGGTCAATGGCTCGTTACCTCACGGTGTAACTCTCACGAGCCATAACCCAGTTGGCTGTATTGACTTACCCGAACCAGTCCATAATTCCAACAGTCTCCCACTTAGACGGTTTCTGGTTAAGTTACTCAATACTGACAGCCAGCAGTGCTTTAGCTACACATAGCTGCCCCCAACAGGTTATAACATTTTAAATTCATTAACCAAAATAATCTTGGAATACACTATTGCAAGATAACGAATTTATGGTAATCGTTGTCATCTATCCTTTCTGTATAAGACATCAATTGAACAATGAGACATGGATCAAGTTCAAACTCATATAGCGTTCAATCATTATAGTTCTCGATCTAGAATCAAAGTGGTCCAATAAACACACAGTTAGTTTGGGTGAGGCCTCACACTTTACCAGTTTGAATCAATGAGGGCGCCAATATGTCTAACTGTTACATATCATGTAAGAGTACAGAATCCCATCTTGAATACATACAACTCCCACTGAAATTCAGATCATTCCCAACCAATGCCTTTATAGCTGGCAGTTACGCGACAGTGGTTGACACTGATCAAAGAATAACCTTTAGTAAACGAAAGTTCTAATATGTATCTCAGGTCTGAGGATACTAAATTAGTATACCAGTATCAAAACATCTTATGACTAAGATCCATGAAGATGATTTAATGCGAGTTACATCCAACGTCATTCAAAATGAGGTCTGTGAGTTTGGAAGTCAACTCCTTGAGTCCAAAGTCAGAATAGTCTTAATTCAGAGTCGTTCCCACGAGTCTGACCGACTACGGATAATTTTAGAATACAATATTCACGGATTAAACGTATTAAAACCGAACACAGTTATATCATTCAACATTTGCACTTAACTATTAAATCAAAAGAGAACTTAAAGTATAACTGTTTGAAATGTTCACACATCCAAATACTAAATCAAAACAAACTACTAGCTAATCTAAGACCGATAGCATCTCTGTGATGATCATGCTTGTCCTGAGTCATCAGTTTAGTGAACGGGTCAACTAGGTTTTGATCTATGTCTACTTTGCTTATTATGATGTCTCCTCGTTCAAGTATATCCTGTATATAGTGGAACTTACTTAGAATGTGCTTGGCCCTGTGATGAAATCTGAGCTCTTTGGCTTGAGCAATGGCTCCTGTGTTATCACAGATTACGTTGATCGGTTTCAGAAAACTTGGAACCAGATCGAGGTGGGCTATGAATTTCTTCATCCAAGCAGATTGTGAGAGAGAAACATCTTGGTCATTCTGGAAGCTAGCATCAGTGTAACACCTTACAGTGAGTTCTTCTTCCACTCTTCCAAACACCAAGAACATGTCTTTCGTCCTTTTCAGGTACCTTAGAATGTTCTTCACAGCAGTCCAGTGGGCAATGCCAGGGTTCTGCTGAAAACGACTTGTCATGCTCAGCGCATACGAGACGTCAGGTCTAGTACATAACATTGCATACATGATTGAACCAATCAATGAATCATATGGAATTGCTTGCATGTGCTTAGTTTCAATGTCCGTTGCCGAAGATTGCGATTTGTTCAACACGGTTCCTTTAGCCATGGGGAGAGCTCCTTTCTTGGAGTTATCCATAGAGAAGCGTGTCGTTTATTTGTCTATGTATGTACTTTGACTCAGCCCTAGAATCCGCTTAGACCTATCCTGGTAGATCTTAATTCCTATACTATAAGCAGCTTCACCAAGATCTTTCATTGCGAAACAAGAGCCCAACCAGTTCTTAACTTTCTTAAGCATAGGAATGCTGTTTCCAATGATTAGTATATCATCCACATACAGGATAAGGAATGATATAGTGCTCCCACTAGCCTTTCTGTAAACATAAGACTCATCTTCATTTTTGATAAAACCAAACTTTTTGATTTTCTCATCAAAATGAAGATTCTAGCTGCGAGATGCCTGTTTAAGTCCATAAATGGACTTATTCAGTTTGCACACCCTGTTAGGATATTTAGGATCGACAAAACCTTCAGGCTGAACCATATAGACATCTTCAAACAGATGTCCATTAAGAAAAGCAGTTTTAATATCCATTTGCCATATCTCGTAGTCATAGTACGCGGCCATGGCAAGTAATATCCTTATCGACTTAGTCATAGCAACGGGCGAGAATGTTTCATCATAGTCAATACCTTGAGTTTGAGTAAAACCTTTCACAACTAGCCGTGCTTTATAAGTCTGCACATTTCCATGCATGTCGGTTTTCTTCTTGAAAATCCACTTGCTCCCTACTGCTCGACACTCGGGGGGTAGCTCAACCAAGTTTCAGACTTGATTGTCACGCATAGATTGCATCTCGGCGTTCATGGCATCTTGCCATTTCTCAAATTCGGATCAAAGATAGCAGATTTGTAATTAGTAGGTTCGTCTCTTGACTCGGTTACTAAGAGGACCTCGGGACCATCTATATGCCATAGGTATTTAGAGATTGGTAAGCGAGTCTTATTACTTCTGTGAACGCTTGTGTTCATGTCTGATCTATCACAACAACAACTTATTGATCAGACGTTCCAACTTCCTAAGTGGTAGTTTGTAGTTCTTGAATTTCTTCAAGATCGACAATATTATCTCCAGTTCCTCGATTGAGAATTTCCTTCTCGAGAAAGTGGCCCTTCCTTTTGATAGAAATCACATTTGTATCAGGATGGAAGAAATAATATCCGCTGTGGTTATAGTATCCGAAGAAAACAACTTTTGCGTCGCGGGGATCGAGCTTATCGTCAGAATCGCTGGTGACATAAGCATCACATCCCCAAACTCTAAGGAAAGACAAATTGGGTTTTCGCCCATGCTATATCTCATATGGGGTTTTGCTTACCTTTTTAGTTGGAGCCAGATTGACAATGCGGGCGACGGTCAAGAGGGCAAAGCTCAAAAAGGAGTGAGGCAAGTTAGTTCTACACATCATCGATCAGACCATGTTTAGCAAGGTTCGATTTCTCCTCTTGCTCACGCCATTGTGTTGGGGTGTGCCGGGTGGAGTGAGCTGTGAAACAATTTCACGCTCTTTTAGATGATGTATGAATTCTGAGCTGGGGTACTCTCCGCCTCGATCTGATCGAAGCATTTTAATAGTTTTCCCGAGTTGGTTTTTCACTTCGTTTTGAAACTCTTTGAACTTTTCAAAAGTTTCATGTTTGTGTTTCATAAGATACACATAAGCATATCGACTGTAATCGTCAAAAAAGAAACGAAGTATCTTTCATGATTCCTAAACATGGTTCTGAAAGGACCGCATACATCAGTATGTATGATTCCCAGTAGATTCTTTGCTCGTTCATTCTTATGAGTGAATGAGCCTTTGGCGAGTTTGCCAGCTAAACAAGATTCACAGTCATCAAAAGAGTCCGGTCCAGTGGATTCAAGAATCCCTTTGGATTGGAGTCTCTTGACTCGTGCATCATTGATGCCAGATCTGATACGTTTAGAAATATTATATACATTATTGTGTATTTGAACATCAACCTCATAAATACCATTTCGAGGTTTAGCCTCAAAATAAAAGATATCATTCAAATAGGCAAAAATAGCAATACTATTAAAAACGTACTTAAATCCTTGTTCAAATAGTAAAGAAACTAAAATAATGTTTCTGGTCAGACCAAGTGCAAACAAACAGTTATCCAAAGTAACTACAAGGCCAGACGGACAAGCAAAATGATATGTGCCAGTTGCGAGAACTGGGACTCTCTTCCTATCACCAACGATGAGTTCCATGCTGCCTTGTTTTAGCTTCTTCCAGTTTTCAGGCTCCTGCAAGACATTAATGATGTGGTAACCACATCCGGTATCAAATACCCATGTGTTGCTAGAGACAGTGAAAAGTTCAATAACGTAAATAGAAATACCTTTAGAGGAGCTTTCACCATTGGTCCTCTGCCTTTTCAGCTCAGCAAGGTAGTCAGGCCAGTTACGTTTCCAGTGTCCCATTTTGTTGCACTTGTAGCACTGGCGCTCCTCAGGAGGCAGCGGTGGTACCTTTGTAACACCTTTGTTAGTTTTGGTGGCATTCCTGGCAGCAACATTAACCTTCTTCTTGCCTTTACCGTTATGACCTTAGTTCTTGGGTTTAGGCTTGACGACACCAGCAGATCGAACCATAAGAACTTGGTTGTTTTTAGCGAGAATATTCATCTCAGCCGTCTTGAGCTTTCCATGAAGCTCCGGCACTGTCTTTACCCAGCCATTCATGTTGAAATTCATTACGAACTGGTCGTAAGAGCTGGGAAGAGAGTTCAGGATAAAATCCGCTGCCATTTCATCTGAAAGGGGATAATCAAGTTTCCTTAGTTGTTCGATGTACCCTTTCATCTTGATGACATGCGCACTAGCAGGTGATCCATGTTCCATTCTGCAGCTGATAAGCTGCTTCATGGTGTCATAGCGTTCTTGACGGGCTTGTTTCTGGAACATGCCCTTGAGTTGTTCAAGCATCTCATAGGCACCAAAGTCTTCCAAGCCTTTTGCAAGCTCGTAAGACATGGTGGCTAGCATGATACAGGCAACTTCAGCCGAGTCATCCATATGCTTGTCAAGAACCCTCTTGGCATCAGCAGTATTATTTTCAAGCTCGGTTGGAACAGGTCCATCGAGAACATAGTGTTTTTTTGCCATCTTGAGAACAAGTCCCAAGTTGCGGTGCCACTCAAGAAAGTTGGTGCCATTCAACTTTTCTTTCTCAAGGATAGTCTTGAGGGTGAATGTCAGGCTCGGTTAGAACAGGTCCATCGAGAACATAGTGCTTTTTTGCCATCTTGAGAACAAGTCCCAAGTTGCGGTGCCACTCAAGAAAGTTGGTGCCATTCAACTTTTCTTTCTCAAGGATAGTCTTGAGGGTGAATGTCAGGCTCGGTTGGAACAGGTCCATCGAGAACATAGTGCTTTTTTGCCATCTTGAGAACAAGTCCCAAGTTGCGGTGCCACTCAAGAAAGTTGGTGCCATTCAACTTTTCTTTCTCAAGGATAGTCTTGAGGGTGAATGAGGAGTTATTATCAATAGACATCTGCTCAATTAAGCAAAAGTAAATTTTATTAGTATTTTCGATGTTTTAATCCTATTATTAATGACCCAATGACATTAGTATGAACTTGAGAATCTGGCTTCCAGTTACTAATGGCAGCTGTAGCACACAACATTAGCAAGTGGTTAGGCAGATAGACAACGATTGCCAATTGTGGATAGAGCACAACTCTTGTTTATGAGGCCTATTAAGATAACATTTGCCTAAGTAGATACGTTTAGCCTCATCTATGCCCACCTTAGTCTCCAGACAGCTGTAGCACGTAACAAGAGAGTAAAGTAATAGTCGCCCTAGTATAGTCACTTGTGAAAGAGCCGGATGTGTCAACGAAACCCTTCCACCTTGAAGGGATAGGCTCGAAATCAAGTGCGGTGCTGTAGCTCCAAACACTTGAAGTTTCGCAGTATGCCTCAAGTGTGACTTATAGTAGGATGACATAGACTATTGATTTAAATTGGGATTAATTTTAAATATTACCAAATAGAGTAAAAGTCCAGTTTTACTTTATTGATTGAGACAATTTGATGAACTCTTTCATCTCTCAGGACACTTAGTTTTATATAACTTATTAAAACTAAGTTTGTCGCGATAACACCAACCAATTTTAAGTTAATAGTTTTACCTATTAAGTTATTAGTTATGGAAAATTAAATATAGTTTAATTTTGCAAAACTTGATTGGTTAATTTATTTTAATATATTTGGTATTAGGTTGGTGGTATTATAATCCTATTATAATCAAGCAAGCAACCAAAATAGTAAACAGAATATGTAAATCTTAAATGGCCAAGATTAGTGATTGATCTTGCTAGAGCCTATTAGCAAGATCAATCAGGTCAAGGGGTCACAACACAAAATAACCACAAGGATGGACTTTTGGTGCATCCCGTCATCTTTGGTAACTCCCACTGACTTCAAGAACTCCATGAGCTCGTCCTCGTCCTCGGTTTCCTTCGGGTCTTCTTCATTACAAAATTACACTAATACAAGTAATGAAAAACTAAACTCTATCTATTACAATTTTGAACCATCAAGGTGGCCAAAAACCATAAAATAAAACCGAAAACTAAATACAACTTTTGAATCATCCATATGGCCAAAATAAAAAATCATTCAACCAAACAAACAAGGTCGGACCAGATTTACATATTCAACGAAAAATAAGTCAGGCAATATTTTGGTCAAATAAAATTTTGACCAAACTAAAATTGCCATAATATTTTATCTAGATCATAAACGTCAACTACCTTGAAGTTTATGATGTAGAACCGGTGAAAATACCGGATTTGACTCATATGTTGTAACCAAGGCTCTGATACCACTGTTGGGTTTCAATGGTGATCAGTTAAAATTTTGTTTATTAAATCTGGTTCAATAAACGTGACAAGTAATAATTAATCATATCAATTAATAATTATACATAGCGGAATATATATAATTAATCAGCACCGAAAACTAAACCCGATAGGATCCGGTTACATACAATACGAGTACGAGTCAAAAACATTAAATATATAATTATAAACTAACAATATATATTTAAGTTTACCTCGTTTAATAATTAACCGGTTGAGATACCAAAGGCTAACGAACCGAGCTAGGTGACACAACGAAATCAACGACCAATCAGTGGCGGTGCACGACGGCAACGGTAGTGATGGTGGTATCCGGACAGCGGCGGCGGCGGCGGCTGTGAGCGGCGACGGTGGCTGGACAGCGTCGATGGTGCAGGTTGGCCGACGATGGGGTGGAGGAAGCAAGGAGATGGACTTGTTTATTAGCTTAGGGTTATGGTTATGTCCATAACATCTTGTGTTTATATAACCTATAATTAGGTTTAACTAACTTAGTTAGTTATAAACCCAATGGGCCAACAAGTCCACTTCTTGCTCCAAAGCCCGCTTCATGTAATTTCATCTTGTTAAAGTATCTAACCCGGTTAACTAACTTAAGCGGGTCAATGGCTCGTTACCTTACGGTGTAACTCTCACGGGCCATAACCCAGTTGGCCGTATTGACTTACCCGAACCGGTCCATAATTCCAACTAAAACATCATATGTAGCTCTTGTTCTTTGATGAACTGCTTAAAAGACTTGTAGTCTTGATTGAAACCATTTAAAGGATACTAATTTTGCACTTGCAACAAAGTGATCATGAACAATATATTCATTCAGAAGAATTTGATAATTGGTGCGTAACCAAGGTTCAATCAATAATTAATGACCCTCCAAATATTCTATATACAATTACTCTATACATTATTTAGGGGGTGTTTGGCTTAGCTTTTATTTTTTGGCTCATACTTATATTTTAAAGTAGCTTATTTTTTATTATTTATAAGTTCTTTTTAAGTGTTTGGATTAGCTTATATTCTATAAGTTGATAATAAGTTGTTAAATTCACCATTCTTTAATTTGTTATAGTAATAAGTTGCTTCAATAATTATTAATTCACCACTGTTTGAGGCAAAATGAGTAACTTACACCCTTATACGAATAAACTTCTTCAAATAAGCTAAAAAGACATCTTCAAATAAGCTTCTTCAAATTAACTTATATAAGCTTATAAGCATAAGCTTAAAAAGCTAAACAAACACCAAGTTATGCTTATTTTGTAAAAAAAAAATTAAAAATGCTATAAGCTTTGTTAAAGAAGCTAGGCCAAACACCCCCTTAATTAAACCAAGGTTTAATTCCTAGTGAATTTGTTTACTATCATATGTAACATGTACACTAAGAAAATGATACAGAGTATTCCGGTCCATTAAGTCGGCCTAAACCAAATACTATTATTTACTAATAGCGCTGTTAGGGACTTAGGTCCATTGTTTAGGCAATTGTTTATGATGAAAAAAATATATGCGCATTCAAAATTTCCGTGAGTGCATGGTCATGCACGTAAAAGTATGTGCGTCAGTACGTGGTAAGTGATGTGTCATGAATACCAAAAAGATATTCCATGTAACAATGACATCAGAAAGTTTGGACATAAACTAAATTAGGGTGGATATTGCATTCAGTTGACTTAGGGGACACCAATTTTGGACTTTTTAAGTGAACACCATTGCTGATTTGTCAGTGAAATTGGTTAAGAGGACTTCAATAGTAGGTAAAGACATCACTGCTGGATCACGAAAGTAAGAAATGCATAACCGAGAAAATACTCACATGCGAGGCAACAATGCCCATTACCCAACAGAACATTAGTAATTCTTGCTTTAAAAAAAAAGTATCTACAATTTTTAGTAAATGGAAAATATTTACATAATATATAATACTTTACATGTAAATCTGCATATGTAATAATATATAAAATAAATCCATACAATACCACCTACCTAGTTGGAAAGGGAGGTGAAAGACGCAAACCTTCTCATAAAATAGGGTATGCGTAGTCATCTTCACAGCCTACACTTGGTCCCTGATTTTAGTCTTGTTTGAATGTCAACCACAAATAAAGTGTGTTTTACTCAAGGGTGTAAATGAGTCTAGCTTAAACAAGTCTAAGCTTAAGCCTAAAAATAAGCTCGTTTAAACGAGTATGAGTTCAAATTTCACTTATTGAGTTTGAGCCGGCTTGTGTGCCTAAATGAGGCTATTATTTATATACCTTTTGTGAGATATATACTGGGGCGCGTTAACGTACATTAGGTACATAGAATATGTTCAAGGTTAAAAAGCCAAAAAACGTTCAAGCCAAATTCCCAACCTTAAAATGTTCAAGGTTAAACCTTAAAACGTTCAGGATAAAAACCTAAAACTTTTAGGCTTAAATCCTGATGCATTCAAGGTTAAAACCCATCACTCAAAATTGATTGATTGAAGTTTCAAATTGATGATTAATTGGATCAGTTTCAATGTTAGCTGATCAATTAGGTTAAGCAATTTCAATTGGTAAATTTGATCAACTGGCCTATGAACAACGATCGATGGTCATGACGGGGCGGTGCTCATGACGGTAGACGATGGTCGCGACGTTCGTGTTTTTCCGGTGAGTTGCCGGCCCCTCATTGTCGAATCCGGTGATGGTGAAGGAGGTGTGTTAATGTCGGCGAAAGGTGGACGGTGGTGGTGGAGATGGCTTGAGAGAGAGCGACGAGGCATATGAGTGTATTTGTGATTTAGGGTTTCTGAAATCAACGTTCATGTGCTCGCGTATGTAATGTACGATAAGGAATTAATTTATCGGATTCTTTATCTATATATATATATATATAATTTTATTAAGTAATATATAATCTAATAAAAATTATCAAAATAATTTTACATACAAAGTTATATTGAAATATATATATACACACGCAATCATAAATGTATAAAAATAAATCAAATAAATAGTAAATGAGCTTGTGCTCGGCTTCTTTACTCTCTTATTTTGTTGCGAAGATGAGTGATTCCGAATGTGATAAATATAAAACCTTCAAAGTTTCACTTGTGCGGTGTTCTTTTAAGGATAACAGTTAGTAAAGAATGCTATTTCTTATAAACTGTTAAAGGTCCCCCCCCCCCCCCCCACCCATATGTAGGACAAGCTTTCACTACAAGCTTTCACTTCCACTTATTTTGTCAGTGTTAATAGCTCTAACATGTGAAAAACCTAATTCCGAGCGTTGATATCTCATTCATTTTTGCTCCGTTTAGTTAGCACAACCATAACTAAATACAAATAATTGTGTTTAAAATTTGTGAAAATACACATCTATACTTGTGAAGCCTCTGCATGATGATTAATTCGCTTATCTGTTGAATGGATGAGAACATGGACTGATTTGACGAACTAGGAACTCCGAGATTATGCGAAATCGCCCTCTAGGTCGTCTATGGCTGCTGGAATAGAAGATATCTCAAATGGGGACTGAAAACTGAATTTATAATAATTAGGTTATTTTTAGCCGTCTTTGACTTCTTCGTGTAGCGCGAAGTTCTTCCAAACATGTCCTTCACGTAGCGCGAAAGAAAAAATAGTCGGGTTCCAATATCTGGCTCCTTCACGTAGTGCGAAGGAGCGTCTTCCATATGGCCTTCTTGGCAGGGAACTTTTAGCTTTTACTTGCTTAATGCATTGGAAAGAATGCTAATCACTTCCGCTCATCCCAAACGTTAATTCAAGCTCGTATATCGCCTGAATAAGCATTATTAGCATTTAACGACCTGATATACAAAAGCTCGCTTAAAGTACTACAGTTCACACTATAAATTAATTAAAACTAAGTAGTTAGTACGTTAAAAAACACCAAATATATATACCCGACCATCATAGCCAAGGGCTCTGTCCCTTTTTGGCCACTGCCCAGAGACCATTGTCATGAAGGTGTTGTTGACTTGCATGATAAATATTGTGATTTATATTTGATAACAAAGTAAACTAATTACAATAAATTATCTAAAACAAATTTTATTTATGAAATTAAGTTTAGCCTATCATAAAGTAACTCAAGCTCCTAGTCAGGCCAAAACAACCTTAAATTGCGGCAGTTGCCTCATGAATTATTAAGTTTATAGCCTACCTAATTTAAAAAGAAGTAAAACTCTGGTATTTATTCATGTACGTATAAAAAAGCAAAAATCTATTCGTGCACATATCAGGATACGCCATTAAGAGTGTTTGTGTGAAATGACATGTGAAAGTAGGAGACACATCAAAGTGGATAATGTACGGCCAATGGATTTTGCCAATTGACATTTTTGGACGTTTTTGTAAAATGTCTTTTGGCTTGATTAACGATTAAACAAAGGATAAAGATAACACGACAAAAATTTATTTAATAGAACTTGCACTTAACAGAAAAATTAGAGCGAACTAATCAATTTTATAAAGGAAAAATTCAATCAGTCCTAGTTCTCATCCATTTTGCAAAGTCAAAAAGGAAAAATTCAATCACTAAATAACAACAAGGTTTTATAGTTCATGTTTGTTAATATTAAGTAGCAAAAATTATATGATTTATAACCGAAGAACAAATGATCGAAATGAAATACGAACACAAACAATTTGACAAACATACCCCATCTTAGGGCTTATTCACTAGGAACGACTATGATCATACAGAAACAAATTGCATTACAAATGATTACGCTTCTTTGCCTAGTATGTGTTGGAAGTTGTCCTTAGTTATACATAAATTAAATGTCAAGATGTCTAGACTCCGCTTGTAGATATAGATAATTACCCACGTATCAGTTACGTGTAGGTGTATAACATGTTATACAAACAATACATGTGCAACTAAAACTAATAAATATGTTTGGTTAGAAGTATTACTATTTGTTTGGGTTGCAGCTGACATAGCAGCTAACGTGGTAGATAACATGGACTATAATGATGATGTGACATTTCCCTACAAAATTGTGTTGATAGGTGTCATAAAAATATGTGTGCGTAAAAGTTACATTACATATAGGTAACTATGTTAGATATGTAGTCATTTATTTTAATATGTGTAGAAAGAAGTATAGATATAAAATATGTTTATCGTTTGTCCGTAAATATTAACCACAATATATGTAGGCAATAGTCTTTCAAATACATATAAACAAATACAAATAGGCGAATATAGAAACATATTAACCAAAATTACCATTCTTAACTCTTAACATTTTTGTTATAATTGTTTTGAAAGTTTTGGGAATTACGAATCCGATTGGTGATGGGTATTTAAACGATACTTGAATTTGTTATATTGAAAAAGAGATGTTTTGGAAGGTTTCTTTAGATGATGAGAATGTTTTCAATACGTGAAGACCCAAACTGATTCGACAGAACTAAATAATATATTATACACACGTATAGCAATAAGTTTTTATCCCCTAAAAAAATTGACCCAAAAAAAAAAATTTATGGAGTCTATCTTTGGGTATAGCAATCGCATCGCCCTTATGTACAGAAAGAAAGCTATGAATGATTGAATTAGTTATGCACAGATATAACCGCTAACATTGACTAACAGACAAAATAACTGAGTCTAACGGAACTAATCAACAGAAGTTGATACTTCACCTAAGAAGACACTTAGCATGTTGATTTTCTGAAGCAGAAGGCTATAATATATGAAAAGAATGATGGCTCATCATAGTGTTCTAGTTGATAAAGATAAATAAATTATCACTCAGCCGCCATATCCACTAATTAATTTCTTTTCACATTATATATAATCCAGTTCTTGATACTCCCAATCATGTTTTTTAAGATTTCGGAATCTTAAAAAAGAGATCGGCAAGATATACTATACTATATAATCAAGAAGACCGCCTAGCCACTAATGTTGAGGGAAATTTATATCCACTATATGATGTCCAAAGGCAACCTTTAGTAGTCAGGAGGGCATCAACACATTCGTATGTGGCAATTCGACACCAAAGATCGATTGACTAATCATCAGAATATAAAATGAATAGATAGCGGGAAAATTCACAAAATAGCATCTTTTAAATAGAGAAGTCCCATTTTAGCCCTTTTGAAAATATGTTTTCCAAAAATTTGAAAATATGGACGGGAAAGGTAGTAAAGATAAAAAAACAATCTCTTAAGACGGATTTTTTAATAAAAAAGATTTGGAAAAATATGTACTTTTGCTCCAAGATTACAAAATAATTTGGACTTTACCGCCATTATTTCCTCAAATCTCATCTTTTACCTGACTTTCTTTTGAAATTTGGCATGCTCCCTCTTTATGTTTATCTTTTCCCAAAACGTTTTGTAAGTCCAAATTATAAAAGATTTTGAGAATAAAAGAGCTAAAATGAAACTCTCTGTTTAAAAGGGACTATTTTGGGAATTCTCCCACAGCATATGGCAAATGAATGTACAAATTTGTCTTATCCTTAACCTTATTTGTCCCTTTCTTCTTCGCTCCTTTTTTCTTTTTCTTTTTAGAACTTTCCACCATTAATAGCACAGAACTATAAGACAAATAAGAGCATCCACGATATATGGGGTTAGTTCTTATACAAAAGCATCCAAAAATATTTTGTGAATGTAACTAGGAGAGAGGAAAGATATGTGAGAAATAGTGTTTTTAAGAGATTATGAGTGAGACATGAAAGAGAAAGGTGCTAATTAGTTAGGCAAGTGTCAACTTAGCACGCAAAAACACCTTATAAAAATGATGTTATTGTGTATGCTCTAATATAGTTTATAAGATATAACAATAAAACTACTTGATATGACCAAAACTTGCATTACAATTGCACTGGAGTTTCCATCATAATTTGCCCATGCACAACTTTTAGGTCAGATTTTGATATTTGCTGCCTTTGACTTATGTTGATTTGGGAGCTAGGCATGGCCATGCGTGGGTAGGCAGACCATGTTTAGTCTTATGCAATTCTTCAAACTTTTAAAATCTTTATCATTTGTGTATGTTTTTACTTCTTTTTCATTTTGGAGGGTCAAATAACTATATTTAACAAATTGGGACGATTTAGGTAGCATTTTCACACAGTAATGATCATAAAAAAGTGTATAAAAATAGTAATACATATGCATGTAAAATATGTATAATTGATTGCATATCCACAATCCACCCATATTCCCATTTCAATGGCATCTCACATGTCATAGACATTAAAAATAGCATGAATCCGCATCGCCTAAATGGTATATTCGACTTAAGTTAGCATGAGACGGTAAGCACTTTCATGTTACTAGTAGTATTGCCCTTCACGAGTTCAGCTCAATCAGCGCCCAAAAAAGGTCCAACCCTCCATTTTAACAAAACTAACACAACTTTGTCTTCTTTCCTTTGAACTTCGGAACAACTTCAAACCAAATAGTTTATAACAAACCTATTTGGGTTTCTTAACATCCGATTCAGCAGCAAAAGCAAACCTCTACGAGAACCCTTTTTTCTTGAATTCCATTTTCTAAGGGTGTTAGAATGTTTGGAGATTATGGAGAATGAAGCCAATCAATGAGGAATTGTCATCTTATACTTAAGTCCTTAACCAAATCTATGAAGATTGTAGAGATTTAGTATGGCATTTCGCACCTATGAAGATCATGGAGATTATAATGATTTGGTACAATAAAAGTTGGAGATAATGGAGATTCACAAAAAGAATTTTGTTTCATCAAACCGATTTGGAATGAAGAAGCTTCATGGAGAAGGGTTGTTGGCGGTGTTGCCACCAAACCCAGAAAAATCGATCCTCCATGGAGTAGGTGCCCAGGATACCCCAGGAGTTTTGATGCAGCCAAGCAGTGACGGATCTAGGAATTTTTTTCAATGGATTCACTGTTCTAGTCGGTCTTACGGTTCAGGTCGTTCCGACTGTTCGGATCGCTTCGATGGTTCGGGTTGGTTAGACGGTTCGAGTCAATTCAGTGTACCAAGATTGAGATTTTACTGTCACACCCCAACTTAAGGCCTAGGCGTGTGACCAATAGTTGGTACCTGTTTTGAAAATATAACAGAATTGCGGGTTATTAGCGGAAGTCTTTGATTATAAAATAATAATTTATTTTGAAAATTTCTTGGATAATAAATATCCAAGTATTTGGTTTTCAAACCTTTTTTATTCTTGTTTACAATATTTTATTTTATTTATTTAAAACTGAGCCATCTCCATGTGCAAGCATCTAACTCCATAAATGACTCTTATACCTTGCTATCTGTACTTATACTTGCTTTCCTGTAATGTGAGGAAAAATACGTCAGTTATGTGCTGGTGAATCGTTATGAATCTAAAAGTATTTAAATAACAATTATAATACAAATATAGATTTCTCAACATATCTCAACAGATATATATTGCTATACCCGGTATTTGTAATACTGCCCTACACACATACAAGTCTACGAGCCACGTAGCCTATTCCGGAGGACAAGATATGACCGTTAGCCCGCGGCCACGTAGCCTTTGATTGTTTAGGCTGAACAGTTATGTTTGGATCCAAACACATGTGTATTCGGTCTGAGTTGTTTTTATTCTCCAATTTGTATTACAACGTTTTAGAGATCACGTAATGTCATGCAAATGTTTGGCTGACTCTATAAGACAAACAACCTGTCTATCGTATAGAGTATATAAATCTGTTTTGACTGATTGTAAAGGTTTAACGTATTAACCTGTGATTGACTGGCTGAATGATATGGTGATCTCGTTTGAAAACCTTTATGAATGAATGATGATTGACCTATAATAAAATAGGTTTATATAAATATCCAGATCGTCTCTTGATCCAGCTACGGGCCTTTAGTCTGGTTTTGATAGCTTTAAACCTTGACTGATCATTTGTTTGAATAAAATATTTAGACCCGTAATCTTTTCATTGGTTTACAAATCATGTGTTGAGTTTCTTCTTCATGAAAAAACATCTATTGATAGGTTTCTTTTTCAAGAAGAAACATTGAATAACTACAATCTTTGTATGTAAAACCTTATGTTTCTTAATCACGAAGAAACATAAATTTTAACTATATCTTTTACAAGTAATGTTTCTTGTGAATAAACAATATTTCAACTATAACCTGTGAATGCTATATTTCTTAATCATAAAGAAATATTATTTTGACTATATCCTTTGTATGTGAATGCTTATGTTTCTTAAGCATGAAGAAACCATAACTTCTACTTATGAAAACTTATATTATTGCTTAAATGTGATCAAGGTTCGGGTTATACCCCTGACTATGGTCTAAGCCATATAATATAATAATAATAAAATAATATTTAGGCAGAACCCCTACCTTACGCGGGTATTTGGAGTTTATATGTCTAAGCTTGTACGAGCAGTGCTTTTACTCTCTATTGCGTATTTGAGGCTTAAAACCGTTGGAACTTTGGGGCTTGGAACGCACTACGAGGTCGGCATGCTTCTCGAGGCTAAATGTGTGTAAAAGTGTATGAGTTTGGTGTGAGTTGGGAAGTGCAGATCACCCCCCTATTTATAGCTGATTTTGGGAACCATCGCGTAGTGCGATGGTCCTTTCTATTAGGGCATCGCGTAGCGCGATGTCAGGGTTTGACGCGGGCATGCTGACTCAGCCCTAGCGTCTACCACGTGTTCCCCCGTCGCGACACATGTCTGGTGACTCATACAACCCCATCGCGTAGCGCGATGGGTCCTGGAATCAGATTTTTCACTTTTGGTCCTTCGTCTTTGATAACTTGCCACTTCTTAATCATACTTTCATATTCCAAAAATACTACAGCGGCCCTTATGCGGGTCGCGGTGATGCGAGCGTGCGAAGCGCGCCATCAAAACGCCAAATTACGCCCATCGCCCGAGTCTGAGTCTGTGTCCGTGCGTGTGCGCGTCGGGTGCTTCGCATCCTCCATTAGGACTCTGGAGAGTGGTTAGCCACATTAAAACATTATTATGAAAACTTGCTTCCTAATAAAGAGCTTCCATTTCTTTTCTTGTTTCCATATGGAATGAAAGTTATCTTCCTTATTTATACCCATGTAGAATGCTTCCATTTCTTCCATCTTTTCATGTGGGATGGAATTTTTCTCATTTCCTTAGCATAAGAATAATTAATTTTTCTCATTTCATTTTTCCCATGACCTATCTTAAGAATATTTTTAATCCTTCAACTTTTAAAGTTGACATATTTGGTCCAAAATAATTATGGGATTTTCAATGATGTTACATTTACTAAAGATCATCTTTGTTTCCTCAAAATAATGACCAAAAACATTCTTTTAGAAAGACTAGCCTATCTCTCTTTCTTATCTTATAACATGTAATACATAGGTAACATAGCAATCTTATCAGACTAAGTAACAAGTTATAAAAATTAGAAGAAACTGCTATAAGTGGGAATTTAACCCGGGTTCTCATAGTGACAAAGCAAGATGTTTACCATCAGACTACGGTTCAACTTTACTTATAGGTTCACTCACAATTTATATGTGGATTCACTCTCATATTTATATAGGCATTCTAAATTAAATCCGAAACACAGTGAGTTCCCGTGAATCCGCACCGATTACCTAGATCCGCCCCCGTAGCCAAATACAAAACACCAAAAGTCAAACAACCAACCAAAAGATACAAACATCAATTGGTTAATTCAAGTACCTCTTCTATTTTTTCCCTTATTAATCTCAAAATAGAGAAAAAACAAACACGAACACCCTCATTCGCAAATTGCAAAGGATTTCGATCGCATGTCTTCTATCGCGCGTCGATCACGACTTTGATCGTAGACATTTTGGAATCACCAAAAATTAGTGGAAAGAGTTAATAGTTCTGATTCAAATTCAAGAATGAAATAATCAGCGCAAAACGAAAAAACATACACGAAATGAATACCAAATAACTCTCAATATATTATGCACAAGATATAACAAGAAAATATATGTTTCCTATAACTTGCGTTTTTTTTACTGCACACTAACTTGGTATCATCTATTTGTAATATTAACTCAACCTTAGCTAACAATAAAATTAACAGCACTAACTTGGTCATTAAGTAACTCATCATTAGCCACCCTTTAAATCTTGGATTTGACCCTTTTCGATCACAGGTCAAACAACAATTAAGCCTGTGTTTTGTCTCCGACAAATAAGTGTTTAGTATAAAATATGTGATAAATTTTAAATCATTTATGACCTATGTATAATCTATCTACTCTAATAAAAGAATACTCATTTTTGTCACTTGTCAATCTCACAGCACTCCTCACATTTTTAGACCCATTTTTAAGATGTGATTCATTTTCTGGATCCTGCCTGGCTCCTTACCAGATTCAAGTACTCAGCAATGGACTTTCGGATCTATATAGTGTTAAAACCCGGTTTGCTTTCATTCAACACTATCACCTTCCACAACTACAAACCTTAGGACGCCTCTCCTGTCGAATTGTAGATGATGAGAATGGATGATGAACAAATGAACATGGACAACCAATAGACCTCATGACTAGTGATTTTGTGTTCAACATTCACAAATTAAGGTAATGATTGATATAATTTATTGTTTTACGAATAGACGAGATCGTAAGGTTTAACCGAAAGTGAATCATATCATTTTTTTGTTCCATGTTCATACCTATAGGGTTTAAAAGTGGAATATCGAAACATTTATTTTTTCCTTTGATCATATTTACAAAGATTACTGATATTTAATAGAAATTGTATTTTTAGTTTTTTTTTTACCACAGTATTGTACATACTTGGTAGGGATGGGTCTCTTTATTATTTAAATGTGTATCTGAATTGTCATCTCTAGCAGCAATACCAACTTCCTTTTTTGATGATGTATGTCAAAGATTAATTGTTTTTTGCTTAGGATAAATGTAAATGAAGAACAATTTCAACAAAAAGATGAAGCTAATTAGAAGAGGGCCGGCCCCTTGACTTCTAGAATAATTCACTAACTATGTTCCTTTATATATGCTATAAAGATTGGATTTTTGGTTGTTTTGGTTCTTAGTGTATAATAAGCATATTGTTTTTAGTACATGAGATTGCTGATTGTAAACACTTAATAATATAATTTCAACTTAATTGTTTTTTAGTATGTTTATAATGTGGTGATATGCAATTTTTTTAGTTGTTTAATTATTTACTTTGTAACATGGATTTTGGTGTTAATTTATTAAATTCATGCATTCAACTATAAAAAATAAACAGGAATCATTATTTTGTTGATGTATGACTATATGTTTTTAGTTTATTTTATTTTTTTAGTTTTTTTTATTATTTTGTTTGTTGAATCAGTTACTGAGCAAACATATCATAGGTTTTTATAGAGATTAGACTCAGCATTAGATAACCTTCACTTAAATTCATTGGATCAAAATGAAACTGAATTACTGTTCAACCCACTTTATGTTTGTATCTCAACAAAATGCAACATGTGATATTTCAATCGATGAATCATGAAGATTTGGTTTTAAAGCAACAATAGTTGTTGTCATATCTCATGGTTCCTTTGCTTTTGATTTTGCCGAAGGTAAATCGTAATTCTTTAACAATATGATAATTGCATTGTTTACTGTATTTCTTTTAATTGTGTAACATTTTAAAGTTTATCAATTTTCCACGTATCACACGGGGCTCAAACTAGTTTGTAATATTTAACAATGAAAGGCAATGCTTGCTACCTGATGACTAGCTGTTTCTTCTATTTCCAAATAGATTTTTTCTTCATATATACAGCTTTTATATTTTTTTATTCTTTACAACAAAAGCTCCGTCTTTATGTCTTTCTCTCTCTCTCTCCTATATCCATAACACATGACAAGGATAACCAAACAATCTCGTTGTCAATGCACGTCAGTTTCTATTGGGAAAAAGTGGGCATAATATCTGATATCTTTTAGTATTTTCTAGAGCTCCAAACAAGTATATAAACTCAAGATTTTTAATGTGTTACAATACACCATAAGCTCGAATCTTATTATCTTAATTACACCATATTCAAGCTCTTTGATATCATATATTTTAATCTAGCCTAAACATGACAAAATCAACTTCCCTTCACGTATCAATATTAATTATTTTACTTACTTTTGCACATTTTAGCACACCAGAAGCAACAAGTTTCCGCGGTGTCAAGAGTTTAGAAAGCAGACAGATTTTCAGTAAACTTGGATATGATTTATCTAAGTTCAAGCATGAGAGATCGCTGGCTGGGACAGACCAAATAGCACCAGGAGGTCCCGACCCACAACACCACAAGAAAAGTCCAAATATGGCCTAAACATATTATTTGGTATAGACCAAATAACATGCTTCCAGTGTTTTCCGCCAACCTTAATTATTACTTTCTTAGTATCTGGATGTTATGTCTTTAATAAATGCATTTTAAATCTTTCTTTTTGTCTTCCTATTTCCTGTGCTTCTGGTGCAGTATGTTGCGCCTTTTATTACTGCAGGAACTATAATTTCAGCCATAACTTTGATAGAGTATGAAGACATGAATTCTTGTTGGCACCAAGCCAACTTGCATTTTCATCCTGTTTAGCTGAAAAAACCTGTGACCGGTAATACAATTTCTCATTGTATGTGTTTCTTTCTATCTTTTTTCAGTGTAATTTGAGCATGACAAGTAATATAAATGTCATTTTTCTCCTTCTATATGCTACATATGCAACAAATATCTTCACTCAAATGAGTTGTTTTCCTCTAATCTAATATTATAATTACTACTACAAATCTAGCTATTTATGACCGAAATTACATTCATCGGAAAAATAGCGATTGCCGCCGATCTGAAACGGCGGTCATAGATGCCTAGTTTTCTAGTAATGCGGATGCCAAACTTTTATCCCGCGTGACGTGTGTATTTAAAGGTTAATGGCTCACTAAACCTACCGCAAACATCTTCATGTATTAAGGAAACATGAACTTAATTATATCGCAATTATATAATTGTACTTTATTCAACCATACTTTACCATAGCAGAATACAGTACTTTGAAACCCTACCCTGAAATTTAACTGGAATGTTTTGAATGCAAGATTATACTGGATGAAACGTTTAGTATTATCACCTAAAAACTAAAGAACATGATCTACATTGCAACTTAAGAAGGCTTCTTGATTTTGAAGTCATTGTATAAGAACAGCAACTTTGTAAGAGCATCCGTTGGCAGAGCTACCTTTAGGTTTCCCGACACAATCTTTTTTTTTTTGTGTTTTGTGTAAAGCGAATATTTTGAACAAACTCAATTTTCTTGGCAATTGAACCCATTGGTATTAAACAATAATTTGAACCTATTGCCTATGTAAATTTTAGTAAATAACATTTTTATAAAATCTTTAATTAAATGTCTAAATAAAAAAATTGAATCCCAATGAGCATGTTGCTCAATTATAAACTCAAAGCTATTGCCTAACTAGTAATTAAGAAATTAAACTTAACGAGCAATGGACCAATTTGAAATTTTAGCACAATTAAATAAAATAATTCTTCGACTAAAACCTAATAACTTTAATTAATTCTGGATTTGGCGAACAAACTAATTGCTGACGATCGATATTAGTCTTAAATTCGCTCCTCTGCTCTATTGGTTGACTCTGGCCTCGACAATTATCAATTTCGTCCGAACAATTTTGCAAATCAAACTCGACGAATCAGTACCAAAATTCGGAATCCCAAATCTCCCCCCCCCCCCCCCCCGGCATGAGGCATCCACATTGCTCATAGTATTTTTTAAGTTAAATGTAATCATTTAGGTTGAAATCCGATCAAACCAAAAAACTTGCTATGTAGGTTGTGTTATAATAAATTTTAATTTATAGAATAATTACTCATTGAAGTCCTAGTATAACGAAACCTAATAGAATATTACTTCAGATGTAGTTTATATTAAAGTTTATGACTAGCTACCTCAGTGAATAATAAGACACGTAATATATAACCTTATCTAATGAAATATCATGCTAAGTACCCTAATAAAAAGGTTTTCAGGGCTGTAATATAAGTATATAACAAATTTATTATATTGAATAATACGTTGTAATGGCATTTGGGAAATTAAAAATCAAATTGATATTATTGCCTAAAATCGCATCCTTCTTCTCTGACTTCCAACGAAGAACTCCGATGAAGACGACAACATATTAAGTAGTAGAAAAGGTTAAGCAGATTCAGAAAACAAAGTAACCAGTAGTAGTAATCCAAGTGACCCGCGTTAATATCACTCGATAGCCAACTAACGTTACCTCCTCTAGAGGTGACTGCATCAACAACGTTAATCAAAAGGCTTCCAGCGAGCCCAGATATCGCATTGCTCACATTAAACATGGCTATGGCTATACTTGACATGCTTTTAGGGAGCTCAGAATAGTAAAACTCCAACTGCCCAATTGCATTAAATGCCTCGGCTAAACCTAGTAACGCGTATTGTGGAACCAACCACATAGCTGACATGTCAACTGTCGAACTCCTCCTTTTGGTTTCCACAATTGCGGATACAATCATGGCCACTACTGATATGACCAGCCCGATTCCCATACGGGTTTTTGGATGGAACCCACGTGGCCTGTGTGTGTATTTCACTAGTAATGGGACCAAGATACAATCGTAAAACATGATCCATATGGTGAGCGTCAAGACCATAAATAAGGTGAATGATGCGGCTGGGATCTCGAACCAAGGGGTGACATATCGGTTCATTTTTTGTGCTTGGAGAATTGGGAAACCCTGGGAAATGGTCGTAAATATTATAATGCCCGTGGACCACAATGGTAATATTCGAATTATCGATTTCAAGGATTCCACGTTTTCGACAGTCGACACGCTCCATGGATCCAATCTCAAAGAATCAAGGTTCAAATCTTTGACAACACATGCTTTGTTAAGAAACCTAACGATCAAAACATATTAAAATGGTAAACGAAAAATTAATTAAAAAGAAAAAGAACTAGCCATTCAAAAGAATAGAATAAAAAGGAATTAATAAAATAATTTAAGGTTTTTGTCACAGAAAAAAACTTACAACAAGTTAACATATAAAATTTATATATCTTGTACCTTAAGCTGTTGGTTAGCTCAACCTGATGCATTTGTTTACTATGATTGTAGCAGTCATCGGGAAGAAGACAGATCCTACGGTTCTTAAAAGCAACGACTAAAACTTGAACCAGCCCTGAAAATAGGCTCTCACTGGCTTTCACATTGACATAAAGAGAGGTTCCAAGTAAAAAAATAAGAGTAGAACATAGCATAACTAATGCAGCAACTGCAAATCCAACATTCCAACCAAGCTGCTCTTGAATGTAGACCATAGCCGTAATAGCAACGACTGTTGAAATCGCAACCGAGGCATAGTACCAATTAAAGTAGCTGTCAATGAGTCTTTGGTTGTTTAGAGTTGGATGGTGTTTAAGCTGGTCTGCACCAAAGGCCATGGAACACGGTCTGATGCAACCAGATCCGACTGACATTAGAACGAAACATGAGAAAAGGAAAGTGAGTTGGGTCGGTGTTGGTGGGTTGCAGCCGGTGTCGGGTTCACTACAAGAAGAAGGTGTTAATTGTGGAACCACAGAAGTAAACCAGAGAGAAGTCATCCCCTATCATACAGCAAAAAGAAGATTGTTAACAAAGTTTATTATCTATTACCGTTATTATGATTTGATATATCATTTTATTTTTATGTGTGTTTGTTTTAAGATCATTAACTCTTTATTTTGAATATTTATATAGCTATGGACATTTTAGTTAGATTTACGATTATCATTTTCCATTGTAATTTCACTGTACGAAAAAATTTTGATTTTCGGTTACTAAACAAAGACACTTAACTTAGCATAGGAGTCTATCTCTAGTAAGCATCGGAGTAGATCCCCACTAATATTCACCAATATATATTGTTTTGTTCTTATTACAATTCTTGCAAACATTTATGAAATGATTATCCAATAACCTAAAACTAGGATCAAAGTGCCAAACTGGATGAATTTGGCTTACAAGAAGGGTGGAGAAAGACCCGATCGCAATGACCCGAAACCGACCAAAGTAAGAATCAGAGATGAAAGCTCCGAGAATAGAGAGACCATTCGAAAGTGCTGACCAAATCGAAAGTATGCTTGTTCCGGTCACAAGCTCCATGTGATAAACTTCCATAAGGTAGAATATCATGTTTGGCATCAATCCAAAACTTGCCACTCTCTCAAAGGTTTCGTTCACTACCCTCAAAACAAAATCAAATTCAAAGCCCGTGATCAAGAATCCATCCATACTCGAAGTCACAAAATTAGTTGAGCAAAAAGGAATAAAGAATTTTGGGGATTTTAAAGTACCTATGATGAAAGGCATGGTTATCATACCGCCCTTATGATCATGATGATTGTGAACGAGTAATTCGGTTTGTAATTCTGTCTCGATGATCGATTTTTCTTCATTTGAGTCTCCTTCCATTGCCGGCCAACTTTTTGTTTTTTTAATCAATTTTGCTTTAGTGGATGTGTGAATGATTTGGGCGATGATATTTTACAATACAATGACATAGAGACATACTGAGCAGGACAAATACATCTCCATCGATCTCATAAATAGAAAAGTTGCAGCAATGGATCAAACATATAGTTTATTAACTCCTGGGTTTAAAATACATGATACATGTATGTTTAATTGTTTATATACATGTATGTTGGCGGTTGGGTCTCTTTTAAAAAGACCAAGTTTAGGCAATCGGGCCATCATGCGGATCAAACATGAAGCAACCACATAGGGTCTCTAAATTTTAGGTCAGCAAAGAATTAGCCCAATTAAATTCTTTTGACCCCATGGGTATTCCAAAGGTTAACATGTACCTATAGAGGTGCACAAAATACCCAGGTCCGGACCCGACTCGGAACCGATTCCTGCCTGTACCCTACCCACGGGTAGGACCTGGTATAAAATTTTCCTCAAAGCCGTACCCGTAACCATAACCGTCCGGTGGAATCGGAACCGGAATACCTGGTCAAATGCCCGACTATACCCGGAACAGGTTCCTACCGGACCCGATTTTAACTTTTGCTGACCATACCTTGAACAGGTTCTTACCTGATTCCGGTTCCTGAAAATACCCAGTTTGTACACCTTCATGTGCCTAGCTCAATTTATAGAGACACATATAAGAGAAAATGGTTAGATTATTGGTGTAAAAAAGGGAAGTAACATTTACCTTTAAATATAATATAACATTTATAATATTTTGTTTGTAATTTTATAAATACACAAATCATGAATTAAGCATTTAAATTTCACTTGGTCCCAAAAAAATGCATAAAAAATATTAGGGGTGATCAAACGTATCTTATCCATCAAAACTGACTCGAATATGGACCCGAACCCAGTTAATAGTAGAACTATACCTGGAAACGAACTCTATTGTTAATATTCTCGAGTCTTAGAACAATTTTATTAATATTCAAACCAATTTGTGCAGTTTCTAAGCTATTTTGCAAACTCTGACCAGATCTGGATCCATTTCTAACCCCCTTTTTGGTATTTATATGACTTGTGAACCGACCATGTCATATTCTAAGTGGGTATGATTTAATCGGGTTTGACGGGTCTCACGGTTTGACGAGTAATACCCGGTTCACACTTAACTCTACTAAATACAATAATAATAAAAATCGTTAAGACAACTAAAGTTGTTTGTTGTTTCTTAAAATGCCAACTTGCACACTCTCTAACTATACTCCTAAATTACATCTTTTTTGACAAAGTAAATGAACTCCCACCTTTCGAAAAGACAAATTTCATCCAACACCATAGTAAACTACATATATGATTAGGGCAAACTACGTACTTTGTCTCTAAATTATAATTTTATGGATCGCCTCCTTGATGATTGTTTGCTTTAAAAAATGATCCTTGGTTTTAACAGTGTTAAATTGATCAGATAGTTTCAAGGATATTTTCATCCTTTTATATGTTAAAAAATCAGTAAACATACCTTAGTAGAATCTCACACGTAATAAATTAATATACAAGGATGTGTTTTGTTTCGAAGCATTGTTATTTTGAAAATCTTGAAACCACATAATGCACGTGTACGACTTATGGATTGTTTTTGCGTCGCTAAATTTTGGTACTAAGATATCTATCAATTCGGTAATTACAAATTTCTCAGCTCAAGTCGAGTCGGTCCAGGCTATTTTGAAAAGCCAAAAACCTATAATTATTCAAATCCAAGATCCTAATCAATGATTTCATGACCTCACTAATGTAAACAAGCTATAACTTCGTGTCTTAGCGAGGAGTACTTTTGGGTATTACCTATGCATCATCAAATCTTGCACTGCCACTTATTTTTTACCCTCAAGTACCAACAAATCACTGACAATATCTACCCACAAGTACCCTAGAACTTTTTGTTTATTATTTAGGGTCAGTTAGTATAAGGTAATGAAATGGTCAAAGGAATGGAATGGAAAAAGGAATTGAATAGATCATTACTATTTCATGGCCTTGTTTTGTTACCATATAGTAACTAAGAATGGAATAGATTATTACTTTATATTATTAATTTAGGTAAACAGGAAAAACAAAGAAATAAAATAAATTAAATTGGTGGTGAGCGGCGATGGTGGCGGTGGTGGTAGTTGGTTGATGGTGGTTGGCGGTAGTGGTTGGTGGGCGACAACGGTGGTGGGTGGGTGGGTGGTGGTGGTGGTGGCGGTGGCGGGAGGCGGTCGGTCATGGTGGTTGGAGGCGGTCGATGACGGTGGGTGGCGTGGTGGGTGACGGCGATGGCGGGTGAGGGTGGTTAGTGGTAGTGGTGGAGGTGATGCAGGATGAAAGATGGGATGAAAAAAAAAAGTGGTGGATGAAAAGAATTTGGGGTGTTTTAGGGAGAAAGGAATAGACAAGGTAAGGTGATTCAATTCTCTTGACCTACCAAACACTTCTTTTTTTTCATTCATTTGTAATGGTCGATTCCATTCCGCTCTCATTACTGCATATCAAACGCTACCTTAATTCTCCAATTACGATAAATGTAAAAAATGAATCAATATTATGATAAACATTTGCCATGGAATCAAGCCATATACCATACCTACATGGGGTTGCAATGGTATTGCCATATGGTTTGAAAACCATGCACCATACCCATATTGATGTCCCGTACTCACTCCTCTCTAACAATTAATGCTTGAATGTCTGTATTTGCTTTCTTTTTTTTTAGGTGTATATTTTTAAAATTGATGAAAAGCATTGCATTTTTTACAAACATTACGGCCTCTTTGTTTCAAGGAATTTGAAGTAATTGAGTGTGTGAATTGAAATTAATTTCAGAAGAAATCATGCTTAATTGTCACCAATAGAAAAGGGTTTGGAATTAATTCCGTGAATTTCAACATTCCTTCCATTTACCCATTAAATTTAAAGCATTCCATTGTAATGTTTTAAAGTTTACCAAAATAACATTCCCATTGGAATGTTTAAAGTTTATCAAAATAATCTACATTTTTTTTTTACTTTCTAATTCTTTAATTATAAAGTTACCAACCAAATATACATAACAAGTAATACGCTAACTAAAAATTCGAACGTTTATAAAAGTGTTATACTGACGATCTGGACAATTAATAACAATCTGGATAAATTTGAAAAAATAAATAAGACTATACTTTTTTTGTTTGATTCTCAGAGAATTTATATATTTTGTTTTTACTACAAACTAACTTGTGAGGCATCCCCCTTTTCGACAAATTGGCACCATCAAGCTAGCTAAATACTGTTCGGTAGACATATCTAACTATATTATTAAAGCAACACAAGTTGTTCATATGACTTTTAACTAGACACTCTAAATAGGATGCCAAGTAGATGTTATGTCAATATTTCCTATTATATTATGATCCATGACCCGTTTTCCTATTATAACCTATGACCCGTAAAACTTTATAAAATTTTAAAAAATATATTATTATGTGATACGGGTTTCGAACCCAAGACCTCATGTTCAAACCAAATGTGCTTACAAACTCCACTAAAATGGTAATTGTGTTTAATTTCTTGACTTAACATATATAAATATGATTTCTCTTCAAGTTAAAACCAAAACTATATTTAATTGTTAACATTTTCATAATTCATAATATGACATTGTCTTCTTATATCTCTTTACCACAATTATTTAAGATTGTTCATCGTTTCGCTATTTATATTAAAATATAATATATTTTTATTTATTTTCTTTTACAATAAAACCTTAGTCTTTGTAAATTTAGTCTTTAAATTTGTGACAACATTTTTTATAAATATCATTATACACACAAATATTTAATATAACAATATTAGTATGAATGTTTTATTTGAAATAAATCAAACATCAAGATTTTGTTTTCAACTTAAAATTATAATGCATAATATATCAAAAACTTAATAAAAAAAGTCACAAATAAAAATTATTATATGAAACAATTGAATTTACGTGTTACATATAAACTCCACTAAAATGATAATTGTGTTTGATTTATTGACTTAACATATATAAATGTGATTTCTTTTCAAGTATAAAACCAAAAATATATTTAATTGTTAACATTTTCATAATTCACAATATGACATTATCTTCTCATATCTCTTTAACACAACCATTTAAGATTGTTCATCGTTTCTCTTTTTATATTAAAATATAATATATTTTTATTTACTTTTTTTTTACAACAAAACCTTAGTCTTTGTAAATTTAGTCTTTAAATCTGTGACAATATTTTTTTATAAATATCATTTTTATACACACAATATTTAAAGTAACAATATTGTTATGAATATTTTATTTGAAATAAATCAAGCATCAAGATTTTGTTTTTAACTTAAAATTATAGTGCATAATATATCAAAAACTTAATAAAAAAATCATAAATAAAAATTATTATATGAAACAATTGAATTTATGTATTACAAATAATAATTTTTTATTTTTATTATATTTTTCATTCGGGTAAAACACAAGCTCTAACCTAGTTAAATATACAATACACACTTTGGTTTGGTATTATTATTAATGCAAGTGAGAACATAAATGCATGTGATATGGTTGATGTACATATAAAAATAATTTGTTATTAGTCTGTCGTTAACCAGCCAGACTAGCATCAATTATTTTTTTTATTTATTTGTTTATTTATTTATTTATTTATTTATTTATTTATTTGAGTGGGAACCCAATCACACAAATACCACCCTCTCCCGACAGTCTTGCCAATCCACGTAGCACATGACATGTGAATCGCTAAATAAAAACATATATAAACACACCATGTTTAGCGATTGGGCACAAGTCTTATTGGGTTACAGATTTGGCAAACTTTAACACCCCTCACACACCATTGTTAGATCCCGCCCTCGTTTGTAACAAAAAACAATTCAAACTCGACTGAATCATACAAACCGAACTCAATAATTGATCAACAAACAGTAATCGTTTTATCGTTTAGTCATTTTTAAAACAATGTATCTAACAAGTTTCAAACATGTAACCATAATCTTTGTAATTTTGGACATATACTTCGGTGTGGAATTTATAACTTAACTACATGTTTAATATACCATTTTTTTGTCATCCAAAACCAAAAAAAATAAATAAATTTAACCCGGTTATATTCATATGAGATACTTTACTTTAGTAATTTTATCGCTATCAATATCAACCTTAGTTATTTTTCTTTTGGCCATCATTATATTCAATGTTGCATTCTTAAATAGAACTACAATCATCCAACAAGAGCATTCAAAATGGTGGATGCTATCAAACGACAAATTAATCTCATGTCAAGTTGTCGTTTTCTTTCTTCTCAATATCGATCTCTTTTCTCTCTTCTCGTCTCAATTTCTACGTTTTTTTCTCGTTTGTAAATTCGGGTAACCATCAATCTTTTTTCCTCGTTTCTTCACCTAGATGCTACATAGGCCACAAATAAGTCCAAAAATAATAATAATAAGGATATAACTTGATCTTAAAGTAGAAGAAAAAATAATTATTATTTTATTATATCTATAAAATACACTTGAATAATACGTTAATATTAGGTTTATTGTTTATTAATATCGATGGAAGGTGGTTGAGTTGTAGTGGTCATAGCAGTTTAGTTTAATGTCTTTGGGTTATCCTCCCCATCCATCCTCGTCGTCGTCTTCTTGAGTTGTCCGTCAAACAAGACGTCAACGCCTTCCTTATCTTCTTATGAAATAAGCTAAACTCCACACATATTAATTACCTCAAATTCCAATCCAAAATCACAAGAAGAAATGTGTTGTTGTGGCAGTGATGACGATGACTGTCGATGCAGACCGTTAGGGTTTCTTTTAGGCCTCCCTTTCGCCTTTGTCGCCCTCCTCCTTTCCCTCATCGGGGTCGTCATATGGATCGTCGGGTTTGTCTCTCTAGCCACTCCATTTTATAGCATTTTTACAATACTTAGAACGGCAATTCTGATCATAGACGGTAAAACCTTTTTTTTCTTTTCAAAACCGTCCGACCTCTATAGGTCGGCCTTTTGAAACTGTGGGATTAGATGTTAGATAGTCTGTATATATATTGTGGATTTGGTACTATTAATGATAGTTTTGTGTGTTGCCTTTTGAAACTGTGGGATTAGATATTAGATAGTCTGTATATATATTGTGGATTTGGTACTATTAATGATAGTTTTGTGTGTTGATGTAGGTTGATCTTGAGCTGTATATGTCCTTGTTGTTTTTGTGTAACGGTGATCGTAGAGTTGGCGCTAGCGTTGATCAAGGCTCCATTCTCCGTCATGAAATGGTTTACGGAACAAATTCCTTGTTAGATCTATTCCTTTTTATTTGGAAATCTTTTATTTTTGTATAAATTTTACATGAAATTATTATCCTGATTTATTGTAGCACTTCTTTAATGATATGATCTTTCCTGGCGATTAATATGCGTAGCAAAAGTTCTTGCTTCTTTGCTTAATGGATCGGTTGATCTATTGAAACCGGTCTGGTTAACCATAAGAAATTATTAACACGTATTTAAATATTTATCAATTTAAAATGATTTGTTGTAGGTTCGTCTTCTTCTTGATGATCAAGTGCAAGTTTGATAATAAACTGATTGAGATCTGTGAAATACTAATTGAAATGGTATTCAAGATCCAAAACAGAGAAATGTGACTAAAACAAGTAAAACCGAACGCCTCAACTAACAAACATCATTCAATTGATAGTAAGTCAAAGTTACAAACATCGTACGAATCTGCTATTTCTATTACAATCACCAAACGAGTCTAACAAACAATTCCTATTACAAAGCAATGCCATCAACCAAACCAAAACTAACAAATGAACAAACTATAAATAGAGCTGAGGAATGTCATAGACAAGCTAGCAGCGACACTCTAAAGTGTCACAATTAGTCTAGGCAACACTTCAAGTGTTGCAACTAGTTAGCATATCATCATGAGCATGCGTGACACTAGGAAGTGCCGCAACTGTTCTGGGGACACTCCTGGGGTCGCAAGAAGTGTCTCTGTCAGCATACAGCCTCCAAAACTTGATTTATTCTTCTCGTTCACGAACTGCTAATTATTACTGATTGTACCACCCTAAATTATAATATAACTAGTTCTTTTACCTCCGGGGCAGCTGGCAAAACACAAGCGTTGAAATTTGGGTGTCGGTAAAACCCGAGTGTTACTACGGTGGGTCGACGCGAATTTGGCCGGTATCCGTTACGTTCGTTACGGTATACACACCATGGGTAAAATTTGAGCGTTAAAACCCAAAAAATTAATTCGTCAAATTAACATATAAAAAATTAAAATATTTAAAACGATGTTTATTTGGTCGACAAACCCGGACAGTGGTAACACCCAAGTGTTGTCAGTCCCTGGTATTGAAGCGGTCACTCGACACAAATCCGGTCAGTTTTGATTGCATGTGTTACGGTACTGGATCTAAAAAACAAAAAAAATAAAAATTGATGTGGACCAATGGGCAATTTGGGGAGGGGGTGTCGGTCGGTAAACTTGCACGTTGGTAAAACCCGAGTGTTGTCGGTCACAGGCATTGAGGCAGCGAGTCTGTGTGAATTTGGTCGGTTTTCGAGAGTTTTGTTATGCTACCGGAACTAAAACAAAAAGACAACGTTTGGTCGGTTTCCATTACATTCATTATGGTAACTAAACTAAATAAAAAAAAACAAAAAAAATCACAGACCAAAATGGTACCGTCAAGTTTCCATTACATTCGTTATGGTAACTAAACTAAATAAAAAAAACAAAAAAAATCACAGACCAAAGTGGTACCGTCAAGTAGCCCAATAAAACACTTGCAACACCAAATGGTTCTCGTTCCTAGGAATTTTTTATTGCATATACACTAGTCATAATAAACGAAACTCCCTTGATGACATTTTTGAGTTTAAGCCGAAAAGAAGCCCATTTGGGCTGGACCGGAGTTGCCAGTTTGTAGTTTAGCAAGGAGTTGGGTTTTCTATGGTTTTAGTTCAATCCGGAAGTTGGTTTTCCTTATCTGCTATTAGTTTTAGTAATTTGCTATAACACAAGTGCCCAACTTTATAAAATTGTAAAATCTACTGCTATAGTAAAAGAATACATTTTTATACCACTTGTCACTTTTTCAGTCGTCCTACTCTTTTTTAATTCATTTTCAATATATATGCAATATATGTGTTCAAACTTATAATTTCATGTCCCTATATACCATACTTCCCTCAAAAAATCAAAAAGATAAATTTAACACAATTAATTAAAAACCATAAATTAAAAACTAAAATTTCGTTAATCAGCTCAAAACATTTACCATAATTCCCTTAAAAATTTGTTATGTTTATTTTGAAAAGCTACAATCTTGGTTTATTAGGTAACGTATTATTTAACGCATAATATTTTAATATTAAAAATTTCCAAGATGTATAGGTTGTTTTCTCTTCTTATCTTTTAACTTGATGTTTATCCCTAAAAATCCGTTTGTTTCATCCGCTCAAATCATTTACCAAGCTTAATTACATTAAATCCGAATTCTTTCTTTATTTTGAAATCTACAATAACAGTTTCTTAGTTGTTTAAATAATTATAGAGATTGAGATATATCAAATTAATTAACTATTGTAACAACTTCTAAAACATTCATTAATCACACTGGGTAAGTATTCAAATTTTCAATATTTCTTATCTAATATTTTCAAATATTATATATAAGAAATCACATCTTTTGGTACTATGCTATGTTAACTCAGAGTAATCAAAAGTTTCAAACAGGTATAATTTATTACTAGGATAGAGCCCCTGTAATACACGGGTGGTTAAAAAAATAAAACACAATAGAACGTTGTGAATCGGTAACAATTAAGAAAAAGAAAATGCTAACATCAATTCAGCCTAGTTAAGTTGGTAAGCCACAAGTATTTAAAAGTAAGGTAGTGAGTTCAATTCCCACCAACAACATATTTTTCATTTTATCATTCATGTAGGGGAAATTATAAAAATGAAAACTTGTAGACTTGGCCTCCTATGTAGAGGGTCTAATTAAATGACATATAGAAACATTGTCTTGTTTAATAATATAGGTATATGTATGTCAACATATACTACTTTCATGGTCATTGTCACTTATATGGTGTTTTTTTAGCATGTTGACTTTTTAATTCTTTTTAAATGTGAGGAAAACATGGTTCATGGGAGCATATTAAAAAAGTTTATATACAGATTTAAGACATACACATCTAAAGATATGCGTTAAATTATAAAGAACGTTTCTGTTGGTGACTACAGTACTGAATATAAGTATGAGAATAATGATAAAGAAATTCAATCTCTTTCTAAAGTCAACTGTTACACCCTGTGGAGATTTTGGTGGTGATTTACACGGATTCAATTTTCATGACATTGATGCACTTATTAACAAAGTTACAAAAACAAACACCATTGCTGGTAAGTATATCTTAAATATTAACACTTTTTAATAAATTTCTGTTAATACATTATTATTAAAAATGGGAAATTTATAGTTGAAACTATTTGCTCATCATATTTTCTAAACTAAAAAAGTTGTACATCGCTTTTGATATAAACTTCGGTTTAAATCAAGTACGGTTTTTATCCTTTGTTTTGTGTCTTCTATTAAGTTCTATTCTCATGTAACAATAGCATATGAATCACTATCACATTCTTCACTGTTATGCTACAACCTAACTGTTACAGATTATTAGATTTGCAAATGAACTTAAATCTTAGAATCTATGAATATATTTTAGATTAACAACTTTATTATACCTTTGTGTGATAGATTTGTTATAAATTAGTGATTTCTCACCAACTTTTCAACATCTTAGTAACTAGAAATATGGTATGACTCTAAGTTGTTTATAAGTTTGGATATCACTTTACCTTTTATAGCCACAATTCTAGGATGACTTAAACTTTATACTTTCAATTTTTTTTTTCATATAAATGGTGATTTGTTAATTATTTTTTATATAATGATAGAAGTATTTGACTTTTATTGCCATCCGGAGATCAAATTTGGTGCATATAATGAGCAGATAGTTTCATGTCTTTGTTTAAACTATTGTTCCTTCGATTAAACTATTGTTCCTAATATGTCTTATGACTCTCTACAAATATATGTTAATTTCCTTTCTAAAGTTTGAACAAAGATTAATTTACATGAATTAACTTGGTCTCCATTTTAGTCTATTTTTTATTCTTTTATCATCACTTATTTATAACCATCATCACTTATTTATGATGTATTCTTGTCAATGTAGATGTAATTGGCGTTGTTGTTAGTTGTTCACCAATTGAGAACATTACAAAATCTAATGGAGTTCAAACCAACAAGATGTATATGAAGTTAAAGGGTTTGAAGTAACTTTATTTTTAGTTTCATTTTATGTTATATGCTAACTTTGTAAATGATGTATCTTGCTTACATGTTTTATAAAGCAACAAAGCATTAACTTTAACTCTATAGGGATCGTATGCGGTTTACTTGCCAACTAATATTTTGTCAAATTCTGATCAAGCCCTTGTAGTTGTCGTGTTACAATTTGGTTTATTCAAGATTCATGAAGGTTTGATACATCAACTTCTTCTTATTAGTATTGTTAAATTTAGACACCTTTAAAAATTATTATAAATTTGGCTACTTTATTATTTTTGTTAATCAAGGTCATCCCTTTGTTTCCAATTCAATTAATGTTAGTAAGATCTACATCAACGAAGACATGTATGAAATCGACGAATTCAAGAAGAGGTTTTGTTTTCATATATATTGCTTTCCAATTGTTTTTGCATGCCTTATAATTTTTTTAATTTATTTTACATTTATATAATATTATTTGTTGTAATTTAAATTTTTATTTTTTTCAATATTAAATTTTTTAAATTTATTTCACATTTATATAATACCTATATAAAAATATTTACATTAAGTTGTGTGATTTGCAGATATACTTTTATAACAATGTCATGCATTGCAGAAGTGTTTATTTTCCTCTATGTCGGCATGGAATTGGATGTTGAATAACGAGGATTTATTAATGGCAGGTAACCGTTGTAAACCAACTTTTTTTTTTTAACTAAAATTCATTTTTTTTCAGTTATTATTTATTTAATTTTTCATCTTGTGAAAATCAATCTAGGCAAGTGTTATACTGCCTTTGCTTATTATGATTTGAAGAGAGGAGTCATATCAATTGCACTTGCATATAAGAAGGTAAACTCGGTAGAAAATTCAATAAACTTTAAAGAGCCTGTATTCTCACACGGACTGCTATGTGTCGCCTTATCAAGAGTTACAAACAGACATGGACTAAAGATTTGAATCTTGATAAACGAGGTATATTCACTAATACAACCAAAATGTGGTGTACAAAGAAATTTTTACTTATTTGTAAAATGTTTGTGTAATGTTCGCTTTGTAATTCATGTAATTTTAATGTAAATTGTAATCGTATTAATAATATATGAAAAATGTATAGTTGATTGTATTTCGTTTGATTTTATTCTTTTTAATTTGAATAAGATATTATTATACTTTTTTTTTCAATTTAAAAGGTTAATATGTTACGCGGGGTGTTTAATGCCAGTTTTGAAGTTAAACATGTGAGCCCAATCATTAGTACCAGTTTTTTGTCATCCAAAACCAAAATTGAACCATTGAAAATTGAAACCGAACCATTACTACCGTTCTGATTCCGGTTTGGTGTCACAATTTAAACTTTGATAATAAATTTTGTTTAAAATGATTATAAATTTAATTGTATCATCAATTCTAAGTAAGCATCAACAAAATAAGATACTTGAGATGATCATAACAGGAAGAATAACAAGAAAGACCTAGGTGGCGAAATAATAACAAGAACAAATATTACAAACAGGTCGGTTGGAGGTAGTGCCGGTCGGACCTTCTGGCGGGGCACGTAATATTTGGGGGCCAAGTTTTTATATATTTATATTAACATTTAAAATATAAGACTTGTATAATATGATTTGATCTTTATCATCTTATAATTATTGGGCCCAAAATTTTTTTATTTATAATCCATTTAATCAAGTTTAAATTATTGGGCCCAAACTAAAACTAAAAACTAAAAAAATAAAATAAAAACCAAATACAAAATAAAAGAAATAACGGCCGATTGAAATTCTTCCTTGGCTCATTCCTTCTTTGCGAACGCTAAACAAAACCTAAACAACGACCAACCCAGACGACCACTATGGTTGGTTCGTCGCTGACCACTAGGCTCCTCCACGGTTGACCAATCCAGCCACCAAGGACCAAACTATGTTTTTTCCCAATGTTAGGAGAGCTTCACGAAGCATCGGTTAATCGTTAGTTATTACGGTATTTGATATTAGTAATATATTTTCTATATTTATTTTTATAACATTAAGGGTCATTTAAAAACATTAGCATACATATTTTGTTACTCGTTAGGGCTATGTGTAAGGCCCCGAACCCGGTAGCCCTACTTTCGCGTCGGATTTACTCATAAACACAGTTCTTACAAATCAGAGTTCATTAAAACTTTCGCGGAATATAAAAACTTTCATAAAACGTTACAGTAATCCAAAACTTGCCTTAATTAAACATTCTTGTCTTTCAAAATAAACGTCAATTACATTAAAACATTTTGAGTCTTCAGATGCCAGTCTCCTATTCGCCCACCATGTGCCCGCTCAAGCTAGCTGTCTCATTCTACTCACCTGCGTGCATACTAAAAGTCAGCTACGCTGAGTGAGTTCTAGTTAATCAAGCAACTTATCATACAACCACTACATACAATATATATACGTATCCGAAGACACATAGTCCACTGTCTAACATGCCACTGCTTAACCACTTAATTACCCCTATAGCTTAGCCTCTTAATTACCCCTACAGCTTAGCCACTTATGCCACTTTATGCCACTTGATGCAACTTTAATAACGAAGTCACGTATAGGCTTACCCGACCACGTACTATCGTCATGCCACTAACACTCTTACTAGACTCTGCCACTTCTATCACACTCTACCTCTACTTGTCTACAACACACTTTATATCAATGCAATATTTACATAATAAGCAAGTCGCATCATAGAATACATACACACTAACAACCACTTGACAATCACTATCCTTGACGATACGTGCAATATCCGAAGATCGTTCACGTACCGACAAGCATTACATAATAGCTACTTGTATAACATCTATACACTTACCACTTAAGGTAAGTGTATTCACACTTTCGCATCTAACCTGCTTACCTTACCACTTAGCCTCTTATTTACACCTACCATCTTGCCACTTTGCCACTTTAATAACGTATAACGTTATGCCACTTTGCCACTTTAACAACGTATAACGTTATGCCACTTTGCCACTTTAACAACGTATAACGTTATGCCACTTTGCCACTTTAATAACGTAAAACGTTATGCCACTTTGCCACTTTAATAACGTAAAACGTTATGCCACTTTGCCACTTTAATAACGAAGGCACGTATAGGCTTACCCTACCACGTACTATCGTTATGCCACTAACACTCTTACTAGACTCTTGCCACTTCTAACACGCTCTACCTCTACTTGTCTACAACACGCTTCATATCATTTACATAATAAGCATGTCACATCAACAATCATACACACATAATAACGATGGCACGTACAGGCTTTCCCTATCACGCGCTCACATTATGCCACTAACACCCTTGCTAGACTCTTGCCACTTTTAACACACTCTACCTCTACCTGCCTATATCACACTTCATATCAGTTCGGTATTTACGTAATAAACAAGTCACATCATAACATTCGTACACACTATCAACCACTTGGAATTTACTATCCTTGGCGATACGTGCAATATCCGAAGATCGTTCACGTACCGACAAGCATTATAAAATATATATCTCGTATAACATATATAGCATACACTTACCACTTAAGGTAAGTGTATTCACACTTCACATCGAGTATGCACACAGCCCCAAAAACATAACAAGGAATGGGGCTAGAAACTCACCTGAACTCTGCTTCTTCCTCCGATAGTTGTAAATCCCTTCTTTAACTGAGCTCGGCTGACTGTATAAGTTATACGTATCAATACTCGCCTGATCTAATCTGGTGGCCTAGTATTAGCTTACTTTTACTTATCGTTTTTAATCTATTTTCTAATCGAACTTGACTTTAGGCGAAGTTAAACCTTAGGCGAACTTCGCTTTAGGCGAAGTTGTCATCAGGCGAACTTAGCTTTAGGCGAAGTTGTCATCAGGCGAACTTAGCTTTAGGCGAAGTTCTCATCAGGCGAAATTAGCTTTAGGCGAAGTTATCAGTTAGGCGAACTTGGCCGTAAGCGAAGTTATCAATTAGGCGAACTTGGCCTCAGGCGAAGTTACCAGTTAGGCGAACTTGGCCGTAAGCGAAGTTATCAATTAGGCGAACTTGGCCTCAGGCGAAGTTACCAGTTAGGCGAACTTGGCCGTAAGCGAAGTTATCAATTAGGCGAACTTGGCCTCAGGCGAAGTTGTCGCTTTGAAGGCGAAGTTATCGCTTTGAAGGCGAAGTTGCCCAGTTCGCGGCGAAGTTGCCCAGTCCAGCCGCTGTTTGGTTTCTATCAAGCATTTTGGCGATTTTAACACCCTTGTTATGGTTCAACATCACCCACTACGTTCCCCAACCTTTTTCGGTCGTTTATACACTATAAAGCTTGGATCTTTAAACTTCAAAGATCAAGAATCATACATTTTTGAGCTTGTTTGGATCTCGTTTAACTTGTTTAATCACAACTAATCGCTCACCCTCTCTCGGGTCTTGTTCGTTCCTCTCCTCGGCCGCCGGCGGTGTGTGTGGTGTGTGTGTGTGTGTTAGAGAATAAGATGGAATGAATGATAGTTTAGGGTTTAGGGGATATTTATATCCCTTAAAGCCCATGGACCTAAGGCCCATTCTCATTTAACCCATCTCAATTAATCTAAGTTCATGATCCGCTCCTTACTCGATATTAAATAATTAGTAACGCGAAATCACTAAACATAACTTTCTTTATTCAACATTAAAAGTTTAGGATGTTACACTATGGGTTTTTTTTATTTCGGCTCGACCGAGGTATTTAAATACTCAGAGACAGCACTGATTAAAAGAAATCATACTGGAATTATGTTAATTTAAAATCGTAATAGCCATTTTTACTTGTATTAAGAAGACTTTGTTCAGTTATATTTAAGTTTTTAACTATATACAATATATATAACAAAACATATCTAATACTAAATAATAAAAAAAAGATTAAAATGTATTCAACATTTATAGTCTGGTCTGGTTTCATATGGTCGGTTTCCGGTATAAACCATGAACCAAAGCGTTTGCCACGGTTTGAAAATTTTAAAACTAAGCGAAAGTAAACAAACCAACCGTGAAACCAAACCGACGATCGGTTTCAATGGTTTCAAGGGCTTAAACCGAACCATCAACTCTCATAATTGTTGCGTGATTAACATGGTATGCGTTCAAACACCCGTCGCATCGCACAGACACCCGTCTAGTGTGTGTGTGTGTGTGTATATATATCTACATATTCAAATAAAGTAAAATAATTGTGGACACTTGTCATCTTTTGGTTAACTCTCACAATTTTTTTCCCTCCAAAATTAATATCTTAATTAACCCTAATATATGTAATAAATAAATAATTATTCACTTTCATTTTACACTCTATTTATATTATATCTATATATTTTTATAAAAATAAATATTAACATATTATTTTACTATACATTCCAAAATGCTTGGTGAAATCCACAGATCAACAACAAACCATATTTGTCAATGATTGAAAAGAATATAATTTCAAATGTTGTCACTAACATATTGTAATATGTATATTGTAGAAGATTGTAAAGAAAAACAAAACTTTAATATGTTTTCATTTTATGAAGTATTTTTTTCTAATTATTAAATTGTAAATATATGCTTAAAAGTAAACATATACATTCCAAAATACTTGGTGAATCCACAAATCAACAACAAACCATATTTATCAATTATTGAAAAGAATATAATTTCAAATGGTGTCACTAACATATTGTAATATGTATATTGTAGAAGATTGTAAAGAAAAACAAAACTCGAATATGTTTTCATTTTATAAAGTAATTTTTTTAATTATTGAATTATAAATATATGCTTAAAAGTCGATCCATTTTTTTAAAATCAATCCATTTACCTATTATTATTATCATTGTAAATTGTCATGTACATTTATAAATTATAAATATATGTTTTAAATCTATGCATTTATGTTTTTGGTTAATTTAGTAAACTATATATATGTTAAAATGCAAGGATAGCATATACCAATCACTTTCAGATATAATAAAGTTTATCATATTTAATTACTTAGTTTTTTTTTATCAAAGATTGTTTTGGGTTTTTTGTGGAACTTAAATTTGATTTTTATGGATCAAAAGTTGGTAGATAAATTGTTTGATATAAATTAACTACATTTATGTCAAAATTTGTTATAGGTCAAAAATGGGACATATGAGTATTTTTAAAAGTTTGAGAATGCAAATAGATTTATCGTAAAATTTGTTACATGTTCAAAGTGTTGACTTGAAAATGTCAAACAGATGAAAGTTAGAAGTTCAAACATGATTCGGGTTTTAAATTTATTTTCAATGGCATTTTTGGAAATCATCAAAAGTCTCGGGATTTGGCAAATTGACTATTTTTCTCTCGACTATTAAAATTTAAGAAAATATTGTGAACACTTTCGACATGCCATCCCCCATGCCTATCAATGTTTCTAACTTTTATCAAATGTGAAATATTTGTGTAAGCATTAACTTTTCCTTCAATGGTGATCAGAACATTGTATGGGAAGCATGTCATGCAAAACATTTGTTCAAATGAAGAAAAACATAGTTTTTGAAGAACATCCATCGTTAAAATTTAATGTTCTTCTTTCTCTCGATGGGTGGTAATTTGATAAATATATCAATAAAGGTAACGCTCCTTCTGTATTTAGGTTGAGTGTTTAGAACTACTATCGTATGAGAAGCCTTATTTCCAAAATTGGTTCATAACCAATTTCTTTCAATTATACATATATGACACTGAGAATTAAATTTTCAATAGAAAGAGTGTTATCAGGTACGTTTTTGCATGTGCATTTTTTTATTTAGTTCACTTTAAAAAAATCATTTTGTAATATAAATAAAATCAATTTATGTACACATAGATACAAGCATGGATCACTACAAAAAAAGTAGCCATTAGAGACTAAACTATCTAGGACTAATAAATCAATCTCGAATACATTATATTAGAGACTAATTTTCAGTCACTAATAATGTTAGAGACTGATTTTTATGTGACTAATGTTAGCAACTGATAATCAGTCACCAATAATTTGACACCTTATTTGAGACTAAATTTCAGTCCCAAATAAGCTTAGGAAATATAAGGTTTTGGAAGGAAACTTATTGGCGACTGAGTTTCGGTCCCGCATACATAGTAAAACTTGGCGCAATATATGGCGACTGATCTTCAGTCTATAACATGGACGAAACATAGACTAAAAATTAATTTTTAATATTTGTAAAAACAAATCTAATTAGGGATTGATATTCACTCTTAAATGTCTTTTGTATATGTAAGGATCAAAGACTGATTTTCAGCATTTAAGTATTTGGGACAAATTATAGCATTACAATAAAAGTAATGGATTCTGAAAATCAGTCACAAAAATTATATAAGGGACCTTTTTAGGAAATAGTAATAGTTTATGATATTTAGTCTCTAAAGCTGTTGTATATGAAAGAATAAGAACCAATATGATAGTTATTTATAATCAATTGCTAATATTTTAACATCTTATTTTAGACAATAATTTAGTAACAAATATCTCGATAATATAATGATTTTGAGGGAAACTTATTTGTGGATGCAATAATTATAGACTAATATTCTATCTCCAACAACCTTATAATCAATGCAAATTCTACCATTTCAAAGAAGTATATTAGAAACTGAAAATTAATCTTAAAAATTATTTTTAGACTCCTTATTAGGGACTGGCAGTTAGTCTCATAGGACCTTATTCAGTCTAACGTGTTTTGTTGATGAAAGATTAGGGCCCGATATTTACTTCCTAATAATAGACGCATATTCTACCATTTCAAAAATATATTAGACACTAATGGCCATTGATGGTCAATTATTTTAATTTGTATTCAGTTGGCTTTAATGATGGTTGATTTAGTGTTAATGATGGTCGATTAGAGTCACTAATGGTCCGTTAGGGTCAATAACAGCCGGTTTGAGATGTTGATGGTCATTGGTAGTCAATTAGAGTAAATGGTGATGAATAAAAGTCAAAGATATCAGGTACAACTAATGGTCAAATACGTCCATTCATTATCAATTCCGGTAATATTGGTCAGATCGATAGATTTAAGGATATAGTTAACTATAGTCATAGATGTTGTAGATAGCTATAACATTATTATGGTCAATTGGGATCAGTGATGGTTAATTAGGATTAATGGTGGTGGTTGATTAGAGTCATCAATAGTCAACTAGGGTCATTGGTGGTTGTGACAATTCATTATTAATAAGGTTAAATGATGGTTAATTAGAGTCGTTGATGGTCAATAATAGTCGATAATGACCAATTAGAGTTACCGATTACTAAATAATTAAACAGAGTCCTTGGTTATCATTTAGGTCTTCAAAAGTTAATTGGGGTTATTGTTAGTCAAGTATGGCAGTTGATGGTCAGTTAGTGCTAGTGATGGTTAGTTCTTGATGGTCATCATTTAAGATGGTTTCATATAAATTAGAGTCGTTGATGGTGATAGGATCGTTAATAATGATCAATCAAAGTAATTCATGGCCTATTAGATAAATGATGGTCCATAGTTATTTAACTTTTATCAAATAAATAATTAGTTTATTATTATTTTTAATGTAATTATTATATTTATTTAAGCATACATATTATAGTAATTCACCTCTTTTTCAGTTTTTCTTACTTCTTACATGCCTTATGCTCAGAGTCGAGTAATAAGAAGGATGAAAGGTGGATCTACATCTCACAATTCGGTGTTCACACTACCGATTTATAGGTTACGCCACTCTGCACCACTCACCTTAAAGATTAACTTCTTTGGATTAAATGTTTTCTATCTTAGGCGAAGATCCATGGATTTAGGTATGTTATGCTAATTCTTTTTTATGACTTTCAAACTTGAGCTGTGTATGTTTTCTATCTCAACTGGTTGGTGATTTTCGATTACTTTTGGGGGCAAAACCCTCTGATTAGAATTGCGATAAGATGGTTTTTATTAGTTATGAGTTGTATTGATCTTCATTGCAATTGAATTGGTGATCAATTTTGGTTTTATTTCGAATGAAATTTCTTTCCAACATTACTTCGATGGAAGTTAGGTTTTGTAATTAACTAGTAAAGCTTTAGTCTAAGAGTAGTCAAATTTTCCGTCTTCGAATCAATTGGTTCTTTTAGGGCCCGTTCGTTTTACGGACTTTTTTAAAGGATTTGGAATTGGAATGGAATTGAATGTTTGAGAATCCCTTTCATGTGTTTGGTTGGTTAATATGTATTGGAATTATAATCTTTTTCATTCTCGGGTTTTTTTTTTTTTTGAAGAACGAGGACAACGAAGGAAACGTTTTAGTTTTTTTACATTTTTTGTTTTTGATGTATATTTTGAGTTATGATTTTTTTATTAATTTTTTTGACTTTTTTTGGAGGGTTTTTATTTTCCATAACAATCCTTTAAAATAGGTGGGATTTTAAAATCCCATGAAATGTGGGATTTGATGGGATTTAGTTTCCATTCTCATTCTTTCATTTAATGAAACGAATATATCAATTCATGAGACTTTAAAATCCTATTCCTTACAATTCCTTCCAAATACTTGAAACAAACAGGACCTTACATGTTCAAGCAAAATTTATGTTGTAATTTCATATTATAGGTCACACTTAGTGGTAGTATTGTTGATGATGTACTGCTTCTACATAGAACAGGTAACACACTTTCGAATTGATCTTTTGATTTTCTTGTAAAATTTAAGATTTTTTTGTTTTCATTTGTGTTTTGTTTATGTTATTTTGGATCTATTTATTGAATGATTCGGTCTAAGAAAATGAATTATTGCCTTTGTATATATAATTGTGTTATGAAATAGTTTTTGTTTCTTAGTTTGATGCATGACTATTGCTCGAATGTGATTTTCACACTGTGCAGCAAACTAGTTTTTCTTTTCCAATTTTTTAAAAGTGATAATGTATTTTGCTTTACCTATTTTTTGTTTATTTGCCTTATTTCTAACCTTTTACTAAAAAAATTGTTTCTTTTGTATTCGTGTAGGCATAGAGGGAATCATTGTGAAACATGTACATAATTTATTCAACTATGCGGGTATACAAATGAATCATAACAGGTTTGGGGTCAAAACAGGTGCATGAATCTTTTTATCTTTTAAGCATTGTATACAACTGCCATCACATATCTTTTGATGCCATCTTAACTTTGAAATTCATTTTTTTGTCATCTATTCAATTGAAAGCAAATGCATATAACCACATATGCAGATTGAACTTAGATTTGAGGTCTATTACAGAATCCATCTATTAATATTTATAAGAAATTACAATTCTGTACAAATTCATGATTTGGTTTAAATTTTGGCAGAAGATATTGATATTAGATTATCATACATCATGGTGTATGATAGTCCAAATTATGAATGCTGAATGCTACTTAAGGCTCATAGGTGACAGAGCATGTTTTTAAAGTTGTACATATAGACTATATGGCCAAAAGGGAGAAAATGAAGAAAGAGACTATATCAGAGATAATGAGAACTGAAGCACTTTCATTTGGATAATTCGGATGAAGAAAGAGACTATATCAGAAATCATGAGAAGTGAAGCATTTTCATTTGGATAAAATTCAAATATTTATTATTTAGGTTTTGTTAAATATTATTGTTTTAGATTGAGAAAAAAATGAGTATTTGTTGTGTTATGTTTTGGTTAAGTGAATATTTATTGTTTTATGCTTGTATAACTTGAATATTTTTGGAGAATTATTTTTTAGATTTTTAATATATATTTGAGGCTGAAAAATTTGTTGGCTAATGTTGATTTTTAGACTTTAAAAAACATATCTGGGACTAAAATGATACAATGTATGAAATTAATTTTTAGTCCTAAAAATAAGCATATTAACGACTGAAATCGAGTGATACTGTGAACTAAATCTCAGTTTTTAAAGCATTTTATTGGAGACTGATTTGATATGAAATCACGAGTATAACAAAATGTATTAGGGACTATAGATTTGTTTAGACGACTGATTTTCAGTCCCTAAAGATAAAGATTGGGGACTGAAATATTATAGTACTGAGACTAATTTGCAGTCACTTAAAAAATGTTTTGGGGACTGAAATGATGTGGTACCGGCGGTTAAAATAAGGACTGAATTTTTATGTATCGGAGACTAACTATTAGTCCTTATTGGCGTCATGCAATGGGACTGATTTTTAGTTACCAATACCACTATTTAGGACTAAGCATCTGTTACTGGTTTGGGACTGACAATTCAGTCCTCGATAACCATTAAGCACTGATTGAGGAGTATTAGAGACTAATTTGTCAGTCTTAGACACCATTTTTTTTGTAGTGGATATAATACATTTTTTTCCTATGCGTTATGTAATTATTTGCTTTATTTGTAATTTTATAATTCGGATTATCCCGTGTGTGGCACGGGATCTAAAACTAGTGTGTGTGTATATATATAATTATTTTTTAATATGATATGTACAGAAGTGGCATGATTTGAAACACTTAAAAAGTTCATAAGGTCATCGGTACATCTTAAATGGACCCTTTTATAATTCTATGACCATTTCTAACCCAAATTTGACCCAGGCCCACCCTAAACATACTCTTATCCACTCCACCAAACACTCTTACCAACTCAAACAAGCTCTTCTCTTCATTATTTTATCTTACAATAAAATGACACAATCAAGACCAACTTAAAAACGGCTCAAGTAGATAAATAAAACAGGTTAGAGTCAAGAAAATGTTACGCTATTATTTTAACATATGATATAAATATCTCCCAAACACAACCGAACTTTTTCAAGGCACGTATTTGATAAGCAAACAAAATCTGAATCTTTCAACTTCATCTGATAATTATTGACACCTGGTTTATTAGCCTACCTAAAATTATATACTATGGCAAATTGTTCATTAACTAAACCTAAAACTTAGTCTTTTATCCTAAAATTTATATACTGTGGCAAGTTGTGTATATGTTGTTTCTTTTTTTCTCGTGCTGGTTTCTTGCTAGCCGGGAGGTCTCAATAAAATCATCCGTTCCAAAAAAAATCAAACAGAACCTGGTTTTTTACTCATATTTGAAAAAAAAGATATATATTAGAACTATATTTTGCCATATTAATAAGGATTCCTCCGTTAATTAAAATTATCTTTCTTCTGAAAGATGAAGCTAGAAATTACAAGTGTCCTTACAACACATCAAAGGATATTGGCCCCAAACAAACATTAATGCCAAGAGGAATACTACATCAACACAAAATTACTAAATTAGAAATACAACCCACATCTCTGTCTTTCGCTCTATCATATATAACACACAAAATATTATATTTTATACTTTTATGATAATAAGCATTCGAACAAGAACTTGTTATATTCCTTCATTGAAAAAAAATTATATACTTTATGTACGGACACATTTTAAGCTTAGTTAGGGCTGGGGCCATCCGGTTTTTTCGCGTAGTAGTGTAAATTTACCCGTTTTCGTCCGAAATTTTTTATACGTAGTGTAAATTTAGGCGTTTTCGGCCGAAAATTTGAGCCCGCCCCCTATCGTTTGTGAATTTTTTGTATACATTTTGAGTCCCCCCCGGGTGTCTTAGTCCAAGCTTCGCCACTAAAAATACCAACACGGTTTTGTAAACAATACAATAATATTTTTGTTAGTTATCAAGAAATTAAGGAATTTTTATTTTTGAACGGCATAAATTTTTGTTTACTACGGGGCATAAACCTTCACCATTCGAAAAGACAAAGTCTTATATAACATCTTTATAAATTCAAGGTAAAGTAATGATAAACATATAGTAGATTCCATCGTTTCTATGCATGGTTACTTTTTAAACGGTGAGGTCTTCTCTATAAACCGGAGCCTTTACTTCATTTAATCAATGTTATTGCTAACTTGTATAGTTCGCATTCTTCGACTCTACTCATGAATTATCCAGTAATAGGTCTTTCACAACAAACTCTACCCACACTTCTTACGATAAAAGTCATTTGTATTTGATCCAAACTATATATATATATATATATAGACGGGTTCTAGTGAAAACTCCTCTTAAAGAGAAAATAAAAACTCCTAAAAACTTCTAAAAAACTATTTTTAACTTTAAATTTTTTTTTTAAGTTTCTTTTTTTTTTCCATTATTCTTATACGTTGTTATTGGTTCAAAAAAAAAAACTTGTCGGTAACCTCGTCGATATAGTGCGCATGTGTAATAGTATATGCAAAAGTGTTTGTATTGCATAGAATACAACACTATTGTACATATTTGATACACACTATTGTATGCATGCAATATAAGACTAATACACACATCGAATACACATTAGTACGTATGTGTAATACAACATTAACGCACATGTACACCACATCGACTTTTATTTTATTATTATTTTTTTTTCATATAATACAACACTACTACACATATACAATACACAAATATTGAATATGCAATAAAACACTATTAAACTCAAAAATACATAGTAATACACATGTGTAATACAACGGTATCGCACAGTAATACGTATGTGCATTACAGCAGTTTTTTTTTATTTTTTATATATTTTTTGAGTGAAATATAAGAAAATATAAGAATAATGGCTAAAATAGAATTTTAAAAATATTTTTCTATTTTTAATTAAAAATAATTTTTTAGAAGTTTTTAGGAGTTTTTAAGTTTTCTCTCTAAAGGTAAGTTTTCTCTTGATCCTCTCCCTATATATATATATATATATATATATATATATATATATATATATATATATATAGGGAAAGGATCATGCGAGAAGTGATATTATAGCGAAAAGTGCGAGAAATGATTCTGAACCATTGATTGTGTTTAATCAGTGGTCTATATTATATATGGCAAATTCGTAATTAAAAACGCATATTTATAACTTATAATTTAATGAAAAGGTTATATACCTCTTTTGTGGTGTATGCTAATTAAACCAGATTTTAATGCTTTAAGTGGTTACTTTTTTATATCCATTTAATACTTATTAAAAGGTTAATACTATTTTATTTTTTTCATTAAAAGTATGATCTTTTTTTATGATTGTGTAAGTTGTTTACTTTTTTTTATATAATTTGTTCATAAAACATATAAATTTTGCAACATTACATTGTATATTACAGATTGGTTATATAGTACATACAATGTATTGAAGTAGTAAGCCCATTTTTATTTGTTTTACCAACACCTTATTATATAAACAAACTGATTCCTACACAACATTAGTTTTACCTACACTATATTATATACTACATTAGTTCTAACTACACAACATTTGAAAGTGTTCATACACTACATTTTTTTACCCACGCTACATTAAATATGTCTACACTACGCTAGTTATGACTATACAACCATTTGAAAGTGTACCTACACAACATTAGTTTTGTCTATACTAAATTAGATATGTCTACCCAACACTAGTTTTGCCTACACTACGTTAGTTTTACCTGCACAAAATTAGTTTTGTCTACACTATATTAGATATGCTTACACTACATTAGATATGTCAACGCTACATTGATTATGACTACACAACATTAAAAGTGTGACTACATTACATTAGATATGTCTACACTACACTAATTATAACTACACAACATTTTAAAAGTGTGCTTACACCACATTACGTAAATACATCTACATTACATTAGATCAAATGATGATGATGATGATGATGATAATAATAATAATAATAATTAGGCATTTATAGAATAAATTGATTTTAGATCAAATAGGTTTCAATGGTTCAAATTGTATATAAAATAAATAATAATAATAATAATAGTTTGTAACTTACCATTTACTAGTAACTTATCATTAATTATTAAACCATTAATAAGCATGAGTTACAAAATAAAAGACTTTATATTTCACTAATATACCCTTGCATATAAATAATCAGAATATAAACAAGAAATTATGTGATTAGTTAGAATCTCTTATCGCACTTCTCGCAATAAGAAAAACACTTCTGAAATGAACCTAATCCTATAATTCTCTCTCTCTATATATATATATATGTATGTATGTATGTATATATATATATATATATATATAGTTTGGATCAAATACAAATGAAATTAACGTGCTAAACGTGAGAATCAAGTAGAGTAATTATGTAATTACATCATAGAGTAATTACGTAATTACTCTATGGTGTAATTACACAATTACTCAACTTGTATATATAATTACTCTACTTGATTCTCATGTTTAGCACGCTAATTTCATTTGTACGTTAACTCTCCCATATATATATATATATATATATAGAGAGAGAGAGAGAGGTGGGTTATAGTAAAAATAGATAGTTTTCTAGGAAGAGTATGAATAGATCTAGGCCCTTGGATCAAGGATCTAGTGGTTAAGATTAATAGTTTCCAAAATACCAAATATTTTCCTATGATCTAGGATTTAGCCTACATAATTCCCTAAATAGGCTCACATAGTTTTCTAACTCTAAATTTTATGTTCTTCCTACTCTTCCTACAAAACTATGTGTTTTTATTTTAACCCTTTTTCTATATATATATCGTCACACCCCAACATAAGGCGAAAACGTCGAAGCGTGATCCAATTGCTCACAGTTCGAATATACTATCATATATAAAATGTGACAATATCTAATTAATTATTTTATTCAAATAATACACACACTATCCAATTATAACAAACAATATACAAATATGAATATAAGCTCAATTAATGTTTATCTTGATTATATCCTAAGGTCTTGTCTACATGTCCAAATTTCAATCTTCAATACAAGCAACCTGCATATGCGTATAAAATGGAGTTCTGTCAACATAAAGTTGAGTGATAATATCACCATTTTTGACACAACAATATAAATAGCATAACGTGATAAGTGCGATAAATATAATCAAACCGTAAACAAGTATGTAGACCGTTGCCAAGCGAATCGGGCGTTGGTCACTAGCAGGAACACCCGCTATATGATTGATTGAATATTAATCCCAATATACGATTTATTGAATGGTAACACAAGTAAGCAAGTATGTTTGATTAAATCACTCACAATAACACGTATGCTTTTGTTTGAATATATATAGTATGAAATACGAATACGTACGCATATGTCCCCAAAACATTTAGAAAATTGAGTAAAATAGAGGAATGATAAACTCGCCTTATGCGATTACTATATGTGATTAAACGAGCTAACGAATAAGCGAGTCGTCCACTATATGTCAAACTATATATATAATTCAGGATCTGAGATTTTATGATATGATAATATAAATAAAAACGAACTCGTAGCCACTGGAATCAATCCAAACGGACGTTTAGAACTCAAGTTATGCTTGTTTTAAGATTTAAGCGAGCTGATACTAACCAGAATCCGAGCAGCGAGTCGGAAGTTGGGTTTTGGTCAGTAGCCTTAAAATTTCGTTACGAGAATAAAAGTCTTCTGGACCGAATGTTGAATCCGACCAGAAGTATGAGAAAACGTTAAGTCAAACTAGTTGATTATTTTGTCTTTTAACGAGTTTTAAATGATTTGACCAGTCAACACCCTTCAACCACCAAAATTGATTGAAGGTTATTGACTAGGGAATATATATTAATGAATTCTATGTTTACAACTTACCGGGAAAGTGAAAGAATCAATAGAAACGATGAGTCAAAGGTCGGTGCATAAGCAAAGTTAACCGAATAAGCGTGTATCTTTAACAATAATGCAAAAACCGAAGGATTTGATGATGAACAGAGGTAGGTGACAGCTAGGGTTAGTATATTAGGGTATGATGAAGTTTGTGGTAGGAGAATTATGATGTGTTTATATAGAGATTACAAAAACGAACCATATTTGGAAGATTTACTCGTTTAAGTAACAAAATACGGTTTTAATGAGAAAACCGATATAATATCATTGAAAATTCGTTCTTGATCAGTAATCTAAGAGTATGGACTTGTATTTTGGTTATAATCCTTTTCTTGGACCTTAATTTACTCGATTTATATCAAAAATAAGCGATTTGGATGCTAAAAACAAATTAGGAAACAAAATAAGCTATTTAATGAGAAAATCTAGTACAATAACTAACAAAATTTGGCTTGGACACCAAGAAAACGAAATTGGACCAGCTATAACATTTCTTGGAGTTTAAGTTTCGTTAATTTAATCGAAAATAAGAAAGAATTTTCAAAACTAGTTCCCGAAAATGCGATTTTTAGTCGTTTTAAACGATTTTTAAAGGTTTCTAAGAACTATTTGGCGTAATTGAAAGCTATGAAATTTTAAAATAAGTTAAGCCAAGTTAATACCAATAAATACAAGTTTTAAATAGTTCAGTAGATCCAAATTACATTCTCGGGTCGGGTTAAACGAATACGGATTTGAAAAATCCAAGATGTTACAGTCTCCCATACTTTAAGGAATTTCGTCCCGAAATTACGGAAAACCAAAACATCATCGTTTTGAAAACAATTTAAACCTTTAAGGAAAATATTATACATAGAACTTCTAATAACCGAAGTAATGCTTCAAATGACAATCCGATAAGGGCACTTATATATAGGATGTATCAGCGGCGTATCCACCATGTCCTTATCATCTCATCATTCGTACGGTTACCCAAGCTACCTTAGGTTCTAAATCATGACACACAATTTTACGTATTATGATTTCCATGCGAGGACTCGAATAATTATGTTCGCGACCATAATTACTCTTATCGTCGGACGGTCCACATAATCCGCTTCATCATGTTGGTTATAAAACATTTAAAACCATTGTGAAGGAAACAAACGTTTTGATAACTTTAAACTAAATAAATGTTCGAGTTGTATAATTAAAACCGTAAAATTTTCTAAAACATCCTTTATAGCAAAGTTACGAATTTCGAAAATAAAAATGGATTTCTTGAAACAGACATTTGAAATGAATTATGATGATCCAGAATAAGCTAAGAGTGGAAGTTAACCGTGATAGAAAAAGGAACTTGATTCATGAGATGATATGCGCAAAAGTTTAATTTATAACAATTCTTAAGATAGTTAATAACATGTGGAATCTTTAAAGATCGTATTCATTAGGAACGAAATTCTTAAGACCGAGAGTATAAGTTTAAATGAAGATTTTGGTGAGTCGAGTTTAGTTAGTTTAAGAACTTACGAGATCAAAGAAAGTTAATATAAAGTTTATATCCTTTCAAATTGTGAATTTGAGATGAGATTAATTCGATTAAGATATTCTAAAATATTATAAAAATTACTAATTGATAATTTTATTATTAAAATGCGAAAACATACGTATTTGAAAAAATCATAAATAGATTAAATTGAGAAGCGGATATTCCAGAATCACCGAGATAGTCCTATTCCAACTAAACCTTTAAAATTATTTAAATTAGATTAAATTGGAAATTCGTGGATTTTTCCTTTTTCACAAAATCTTTATAAATATTAGGAAATAAGTAAATTGAGTTATCGATAATTTATAATGGAAATTCAAGTATATAACAAAATTTTAAATTAAAAATTAATTATGATAGAAAAATAAGATGTGAATTAACATAATAAAATAAGATAAACGCGAGACTAGAAATGTATGAACCACCATGACTATTCTAACACTATGAATTTATCATTTAAAACCTTCAAAAAGTTTTTTTTTTCAAGGTGTATCAAAAAGCAAAGTAGGGAGTTGAACTATTTACAAACCAACCTTTAGTTTCAAATAACGACTTAATCAATAAATAAAGTGTGTGATGGGTTTTAATGGAGATTAAATGAAAAGGTCAATTTTAATGGTAAAAGTTAAGTAAGTCAATGGAAGATTTTTAATTTAAAAACAAAAATTAAATTTAAAGAATACCTAATTTAGTTTAATAATAATAAAATTTACAATAACTCAATTTTTAATAATAAAGATTTATAAAATGGAAAGTAAGTTGTGGAAACTAACATGAAGTTGAGGAAAGACAGGAAGTAATAAAATATTTATAGCTAAAATTGAGGGTAAGGATTTAAATACACTTAGAAATTTATAGTTTGAGAATATGGATTTAAATAAGAAAAGATGATTTAAATAATATTTTAACGGACATGAGTTAGTATAAGATTTCTTGTTTGGTGTATTTTAGTTTTGTCGAGATTGGCGGTCGTTTGGTTATCGAAATACAGCAGCAAACTCATTGTCTAGTAGTCGAATTGCAATCACGGGAAACAGGTAAACGACGTTAATTACGATGATTGATTCTTAGGAAAAACATTCTACGAGGATCAACAATGAAAATGTTTAAGATGACAGGTGAGTTGTGGGAATGAGTTGATGTGAAATAATAGGGATGCGTATGTATATGTATATGTACGTATATGAATTAGTGCTAGTGAAGACTCGAGGACGAGTCGGGATTTAAAATAATATGTATAAGTTTGAAGCATTTAAGTAAATGAACAATGTTTATAAAATTTTTCCAAGAATAAAATAACTAAGCATATCAAACGAGTTGACCTCCCATGAGCTTTCCATGGCAATTTGAATGGCCCAACTAAATAAAGCAACATAAAGTTTATGAATTGGACTCCCATGAGCGTTCCATGGCAATTTGTTGGCCCAATTCAAATAACGAGCAATAAACAATTGAGTTGGTCAGCCCATGAGCGTGTACATGGCATTTAACTGACCCAACTAATTAACGAATTATCAAATCAATAGAGTTGTTTAGACCATGAGCGTTACATGGCATTTAACCGACCCAACTAAATATCGAATCAACGAATCAAATAAATTTAAAATAACTAAAAAATACACAATTTGGAAGTAAAACCGTTTAGCCGGTTTTGTTTACCACGCACCCGTTTAGCCGGTTACGGGTACCACTTAAAGTTATGGTTGTACGACATTTTTCAAACCCCCATGCTTCAAGGTGAAGGAGAAAAACAAAACACGGGAATTCTTAAGGAATTTCCCATAATAAAAGATAATCTACCAAAATAAAAAATTTAGAAAAATATTTTGAATGTGAGGCATAGCCTCAAAATTTGTGTGTGTGTGCAATAAACAGATAAGATACAATATAATAAAATAATTAATCTTATTAAGCTATAAACAATTTAAATAGCACATAAGGCAGTTTATATAAGCACGTATAGGGTCCTAACATATGACTAGGACAATTTCTAACGACCTATCTTATAACCTTCGGCTCTAATACCAATCTGTCAAGCCCCAACCTAGGGCGGAAACGTCGGGGAGTGATCCGATTGCTCACAGCTCGAATATACTATCATATATAAAATGTGACAATATCTAATTAATTGTTTTATTCAAATAATACACACACTATCCAATTATAACAAACAATATACAAATATGAATATAAGCTCAATTAATGGTTATCTTGATTATATCCTAAGATCTTGTCTACGTGTCCAAACTTCAATCTTCAATACAAGAAACCTGCATATGCGTATAAAATGGAGTTCTGTCAACATAAAGTTGAGTGAGAATATCATCAGTTTTGACACAATAATATAAATAGCATAACGTGATAAGTGCGGTAAATATAATCAAACCGTAAACAAGTATGTAGACCGTTGCCAAGCGAATCGGGCGTTGGTCACCAGCAGGAACACCCGCTATATGATTGATTGAATAGTAATCCCAATATACGATTGATTGAATGGTAACACAAGTAAGCTAGTAGCATGTATGTTTGATTAAATCACTCATAACAACACGTATGCTTTTGTTTGAATATATATAGTATGAAATACGAATACGTACACATATTTCCCCAAAACATTTAGAAAATTGAGTAAAATAGAGGAATGATAAACTCACCTTATGCGATTACTAAATGCGATTAAACGAGCTAACGAATAAGCGAGTCGTCCACTACATGTCAAACTATATATATAATTCAGGATCTAAGATTTTATGATATGATAATATAAATAAAAACGAACTCGTGGCCGCTGGAATCAATCCAAACGGACGTTTAGAACTCAAGTTATGCTTGTTTTAAGATTTAAGCGAGCTGATACTGACCAGAATCCTAGCAGCGAGTCGAAAGTCGGGTTTTGGTCAGTAGCCTTAAAATTTCGTTACGAGAATAAAAGTCTTCCGGATCGAATGTTGAATCCGACCAGAAGTATGAGAAACGTTAAGTCAAACTAGTTGATTATTATGAATGATTTCTATGTTTACAACTTACCGGGAAAGTGAAAGAATCAACAGAAATGATGAGTCAAAGGTCGGTGCATAAACAAAGTTAACCAAATAAGCGTGTATCTTCAACAATAATGCAAAAACCAAAGGATTTGATGATGAACAGAGGTAGGTGACAGCTAGGGTTAGTATATTAGGGTATGATGAAGTTTGTGGTAGGAGAATTATGATGTGTTTATATAGAGATTACAAAAACGAACCATATTTGGAAGATTTACTCGTTTAAGTAACAAAATACGGTTTTAATGTGAAAACCGATATAATATCATTGAAAATTCGTTCTTGATCAGTAATCTAAGAGTATGGACTTGTATTTTGGTTATAATCCTTTTCTTGGACCTTAATTTACTCGATTTATGTCAAAATAAGCGATTTGGATGCTAAAAACAAATTATGAAACAAAATAAGCTATTTAATGAGAAAATCTAGTATAATAACTAACAAAATTTGGCTTGGACACCAAGAAAACGAAATTGGACCAGCTATAACATTTCTTGGAGTTTAAGTTTCGTTAATTTAATCAAAAATAGGAAAGAATTGACAAAACTAGTCCCTGTAGTTCCCAAAAATGCGATTTTTAGTCGTTTTAAACGATTTTAATGTTTCTAAGGACTATTTGGCATAATTAAAAGTTATGAAATTATAAAATAAGTTAAGCCAAGTTAATACCAATAAATACAAGTTTTAATAGTTCGGTAGATCCAAATTACGTTCTCGGGTCGGGTTAAACAAATACGGGTTTGAAAAATCCAAGATGTTACATATATATATATATATATATATATATATATATATATATATAGGATGGATTTTGCGAGAAGTGAATCTTATCCATTGATTTTGTTTGATCAATGGTCATTACTCAAAATGACACTCTTGTAAATTATTTTCACAATTTTAATAAACTTTAATACCAAAAAGGGTATGCTAGTAATTTTTATGTACCATCATTAAAAATAAATGTATAACTCATAATTACTTAACTAGTTAATTAAATCTTCTCATTATAGCCACAACTAAATCTCTCTTTTGAAAATCATTTAATATTTTTGGTGTACTATCATTTTGAAGGCTTACATAATGCTTCATCTAATATTGTGGATGATGAATATCTTGTTATTTGCAGGTGTATAGTGAAGAAACTGGTAAAAACCTCTTGTATCCATATGAAGTGTAGGTACGTACGTACACACATATATACGTAGGTACGTATGTACCTACGTCCCTACGTCGCCCCTACGTACGCACATACACACATACATACGTAGGTGTGTACCTACCTAGGTCCCTATGTGTGGATATACCTGCATGCCTACGTGCGTAGGTACGTGCGTGCCTACGTATGTACATGCCTATGTAATTATGTAAATGCATACATTCATAAAGTGTATGGCGTACGTATGACTTTCATATAATTGGAATATACACGATAATTTTGATAATTTTATAATAGTTATTAAAAATCTATGTAAGATATACGTGTCATCTAACAAACAAAATAAAGTAAATATAGGTTAATATACAAATAAATTTAAGTTACAATATTCTATTTTATAACTTACTAATAGTAATTAATAGTTACCACAAAAAGAAAATTGTTCACTTGACTAAATACCTTTATAATTAATAATTAAATAAATAAGAAGAAAAATTATAATTGGTTCTGATCACTACTCGCACTTCTCGCCCTAAAAATACTTCTGAAAAAGAACCAAATTCTATATATGTAATATTAAATAATTTATTTATTTTCATTTGTTTGATTTTATTTATAAACGAAATATATTAAAAAATATAAGCTACCTCTTACAAAAATGGCATAACTAGAATAATTATATTAACACTAGAATAATTATTATTACACTATAACATTTGAACTAGAGTAATAATTATTACACTATTTTATTTTTTATAACATAATTACTCTATTTCAAAACTGTAATTACTCTAGTTATTTGTATGTTTAGTACGTTAATTTATTTGTATATATAATAAGTTAATTAATTAATAGCTTTTTGTCAAATTTGTAGAGTTAAAGTGATAGAAAAAGGAGAATAAAACAAAAAGAAAGGAAAACACAAAGATAAGTTTACTATTTACAAGTATTGTGTCATGGGTTAAAACCGCTAATAACATAAACGTGACAGTGCATTCTTGGGTTTAAAATATAAGGAAAAGAAATGATAAGATTGGATAGGGGAAGAAAGGAAAAGAAATTATATATTTAAAAGACATTCTCAAAAATAAAATAATAGAAAAGAAAGTGTTAATTGTATTCTTGAGGTAGATAGAAAAGAAAAGATGAGAAAAAATTGTAACTTTACAATCATGTCTTCATTATTGAGTTAGATTGGAAGAAAAATATAGGGTAAATTAGTAATATTGTACATGACTATAAACTTTCCTTCCGAATCAGGCCATATTTGGCTGGAAAGTTTTTGAGCTAAAAAACCCTAACTTTTCTTTTCATTCTCTTTCTTTTCTTTTAATGAAAAACTCAAGAATGAAAAATGAAAAATTTTCTTATCTTTTTTTTTCCAAACCCTTAAATAAAAAACTCAATAATGCAATGTAAAGGTTTTATTCGTAAGAAAATTTTATTTTGAGATGGATAAACAGCAAGTTAATTAGTCTAATGTAAAAGAAAAGGGATAAAGATGTGCCAGATGGCATAGCATGATTGGATCAAAAAATTACTTTAATTTTAACAAAACCACACTAAGTTTACTATGAAACTAAACCGTCAGTAATGGTTCAGGTTCGGTTTTAATGACATAAAATTGTTAATTGTGGTTTAATTCATGATTAACCTTACAACCATCAAAACCAAACTGTAAACGTTTACAACAAAGATAATCTTTTAATCACCTAAAGAAAATTATTGGGTTCAGGTCTAAAAAAGTAAGCAAATGTACCCTTAAAAAAGTGTATTGTATGAAACATGACACAATTTTATTCTCTAACCCTACCCCACCAAGTCGAACCATTCACCAACCCCCAAGGAATCTTATTTATTAATAAAGAAGAAAGATGGAAACGAATAGAAAACAACACTAAGAAGCTTACACCATGCATAGATCATCATATAGGACCCATCTTATCTTCAACTCGATCAATTGGCCTTTGCTTTTCCACCCCAATTATGTCTTTAGTAGTCATGGTGACACGTCTCAAGAAATGCTAAGACGGGTTAAATGTAGAACACACGATATCATATTTTAACTTTTTCTTTTTGTAATTTACCCTAAATATTTTAAACTAGACCAATTGTTGGAGTTGCGACCGAGGGAGTGGTGATGTTGTCATGTTGCTATTGATGAATGCAGTGTTGAACCAAGAACAATCTTTACTCATTAGTGCTGAAAGAGACCGTTTTAGCCTAGTTGTCAAAGTCAAGGAGATAAGTTGTCAATTCTTGTTCATGTTTCCCTTTCGGTTTTTTTGGTTTACTTATTATGTTGAGTTAATAAATAAATGAATAATTTTATCTTTTTATCATTTGTGTAAACTGTAAAGGATGTGTCTAACTCTAAGCAGACCTCCTTTACTAATTAACGTACCCCTAGCTACTAGGGGTGTTCATCGGGTTCGTTTTTTGGGTTTCGGGTTTTTCGGGTCGGGTTTTTCGGGTTTCAAAGTTTTAAATCTTGACCCGAAACCCAACCCAAATCTCTTACGGGTTTTTCGGGTTCGGGGTTTTTCGGGTTGGGTTAATCGGGTTTCGAGTATCCTAGAAAACAAACAAAACAAAAGAAAAAAAACACAAAAAAAAGAACGACAATGCTAAAATTAAAACAACATATTCTTCTTTGCTTATAACAAAATAATTAAATAACAAACCAACATAGCATGATAAAACAATTCAAAAGAAGAGTAAAACTAACTCGAGCCTTAATCATATTCAATCGGGCGTGATTTGGTTGTTCGATTTCGGTTGCTATTAGTAATAAACGGAAAACATAAATTAATAATAAACAATCGATCCATAATAGTTAGAATGACAACAGCTAATTAGAGCTAGATTATGATAACTTTAGTGGCTAAGACTTAGCTTATTATGCATAAAAATATATTTAATTTTAAAACTAGAAGTTTATTCGGGTTTTCGGGTTGACCCGAAACTTATAAATAAAACCCGAGAACCAACCCAAATTACTTCGGTTCGGGTTAGTCTTTTATCGGGTTCAGGTTCTTCGGGTCGAGTTAGTTCGGGTTCGGGTATGGATTTTTCAGGTCGGGTTTCAGGTTTCGGGTAAAAGTGACAACCCTGCTAGCTACCTTCATATGAAGAATAACATTTTTTAATAAAGGTGAGGCCAACAAATTTGTGATATAGAAAAGTGCATTTAGCATCACCCTTCTACAAAAACGAATACTATTCTTATTTAAAGAGTATTAAATTATATCAAATAGAATTGTTTTACGTTCTATGTTGGCTCAAAGGGATCAAACAATCAGATCAAACGCACACGAGATATTGGGTGACACTGTGACTCTTTTCATATAATCAAATGAACTTAACAAACGAACTTCACGAACTTATCAAACGTACATGGAGATCGAAGAGACCTCCTTGACACAAACAAAGCAATAAACTAGACCCCTATTTATAGATCTACTAAACTTGCTCTCCAAGCCAAACCTAAGTTTGAAATCAAGACAGCCTTATTCTAGAATAATCCATAATAAAATAAACTTAACAAAACAAACCTTCAACTTTATTGATAATTCAAGATTAACCTTCATTCACCCCTGTAATCTTGAATTGTTCCTTTTCTTACTTTTATCCCTTCTTTTCAACTGGCTATGGCGTACTTGCTTCACCGGTTCTTCAAACTTAGCATCCGTTCCTTTCGTACTTAACTTTGAAGTCACTTTGTTATTTTTTTCTCGACTCGATTCTTGTCATCAATTCGTTCTTGACCAATACTTTCACAAACTCCAAACAAATCATTTAGAATCGTTCCAAACCAAATATCCTTCACTTTCATAATCGGTTTCACATCATAATATTCACTCTTTTCATCTTCAAAGTTGTTAGGATTATAACATACCTGAAGCTTGATGTTGTACACCCTATTCAGATTTCTCTTAACCTTTACCAACCATCTCTCTTTCTGATCATATAGCCTCAATATCCCATTGGCTATTTCAATCTTACATCCTTATTCATCCAACTGACCCAAGCTAAGAAGATTGGGAATTCTGATTGAGTTCGGGATGTATTCATTGATATACTCAGGAGCGTTGGGAATTCTGTTAATAAAGAAGCATATGTGGAATTCTTAACCCATCCGTTGGATGAAAGGTCAACTATTAGACCAAATGACATTTTGGTCAATGGATGAATAAGTGTGGCAATGGTGGTGGTTGTCAAGTGACAACGGGGGTGGTCAGGCAGTTATAGGGGTTTGGTGGTCTCTTAAATTTCAAGAATTTTGTTTATATAATGTTTGTATTTAGTTTTAGCGAAGTTTTACATGTATGTTATAACTTTTAAACGATACTGTTATCTTAAATTCCAGCTATACTATAATGACGTGACTTTTTGACATAAAATTTATTCAAAACCGAATAAGATTAAATATGAGAGTTTTCTATTTATATTCTCTCCTTTTAATTAGTTTAGTCAACTATCATACTTTTACATTAGATTGCGTTTAGTAGTACTGTTAACACAAGCATGCGTGTAACTTAGTGAAGGGGTATGCACCCGCCTTAACATCGAGCGGGGCGGGTCAACCCACAAGATATAGACAAGAGGCTTGAAATCAGGATGTCATGAAGACACAAAGCCAAAACCTATGCGCAAGCGCATGAAACATCTGCGCGTGGCGCATATCACATATGCACACAACACACACATTTAGTGTGAGAATAAAGAGAAGACCCTGCGCATCCCCGGGATAGGCGCATAAAGGCCGCGCGTAAGCGACACACAACAAATGAGACAATAGTCTAATCCAAATCAGGATAAGGACAACCATGATTGTACTCATCAGACAACCTTCCAGAAGGTATCTTTTAAGGAATAAAGAATGTGCTGATGTTGACAGCTGCCAATGAAGGGTGGACAACTCAGCAAAGCCCATGTGCCACCATGTGATGGCACATGGGTCAGGTGAAATACCTTGGTCAGAGAATAATCAATGAAAAAGCACCAGGTGTCCTAAGTGCACGTGGCGCGAAGCAATAGGAGGAGGCCAAAAAGGCCCTAATTGGGTCTGAGCCAAATCATTGGAAACCCTAGCACTGTTAATACTAGGCCGCCTCCACAGTTGGAGGCAGGCAAGAAAATATATTCTAAGTCCTTTACTCATTTTCACATCCTGATTATCCTCTCCTACAATATCTGATTCTCACACCGGAGGGTTACCCCAAAGAGGACCCCTCTGTCCCTTTCTGAGGGGTAAGCTCACGGTACTGTTCATTTTGTAGGTGGAAGAACTCGTATCTCGGAAAACCATCGGTGATATAGCACACTCGTACCCAAGGAACGTTGATCGTATACAAATAAGTCGATACACGCTTCTTCATTGGCGCCATCACCTGTTACAACGGCAACAAAACCACTATTTCATCAATTTTCTCTCTGAAAATCTTCACCATGGTTTCCGGTGTTCGAAACAACGATCAAGTTCTGGAGGATAATGAGCTTGAGGATGTTAATGAGGGACATCAGGTTCTGAGGGCGCCGCGTGACACTGCGCGCACCACCAGTAACCATCCCTTCAACACAACACCTCATAGTCAAACTGAAACTCTCCCAGACGATCTCACGTTCCAAAATCTGACTGGTACAAAACAAAAAGGACCAATGGGCCCGGAAGTTGAAACCAATGACCCTAAAGAATGGCTCATAAACGAACAACGGCGTTTAATGGACAAATACAATGAGTTGGTAAAACACAAAAAGTTAGCCGATTTAACACAAAAGCTCGCATTTGATAAACAAACCATTCAGGGAACAACAAAAAAGACGCGCGCGCTGGAAGACGGTCATTCTGTTCACACCGAGCAAGCTGATATTAGTGATGAGGAAGAGGTGCACAGCATGAAGAAGACGCGAGATACTCATACAGGAGGTTCACAGCTTCGCGCACACATGCACATAGCACCTGGAGCCAAAGCTGATATGTATTTATGCACACCATACAAGCGAAAGGGCAAGTGAACGTAACCACACCATATAGGCCAGCCATCTTGGTAAAACATTCAAAATTCGCTGAGCGCATTGCGAAGGCTCCCATTCAACACAAAACCAAGATGCCAAGTGGTTTAGGCAAGTACGATGGTACAACAGATCCAGATGATTTCTTACAAGGTTTTTACAACACTGGAAACCTAGAAAGCTGGACGATGCCAACATGGTGTCACATGTTTGCTCGCTGCCTCACGGGCGCAGCGCGTGTCTGGTTTGAAAGCTTGCCGACAGGACAAATCGATGGGTTCGAAGAGCTATTGGAAAAGTTCCAGGCTCACTTTGTACAGCAGCGCAGACACACGCGCGACCCCGATGACATCATGCACTGCGTGCGCAGGAATGATGAAACCATTGAGGACTACATAACTCGTTTCAATCAGGAATCTCTTGCAACTGGAGGCATCACTGAACAACTCTTGCGCGTGGCCTTTATACAAGGTGTGCGCAGTGATCAACTCCGCAGAGCTCTCGTGAGCAGAGAAGGAATGCCAACCACTTGGGCTAAGCTTATGGAAGCATCGCGAGTCTTCGCGCGAAATGAAAAACAAATTGCCCAAGACAGAGCAAGAGATAAAGGGCATCAAACAGAAGCACCACGCAACAATGAAAGGTGGGGCAAACAAAACTCCATATGGTCCAGGTTGCAACAAACCAATTATTCTCTTGCAGAAAAGCAAGCGCAACAAAGTTCACCCCAACCCCAAAAAGACATTCTTAATCGCGGAGAAGGTGACAAGAAGGAAGGCGGCAAAGAGCCTAACAGACCTCTACCAAGAATATGGACTCCCCTCACCAAAACGCCTTCGCAAGTGTTAAGCACAGAGAATGTCCAGTTTAAAAACCCATGGCCATTACTCCATAAGGGACCACCGAACAGTGGCAAATATTGTGAGTTTCACAAATCCACAGGGCACAACACCGATGCATGCCATCATTTGAAGGATGCGATCGAAAAAGATATGAAATCAGGCAAGTTGGCTCACCTGGTAAAAAATCCAAGACCAGAGAACGAACAACCAGACGGAGCCTCAGCCAGTAAAAAATTCAAAAGAATCTGTGTAGCTGAAGGAAGAAGGCAAGGGCAAGGATCGAGGAAGAGAAGCGCGCAAATCCAAGGGGATTGGCGCGAGCAACAAGTAATCTTTCCAAGAATCAGAGGAGGCCCGTCTATCAGCAGTCCTCTAGTCATCACTGCACACATCGCTCATTATGAGGTGTCAAGAGTCCTGGTGGACACCGGTAGTGAGTCAGACATCATGTATGAGCAATGTTTCAGGAAGTTGGATCCAGCAGACCAAGCAAGGATCGAAATTGTGAGTGCACCAATCTCGGGTGTCTCAAACGAAATTATTCACCCCCTAGGTCAGATACAATTCGAACTAACTATGGGGGATGAGAAGCACAAGCGAGCTGAAATTGTCAACTTCCTAGTCTTGCCCACCACTTCATGCCATAGTATGATCTTGGGTAGAGGAACGATTGCCCAATTCAACGCCATACCGTCACCAGCGCATGGCGCGTTGGGGTTCCCAACACCAACAGGAGTAACATTTGTGTACCGAGATCATTTATGCGCAGTAATAAGTATACCTCGAGAGGGGAGAATGAAGCTTCCAGTGGCAAACAACGCGCCAGAGGAATGGATTCTCAACCCAAAATTCCCAGAACAAACAATCACAATCGGAGCTACGATATCAGATGACACAAGAGTGAGAATGAAAAGATTGCTCACAACGTATATGTCAGTCTTCGCGTGGCAACATTCTGATATGACTGGGGTTCCGCGAGACCTAGCGCAGCACTCTCTCAACACATTCAAGTCCGTGGAGCCAATTGCTCAAAAGAAAAGAGTCATGGGAGACGAGAAGACATAGGCCATGAATGAGCAAGTAGAAGATCTACTGCGCGCGAATATCATTCGCCCAATACGATATCAAACATGGGTAGCCAATCCTGTGATGGTAAAGAAGAGCAATGGGTCATGGAGAATGTGCATTGATTTCAAGGACCTCAGCAAGGCGTGTCCAAAAGATTGTTACCCCCCTCCCAAATATTGACACGAAGGTGGACTCTGTGGTGCCATTTAAGCTCAAATGTTTCCTGGATGCCTATAAGGGCTATCACCAAATTCAAATGGCACTACAGGATGAAGACAAGACTGCTTTCAGAACTGACAAGGGTGTTTTCTGTTACACAAAAATGCCCTTTGGTTTGAAGAACGCAGGAGCCACTTACCAAAGACTCATGGATGCAATTTTCAACGAGCAGATTGGAAAAAACTTAGAAGTCTACGTGGATGATTTGGTGATTAAAAGCAGGGAGGAAAAACAAATGCTCAAATACATCGAAGAAACCCTTCGGCGCCTAAAGGAAGTAAACATGAAGCTCAACCCGAGCAAATGCACATTCGGCGTGGAAGAAGGGAAATTTCTCGGCGTAATGGTCACCAAGGATGGTTTCAAGGTGAACCCAGAGAAGGTGGAGGCTATCCTCGGCATGCCCTCACCATCCACCATGAAGGAAGTTCAAAAGTTGAATGGTAGATTGGTATCAATTAACAGGTTCCTAGCAAACCATGTAAGCAAATCTACCCCATTCATTAACACATTGAGAAATTGCTTAAAGAAAAGCCAATTCAAGTGGACGCCTGAGGCCGAGCAAGCTTTCAGTGAGATAAAAGAATGTCTGATAAATCTGCATGCGCTCACAGCTCCACTACCTGGTGAAACTTTAACGTTGTACCTGTCAGCAGGAGAGCGCGCCATTGGCGCAGTATTATTGGTGGATCTCAAGGGAATCCAAACACCAATTTATTATGTAAGTCGGGTGCTGACAGATCCTGAGACGCGCTACACCATCATAGAAAAGTTAGTTTTATCACTAACGCATGCGTCGCGCAAGCTTCACAGATATTTCAATGGTCATCCTATTGAAGTCCTGACTGATTACAACATCCAGCAAGTCTTGCGACGTCCCGCGCTCTCAGGAAGGCTGACAAAATGGGCGCTGGAATTAGTGGAGCACACGATCACCTATAAGCCTCGTCCAGCAATCAAGGGACAAGTCTTAGCTGATTTCATCGCAGAAATCCCTGAAGGAAAAGTCGAAGAGGCCCAGCGCGAAGTAGACCCTCCGCAAGCCAATAATGAAGAAAACGTTTGGAGATTATTCACTGATGGAGCTTTAAACAACGAAGGGTCCGGCGCAGGCCTCAAACTGGTGGATCCAGAAAATCATGAGTATACTTACGCAATCAGGTTGGATTTCAAGAGCACCAACAATGAAGCTGAGTATGAAGCCCTGCTGGCTGGTTTGCGCATCGCGCACAAGTTCGGAGTTAAAAAGCTAGAGGCTCATGTAGATTCATACCTGGTAGCAGCACAAGTCAATGGCTTTTATGATGCCAAGGAGAACACCATGCCTCTGTATCTAGAGCAGGCGAAGAAACTCACCGAACAATTTGACTTTTTCAGAATCATACACATTCCGCGCAGTGAAAATAAGTCTGCCGATGCGCTAAGCAAGATGGCATCAACCAGCTTCGATCATTTTGGCAAAGATGTCAGGGTGGAAGTAATGAGCAACCCGTCAGTGGGAGCGAAGTTTGTTCTTGTAATTCATACAACACCTTCATCATGGATAACTCCAATAATGGAATTCTTGAAGGAGGGAAAGGTACCAGACGATCGCGCACAGGCGAGGAAGATAAGACACAAGTCGCAGAACTACGAATTGCTCGATGGTACGTTATATCGACGCTCTTATCTTGGGCCATTCATGAAATGCCTAGACGCTGAGGAAGCAAGCTATGTGATCAGAGAGATACACGAAGAAATCTGTGGAATACATGCTGGCCCGCGCATGGTGATCGCCAAGGCAATGAACGCAGGTTACTATTGGCCAGGCATGTACTTGGACGCGTTAAAAGAGATCCAAAAATGCAAAGCGTGTCAGAGCTATGCGCCAAATACCATGCGGCCAAAGAACAACTTGATTCCAGTGACCTCTGCATGGCCTTTCCATAAGTGGGCAATCGATATTGTGGGTCCCTTACCACAAGCGCCTGGGCGAGTAAAGTTTTTGGTAGTGGCAGTAGACTATTTCACAAAATGGGTTGAAGCCAAGCCACTGGCAAAAATCACAGCCGAGGCAATGAAGCAATTTATTTGGAGCCACATCGTATGCCGTTTTGGCCTGCCCATGGAAATCGTGAGCGACAATGGCAAACAATTCACTGACAGGAAGATATCCAGTTGGTTCAAGGAATTGCACATCAATCAGGTCTTCACTTCAGTATACCACCCTCAAGGGAATGGCCAAGTGGAACGCGCGAACTAAAGCTTGCTGAATGGGCTGAAGAAAAGGTTGGAGGGAGAGTCCCATGCATGGGTCGAGGAGTTACCTAATATCCTGTGGGCGCACAGGACATTAAGCAAAACCAGCAATGGCGAGTCCCCGTTCAGCCTAACCTATGGAACGGAGGCTATGATTCCAGCAGAGATTGGATGCCCATCCTATAGAGTGCTCATGATGAGTAAGACGGATAACGAGCAAGAAAGGAGGTTGGATCTCAATTTACTTGAGGGACGCAGAGAGGCGGCTATCATCAGTGAGGCCAAATACAAGAAAAAGCTAGAAAAATACTACAATCAGCGCGTGAAAGAATGCCACTTCAAGAAGAATGATTTTTTCCTTCGGAACAATGAAGCTAGTCGCGCAATACCCCCGGGAAAGATGTCTCCCAACTGGGAGGGACCTTATCAAGTCTCGGAAGAATTGGGAAAAGGTGCACACGCTTTAAAAGATTTAAATGGAAAGAAGATCCCGCGCACATGGAACGCAGCACAACTTAGAAAATGTTTCATGTAAAAGTTGTCAAGTTTGTAATCAAGGCTTTTTAAGCCATTATGAATAATGATACGCTCTATTTTTTCTTAATATGCGTTCTATTACCTTTGCATACATGTTTCACACTTCCCTTTATTAATTTTGAGCAATATGATAACATTGTATTGACATCAAACTAAAAATAAAACATAGTAAAACATACATGCGCGAGCTTCAAGCTCAGACGCGTTAACGAGTTTTAACTCTAAAACGTTAGGGCCTTAGCCCAATAATATGAGCCTTAGCTCAAATTACTCATAGCATCCATCCTACGTATTGCGCAGCTGGACCATAAAAATACCTAAGCACAACTAAGGTAAAGCACATGCCAAAGCATAGTTGTTAAGGTCTCAGGTCGGGGCCGCGCATGGGATTATAATGGATATAGGAAAAGTAACACATACTGACACGTAAAGGCTAAAAAACTCATTCATAATTCCCTATAATAAATGCACGATAACGTCGCGCAAAAGAGGAATAATGAAATGCCAAGGCACGTGTCAGCATATTCAGAATATCGCAAAATAACTTGAAATATGACAACTGTTAAGGATTAAGTAAAAATAATTTCCTTACAACCTTGTTCAAGTTTCAATGTGTAAGCATACCTTATATTCAACAAGCACACACATGCAATATAAAGAGTTGAATTGGGAATGCGCAAGATGCGAATAAGGGAAAAACAAAATTTCATTCCGAAACATAGAAGTTTAAAAATTTACAAATGATGAGGTAAAAACTACAAACACAAAAAAAAAACAAAAAAAACAAGAAGGGCTTTTCAAGTCTCTATGTTAATATCAGCCTCTTCATCTTCCTCATCATTATTTCCTTCCTCAGCATCTGGCGCAGCCCGCTCCTCGTCATCTCCAAACTTACCATAATCAAGCTGTTCGTCTTGAATATAGTCGTCTTCTGTCATGATAGCGTCAGGAGTAGGTCCTTTGGCCACGCCAGAGCCGCTGGCAGAGGTAGCGTTGCCCGCGCCATCATCATTGCCACCAGTCCCTTCACATTCATCAAGTAATTTCTTTAAAGCGCCAAGATCGGGCTGGTCAACAAGCGCGGCTATCTGCAAGTCACAAGGAACAGTATAAGTACAAAAGATTATGAAAATAAGTCAAGTAAACTCATTAAGGTTAAAATTCCTGCTCAAGGATGGGAATTGGAGTATTCAAGTACTTCTCCCCCACCTCAGCCATGTCAGCGCAGACAGCGTCGAGCTGATAAGGGTAGTCGGATGGATTCTTCTTTAGCATGCCATATTCATAACCATCCTTAAACCCCTCAGCCCGACCCACCAAGCGCGACGCCGCATTACAGTCCATCACAAGGGTCTAAAACTCGTCTGAGTATTTCATGGCATAAGCGCAACGAGTCACACCCTGTGAAATCAGCCATTGACGGTCCTGCGCGAGGGAAGAAACAGACGTCTCAAGAGCAGGGATTTGAGAGTTTAACAACTTAACAGTTTCCTTGGCTTGTTTTAGCTCTTCTTTGTCAGACGCTGCTGCCGCCAAGGCTTCATTCTTTTCCGCTCGCGCAGCATCGAGCTCTTTCTTCAGGCGCGCAACCTCACTCTCCAATAAAGATTTTTCAGTATTAACCTGCGCAACAGTTTGGTCATGCGCCTCCACTGCCAACTCCAGGTCACTCGCTCGACGCGCATACTTGGTCGCATCTGCCTCTGCCACTTGCAGTTTCACCCGCGCAGCTTGCAGCTCAAGCCCGCGCTTAACAAAAGCAGCGTTGGAACTTGCCCAGTTCTCGCTAAGTTCTGCTTGGAGTTTCTCAGCTTTCTCTCGGGCATCAGAAAGATTCCAAGCAGAAATCTTAGCCTCTTGCTTGGCCTCCTCAAGGGCATCACGTACCTTTATATAATCATTGCGAAGCTCTTGGGAGGCAGCAAAAAACGCAGACCCAGCAAAAAGGTGGTCATTAAGCAAATCCACGCGAGCGCGGTCCTCTTGAAACCTCCTTTCAGCTGGAGGAACAGAGTGAGCCCAAAAGTCTTCACATACGCCCAAGGATTGGAATGAGCTCTCTTCAGTGATACTCCAGCTCGGGCGGTATATGTGATCGGCTCCCTACAAACACAAAGCAACGCAAAGAAACGTTTTAGTTATCTAAACACTAATTTGGAAGTCTGCACAGCGGAGCAAAATAAACTTATACCTGAGGAGAACCGGCAGAAAGATTAGCGCCAGCTGATGAGCTCCTGCCTGCCCCATGAGAAAAAGGCTGCGCCATGAAATCTCGTGGCGCTATAGGGCTTACGCGGCCACCATCAGAATTTTCAAAATTAACCTCCTCATCATCCTCTATAACAGGTCTCTTCTCCTGCGATTTGGAAGAATCAAAAATAGTCTCACGAGGAGGGCTGCGCGCAGGAGGAGGTGAGGGAGGTCTTGACGCTGTTAGAGCAGCGCGAAAAATAGTCTCCTGCTCCTTAGTGATCCCAATGAGGGGAGATTCAGTATTGTCGGAGCAGGAGCAGAACTAACGGCGCCAGCGCTAGCAGTGCCACCAGCAGCTTGTGTGCCAGCTATAATTCCTATGAAAAAACCAACAAGGAGAAATGATTCATGACTTGAACTAAAGGAAAAAATCAGACAATCAAAGCGCAATAAATACCTTGGCGCACCGCAGTCCGCGAATTAAGCATCGCCATGAAGTCCATTTTCCCCCTTTTTGAGGGCAAAACAGAGGACTTCAAAACAACCTTCGGCATAGCCTTGGCACCTTGCTGCGCCTAAGGTTGAGCCACCAACGTTGCCGGCTCTACAAACATTTGAGTGAACAAAGCTTCATTAATAACTCTATCAGAATCACGCTCATAAAACCACAAAATATAAACAAAGTATACCTGTTGGAGAAGACGAAACAGCAGGCGCAGCACCGCTTCCCTTGTCCGCCGCGCGCAAAGATGAGGTGGCAGCACCATACCTCGTGTGGACTGGAGGATTGCCCACACCTTGAGGCAAAGAAGACGAGGAAAACTTGGAAGTAAAACCCTTGGTTTTCTCAAGTCCCTTAACTTGAGTAGGAGGAAGATTCTGGGCAACAGAGGCATCATCTTTTTTCTGTTTTTTACTGGCCCCTGCGCCAGTTTTGCCTTTAGCCTTGCGCTTGAGTTTTTGCGCTTCAGCTTCTGCCTCCTCCCCTTCCTCTTCCACAGGCTCTAACCCATAATTAGCGAGCGCATCTACAATACGCGCAACAGAAGTGATAAAACCAAATTTGGTATTCTAAGGGCCTAAGCACAAATACAAAGGCTTACCAGGCACATCGCTGTCAAGGCAAAACTCTAAGTCAACAGGAATAAAGATATCGTCAAAACGATCAGGAAAGGCGGTTTCCCCAGGGTTCAGCGCAGCAGATCCACCCTCCGTATGCTCGTCATAAAACAGAAGTGATAAAACCAAATTTGGTATTCTAAGGGCCTAAGCACAAATACAAAGGCTTACCAGGCACATCGCTGTCAAGGCAAAACTCTAAGTCAATAGGAATAAAGATATCGTCAAAACGATCAGGAAAGGCGGTTTCCCCAGGGTTCAGCGCAGCAGATCCACCCTCCGTATGCTCGTCATAGGAGGCGTGGATGTATTCCTTGATGTCTGCATAAAATAAGACAAGTGATATCAGCAAAACGAATTATACTCGCGCAGAATTAATGCAATGAACAAACAACCCACCTGAGCCATCAACACGGATGACAGGCTCAGTCTCGCTGTCAGTCCACCTCTTGCTCATACCAACCCCCACCAGCGCTTCCTCGCAAATATTCTTGGCGGGGGATGGTTCAGCAGATAACTTCTTAACCCATGTGCCCATTGGGTTCTTAAGGACATTGTCATCCGCGGGCGCAGAAGTGATCGCGCGCATGGTTATACGAATGGGAATAACACCAGCCTTGATATAAAAGAATTTTTCAGCCCAGTCATGAAGGCTTTTGAAGGTAACAGTGCATCACTTAACCTTCTAACTGCGCGGTGTGAACGAGAACCACGAATCTTGGATTTTCGGCTTATAAAAATATTGAAAGCGCCGAGGGGTGGGCTCCTCGCGCTGAGCTTTGCACATGAACTCAAAATGAGTCATGCGCACTAATCCACAAGGATGGACTTGAGATATATGAATCCCGTAAAATTGGAGGAGCTCACCTATAAACCTCGTCATCGGAAGACGAAGATTACAGTGGGTGAAAAAATGAGAATATAAAGAGATATAGCCGGCGGGAGGATCCGCCGCCGTTTGCCCGGTCGCCGGGAGCAGACAACCATACTCAGGGAGAAAACCCTGAGAGGCGACGAGATTATCAAAATCAGGTTGTTTCAACTTGCAGGGAATCTCATCCCATCTCTTCACCTCCTTGTTCTTCCCTCCCTCCTCCGATGAGGCCTCGGCAACCCGAGTACCCTTGCCGGTTTTCTTCAAAGTAGACATAACCACTGATTTTACACGGCCTTTACTTGGGGAAATTGTGGTGTCTGGGTTATCAGACATACAATTGCGAATCGAACAATATGGTTACTTTAAGCACGGAATTCAGGGACAAAGACGAAAGCTCTTAATCAGAATGTAAATGATAGCCAAAAGCTCTGAAAATGACAATGGAGATGAAGAAAAAACCGTTCAAAAGGTTTGGTTTTATAGGCCCAGGAGAGAGAGAGAGAAACAAGTAATAATCAGATCTACGCTCACGCGCCCCCACTCGCAGGCGTAGGTCAACATAAGCGCGACACGTGTTCCTGACACTGTATGAGGAGACGTGAAAAGCCACGGTAGCACCTCGAGCACACGAAAGGTCTGACACATAACGTCTCCATCTCTGATGCATGTCAACACCAACCAACCACGTGCATTGACGATTCGTTTTAACCAAAGGGATGGAATTTCGCGCAAAGCGCGTACAAGAAAAGAAAAAGAAAAAACAAGCCCTATTGAAAAAGCAAACTATTAAGTCTAATATCTATCTTACCTCGCTCGCGCGAGACAAGACACACATTAGACTGGGGGGCTTGAAGGGGTATGCACCCGCCTTAACATCGAGCGGGGCGGGTCAACCCACAAGATATAGACAAGAGGCTTGAAATCAGGATGTCATGAAGACACAAAGCCAAAACCTATGCGCAAGCGCATGAAACATCTGCGCGTGGCGCATATCACATATGCACACAACACACACATTTAGTGTGAGAATAAAGAGAAGACCCTGCGCATCCCCGGGATAGGCGCATAAAGGCCGCGCGTAAGCGACACACAACAAATAAGACAATAGTCTAATCCAAATCAGGATAAGGACAACCATGATTGTACTCATCAGACAACATTCCAGAAGGTATCTTTTAAGGAATAAAGAATGTGCTGATGTTGACAGCTGCCAATGAAGGGTGGACAACTCAGCAAAGCCCATGTGCCACCATGTGGTGGCACATGGGTCAGGTGAAATACCTTGGTCAGAGAATAATCAATGAAAAAGCACCAGGTGTCCTAAGTGCACGTGGCGCGAAGCAATAGGAGGAGGCCAAAAAGGCCCTAATTGGGTCTGAGCCAAATCATTGGAAACCCTAGCATTATAAATACTAGGCCGCCTCCACAGTTGGAGGCAGGCAAGAAAATATATTCTAAGTCCTTTACTCATTTTCACATCCTGATTATCCTCTCCTACAATATCTGATTCTCACACCGGAGGGTTACCCCAAAGAGGACCACTCTGTTCCTTTCTGAGGGGTAAGCTCACGGTACTGTTCGTTTTGTAGGTGAAAGAACTCGTATCTCGGAAAACCATCGGTGATATAGCACACTCGTACCCGAGGAACGTTGATCGTATACAAGTAAGTCGATACACGCTTCTTCACTTAGAATTTTGATAGTCAAATTACACGTCATGTAAGTTCATCTACCTATTTGATATTTTGTGGTACGTGTTCAATATTTAACGAGTGAGCATGAGATAATTTGTCGACCACTACTCCATCCTTTTTTAGTAGTTGGTGTGTTGAAAATGAAACAAGTGCTCATTAGAATTGCCTACATGTGGAGTATGTGTTAAGCTCAAGCATGTGTTAATTTATCATAAAGCTCATCCCTTGTCATCATTTCATCTCCACGTCTAGGGCTGTCACTTTTACCTGAAATTCGAAACCCGACTCGAAAAAACCCATGCCCGAACCCGAACTAACCCGACCCGAAGAACCCGAATCCGATAAAAGACTAACCCGAACCGAAGTAATTTGGGTTGGTTCTCGGGTTTGATTTATAAGTTTCGTGTCAACCCGAAAAACCCGAATAAATTTCTAGTTTTAAAATTAAATATATTTTTATGTATAATAAGCTAAAGTCTTAGCCACTAAAGTTATCATAATCTAGCTCTAATTAACTGTTGTCATTCTAACTATTATGGATCGATTGTTTATTATTAATTTATGTTTTCCGTTTATTACTAATAGCAACCGAAATCGAACAACCAAATCACGCCCGATTGAATATGATTAAGGCTCGAGTTAGTTTTACTCTTCTTTTGAATTGTTTTATCATGCTATGTTGGTTTGTTATTTAATTATTTTGTTATAAGCAAAGAAGAATATGTTGTTTTAATTTTAGCATTGTCGTTCTTTTTTTTTGTGTTTTTTTTTCTTTTGTTTTGTTTGTTTTCTAGGATACTCGAAACCCGATTAACCTAACCCGAAAAAACCCGAACCCGAAAAACCCGTAAGAGATTTGGGTTGGGTTTCGGGTCAAGATTTAAAACTTTGAAACCCGAAAAACTCGACCCGGAAAACCCGAAACCCGAAAAACGAACCCGATGAACACCCCTATCCACGTCCCCACTGTCCACTGATCATATTAACTCGTCCAAAGTATGAATATATTCAATTTTAATTGCATGCATGCATCGTGTATAGGTATACATATATATAAGCTTAATTGGACAAGGGGATTGGTTTTTCCTACAGGATAAAAATATAAACCTTATGTGACTATTTTAGGATAATAATAATAATAATAATAATAATAATAATAATAATATGAAGGACAATTACATTTCATGAATAAACCCTAATCGAAAACAAAATACTGGATAAACCAATAATAAACCAAAATTCATATACTAAGGGTATGATAATAATCAATAAAGTATTATCCATAAATCTTCTCAAAGCCACCACATGATCAGATCAAACTGAACCATCCTTATCGTCAACGAATTGGGCTCCGTCAGTAGGCTAGTGCCAGACGTGGGTGGATCACGCAAGCTTAAGAGACGAAGAGGACAAACAAGATCCGATGGAGTGATCAATTCAAGCCGATGGGGCTTGTTTATTTTGATGGTTTTTTTTTATTTAAATAGTTTAGATTTTTTATTTCCTTTTTGCATTATCTTGTTTAATTTTCGAATTTAGTTCTCCCTTCCTATAAGATGGGATCTTGGATTTATCGTTTTTCTTAGTTTGAGCTAGATTGTGTGTCTTGATTACCATCTTATGTTATGTGAGCTTTCGTTTGCATCACGTAGCATGTAACAAAATAAATCAAACAAACGGATACAAGTCGAAGCATACCAAGTCAAATATCTTCGCACACCATTACCGCATTAAGCTTGCTAAGGAGATTAGAGATTCTTCCAAGTAGGCCTGTAAACTAACCGAACAAACACGAACTTGTTCGGATTAACACACATGAAACTGAGTACAAACATGAAAGCAATAAACGAACACGAGGGTTTAACATGGTTCGGTCTAAACTGACCTACGTCCACGAATGACAACTAGGTATATATTCTTTATTGAGTGACAACCGATAAGTACATAAGATTACACACACACACACACACTCCTATATACTAATAAAAAAAAATGAGGATTTTGTGAAAATCCCATATTCATTATTGGCTAATTTTTCCCGCTCAAATTTCTAATATCTTTTATTAGCAGTTTAGGAACTTTCCATATAAATAAAGATTTGTATATTCTAAAATTGGAAAATTCCTAATAAAACAAAAATGGAATTGAAATATTTAACCAATCTCAATTTTAATTTATAATATATAACAATGTCATAATAATATAAAAAAGAATTTACCATTAATAATAATATACAATTTCTTAGATTACATTTTCACCTAAAAATTATATCACTGTCCTTAATATCTCAACTTTTCTTAATATCTGTATTTTATAACATAACAACAAAAATATGTATTCATATATATTTTCTATTTTAAAAAATCTTTTCATATGTAAAAAAACTGATTTAATCAAAAGAAAAAAAAATGAATTTAATGGATTTGTTACTAGCTAATCAACCCAATATTTATTTAATATAACAAAATCTGAATTGTTTTTAGAAACTCTTCTCTAATCTGCTTTATATGTATATAAAAATACAATTTTAATTGAGAATATTACTGTTGCAATTGATCAATGTTTTATGGATTATATTAAATGTATCACGCATTCATTATTGTAATTTATCCTATCCAATTTTTTTTGATTTATTATGCAATTACATATCAAACATTTTCAATGAAAATTAATGTTTCAATGGACTCAGAATCAACATCTTATATTTTCAAACTTTTAAAACTTTAACGCCACAGTGGTATTGGCCTCAAGTGAGCTCTTTTATTTGTAACTTTTATACTAAAATAATAAAAAATAATAAATGGTCATATGTTTTAAATTATGTCTTATGGTTTGCAACAATGGGTAAAAATGTGAAGGCACTGGGCGTGACAATTGCGCAACTGTCACCGATAAGATTAAAGTGCAAGTATTTACAACTTTGAAACATATAAACTTGCCACATTTTGTAACTTAGCATCTTGCATTCAAGTATTGCTTTAATATTGAACTTTATGTTTGTGTCATCTTACATCTTATTTTATTAACAATACACAACAAAAAATGTATGCTTAACAACAAGCCCAATGCCAGAAAAAATGCATTGTGTGGTTAGGAACATTAGTCCTTTTGGTGGCTTATTTTATTTAACGGAAGATTTACTTTTGAGAGACTAACTACATCTACTGAAAATCCACTTTACTCTCATGCTTATGGCAATTTCCTTCAAAAAGTTGCCAAGCAATCCTATTTACTTTTCTCAAATTTGTAAATTCTAAACTTCTTACTCCTTGTAGTATATATATATATATATATATATATATATATTTGAATATATTTGTAATACATGTTTTATATAATTATGTTCTTATGCTTAACATTTAGTTTTTTTTTATTTATTTCAAATAATTCATCGTATTAATTTGCACATAGACAAATCTCGTGTAATACACATGTTCTAAAGCTAGAGAGAGAGAGAAAGAAACAACTAGGGTTTGCGTCTTATTAAACAAAAATCTTAACCAGGCTGGGGCGGCTGCCCGCACCCGTCTCCTCTTTTGACTTCATATAATAAGCTGAGCCAAACAAGGTCTATGAACCCAATAGAACAAGGGCATGTTCGTGTTTGTTCATTTAACTTTAAACAAAATTGAACACGATCACTTAGTCGAACAGATATTTGTTTTCATGTTCGTTTATTTAAAAAATAAACATGTTCGTGTACGTTTATGTTGATTTGTGTAAAACCTAAACGAACAGTTCACAAACATAAACGATCGTAAATTAACATAAGTTACGCTTTAAAAACTGGTTCATACCGACCGGTTAAACTGGTATTACTGGATTTCATACAGGGCTCAATATTTTGAGCTCGAAGGCAGTTTACTAAAATATCGGTTCAAACCATTAAACTGATTTTAGCCCAAGAGATTTGTTACAGTTTGCGGCCTATATCTTTCTAAATAGAAAATATTTTACCCTAGTGATTATAACCAAAGACCATTTTTTTTTGCCGTCCTGGTAATTGGCAATTGAAAGACCTGCTATTGAAGCTTACGAGTGAAGAAAACACAATCGAGTAAACTGCTATTGAAGCTTCAATAACTTTGTATGCAAATCAAGTGTTTTTGGATTATTTTTTGATTATCGATTAACTATTGGATTGTTGTTTATTATGAAATCATGTACATCTTGGTTATTAGTTGAGTTGAAGTTGCATTTATATCAAATTATAGGGTAAGCTATTCAAACAAGTTGAACCTCTCGGTACAAACCAGTTCAACTAGCTGTACCATTTTTAGTCCTATCTGGTACAAGAAAAACGGGTTTTTAAGTATTGAACATAACTAAACAAAGATAAACAAACTTAAATGAACATATTTGAACAATCGTAAATGGACACAAACAATTGAAAAACATAGACAAATCTCGTGTAATACACAGGTTCTAAAGCTAGAGAGAGAGAGAGAGAGAGAGAGAAACAACTAGGGTTTGCGTCTTATTAAACAAAAATCTTAACCGGGCTGGGGCGGCTGCCCGCACCCGTCTCCTCTTTTGACTTCATATAATAAGCTGGGCCAAACAAGGTCTACGAACCCAATAGAACAAGGGCATGTTCGTGTTTGTTCATTTAACTTTAAACAAAATTGAACACGATCACTTAGTCGAACAGATATTTGTTTTCATGTTCGTTTATTTAAAAAATAAACATGTTCGTGTACGTTTATGTTGATTTGTGTAAAACCTAAACGAACAGTTCACAAACATAAACGATCGTAAATTAACATAAGTTACGCTTTAAAAACTGGTTCATAATGTTGGTACATGATGTCAGTAGTTCAGTGTCAAGTGTCTGTAATCGAGTTTGTTAGATTTGTATTTGGATGTAAGCGAAGTTAGCTCACAAGTTCGCTGATACAGACGAACTTATGAACTAAGCGAAGTTAGGGACAACTTCGCCTGAACATGCCAGGCGAAGTTGTCGTGTTTATATATGGCTAGGTTACGGCTTAGAACGGGTTTTTTTGATTGTACGAGTCAGTTAACGTGTTGTGTAATCGGTGATCATTGATATCACGTGTTTCCAGTTGCAATACAACGAGTATTTGTTTATTGTAACGTGTGTTCGATCGTGTTAACGTATATCGTCTTCTATGCTCGTAACGTCTTACGTAGGGATTCCGCACCTACGTAGAACGAGATATTCCGTGTAGATCCGGCTGGGAACCTACAATTGGTAACAGAGCAATTGCTCGTGATTGTGTGGTTCAAGATTATCACGCGGGTGTAGAAATCGTTCCGTTCGATTATTCGCGGGACGAGTTTACCGAGTTTTTGTGTCCTACTCACCTCCCACCATCATAAACAACCCATAACACCTTCACAAACCTCGCAAAATCCAAAAATCAAACCTGCAAAACCATCGTGTTCATCAGGCGAAGTTGCCGTCACTTTTCGTAGGGTTTCGGCGAAGATATAAGGTTAAGCGAAGTTATCCACAACTTCGCCTACCTCACAAGTTCGCCTAAGCGAAGTTACCCACAACTTCGCCTACCTCACAAGTTCGCTTAACTTAAGCGAAGTTATTCTCAACTTCGCCTTTTCAGGCGAATTTAAAAAGGGAGCGAAGTTAAGAATCAGCGAAGTTAAGACTTAAGCGAAGTTATCCACAACTTCGCCTACAGTACTGTTAAGAATAAAAATTTTGTTTTTCGGGTTTCTTTGTGTTTCGTGAAAGACGACTTCAATAAATATTACGGAACTGGTGAAGATGGAAGTGGAAGCGGGTTCAGCTACTAAGGCACCGAAGATGCTGAAAGGAACCGATTTCGTGGCTTGGAAGGATCGGTTTGAACAATATGTCAAATACCAAGATGCTAAGATGTGGGTGTGCATCCAAGATGGATACATTCCACCAATTGCTGAGTATGAGGGTCGTGATCAGATTAAGAAATACAGCAAGATGGAAGAGGAAGAGAAGAAAATGTATGAGGCCGAAAGCAAAGCTCATGCTGCGATTACAATGGCTTTTCCACAAGAGATTCTTCACACCTTCAGGAAGTATAAAACTGCCAGAGAGCTATGGGAAGCACTTGAAAACCGGTTTGAGGGTAATGTGGGGATACGTGCATCGAAGATTAAACTACTCAAAACCCAATTCTCGGTCTTCAAGTATTTGAAGAATGAATCACTCGATGATATCATCACGAGATATTATCATCTGATGACCGAACTCAGCAATTATTCCATTACTTACAAAGAAGATGAGATCGTGGAAAAGCTTCTTGATGCTCTCCCACCGAAATGGGAGATGTACACTGTCTTGATGAGAGAAGACAAAGAGTTTGCAGACTATGACTTGGAAACAGCAGTCAACAAACTACGAACTTTTGAACTTAACATGGTTCGAAAAGAGACACCAACCGATTAGGTTCAAGATCCAGGAATGTATGGTGAAAAAGTTAACTCAAGTTTATGTTCGAAGTCTGAATCATCTGCTTACTACTCAAAGGGAGAGTCGGACGCTAACTCAACACATGAAGGTCATGTATCTCTCAACATGAATGGTGATGTGTGTTTTGTAGCTGGTGGATCAAATGCTTCTAAACCTCAAACAACCAAGGGTAGTTTTTCCTCAAGTGTTCCTAACAACAACTACTCTAAGATGCCCATGAGTTAAATCTGCTGAACAGCAGTTTGCTCTCTATGCATCTTTCATTGCCTCATATGAAAATTACATTCAAGGTAAGATTGTTGATCCTGCTACTTTAGATGAAGACTATGATCAGATCGATGCTGATGATCTGGAAGAGATGTATCTGCAGTGGCAGATGGCGATGATTGTAAGGAGGGTTAAACGGTTTATGAAGAAGACTGGTAGGAAGTTTGTTGGTGAAAGACCAGGTTTTGACAAGTCAAAGGTTCGGTGTTACAACTGTCAACAGAATGGCCACTTTGCAAAAGAGTGCACAAATGAACGTGTTGAACGTAGTCAGAACAGTTTTACACAGCAGAGTGGGGGTGGTAATGAGAATAGAGCCATGATATCCAGACAGAACGGGGAGTACAACTGGAATCTGCATGTTGAGGAAGTGTTTGAACAGGCTAATTTAGCGAACATCGAAACTGCAGAAAGTGAGAAGGTGACTGGAGAAAATCAAGCTTTCATGGCCGATGTGACAGATCAGCTCTCCGAGGTAAGTACTAAACTCCCTTGTACTAAATGTGAAAATCTGTCTGAACAATTGACAACTATAACTGATCAGTTTGTTAGTTTGGATGCTCAATTTAAAACATTAAAAGAAGATCATCATTTCACTAAAGCTAGAGAAAATAGTTACAAAGTAAAAATAAAAGCTAGTGAGAAAGATATCAGAAGTCTTAAAGCCAATCTAGCTGAGAAAATACAAGTGATTGATCTTAGTTATGAAGTGTTAGAAGAGAAAACCAAACTAATAGCTGAAAGGGATAAACAGATAGCTGATCACCAGGTGAAAGTGGTGGAACTTAACAAAAAACTTGAACAATTCAGAAATTCCTCTGCTATACTTGATCACCTCGTTAGTGATCAAGGTTCCCCAGTTAAAAGGGGAGGAATTGGATATCATGAAGTTCCACCACCTTACAATCATAATTACACTTATGATCCTAGTAATCAGAAATCTGTTGATGTTGATTTTGGTCAGAGAGTTCCGGTTAAGGTTACTATTAAAGAACCAGAAGTTAGTAAAGGCGAAACAAGTAAGCCTGTTTCGAGTGTTAAGATTTCTGTACCTAGTCCAGTCTCATCAAATTCGGACAAGACATCCAAGTCGAGTGAGACAAAAGAAGAGGCAGTGTTACCAAAAAGTGGAGAGAAACATAAAACAAATGAAAAGAATTCTCCACTAAACCCGTATGTCCCACCATATGTGAGACAAACGGGCAGTAATGCAGCCTCAACATCTAAAACAACTATCGAGAAGAAATTTGAACACAGAAGTTGTTTTAGATGCAATCAAACAGGACACCTGATTGTTGATTGCCCTCTGAAGCAGAGATTCAGAAGTCTGAGGCCTTCAAAAACTGAGAATAGATCTAACGGTAAATACAATAATGGTAAAAATGAAAACTCATCAAAGTTCAGACATTGGACTAATCCAGGTTTTCAAAGAAATCGATCTCAGTTTTTCACTGCTAACAACCAAACCATAAGTAATAATTCATTTAATTCACGAAGGTTTGGATGGCCTCATAGTCAATCTACAAGAAGGTATCCTTTTAGGACTTACAGAAATTATTCTGATACTAACTTTGGACAGCCAAAGTACGGGATGTATCGACCCAAGACCAATAGGTCTTGGGCCCCCAGATTTTAATCCACTGCTTTAATCGTGCAGGAACAGTTGAACAGGGCTGCAAACAATCTATGGGTTGTGGATAGCGGCTGTTCCCGGCACATGACGGGTAACAAGAATTTGTAACACGATTGGAAACCTATTCAAGGAGGAAGAGTGAGTTTTGCTGGAGAGAGCGGTGGAAGGATTACAGGAATTGGGACGGTGACTAATGGAAAAATGACTTTAGAGAAAGTGAATTTCGTTGAAGAACTGAAGCATAATCTGCTGAGTGTATCGCAGATCTGTGACAAAGATTACACCGTGCACTTTACCAAGAATGAGGCGATCGTGCTGTATCCTGGTTTCAAGATACCAGAGGATTGGATTGTAATGAAGGCTCCAAGAGAAAAGAATACGTATATTATGGACATGAGGTCGACTGAGCTGGCAACAGAAGAATCGTGTCTTCTGTCAAAAGCAACTGAATCGGAGTCCGAGTTATGGCATAGGAGAATGGGGCATATTCATCTTCGGAAAATGAACTACATTGTCAAGAATGGGCTGGTTCTTGGAGTTCCCTTGAAGAATTTCAACTTTGAAGACCAATGCTTATCGTGTAAAAAGGGAAAGCAACACAAGAAATCCCATCACACCAAGAAGGTCAATTCAATAGTCAGTACCCTAGACCTACTTCACATGGATCTCTTCGGTCCTGTGAATGTAAAAAGCCTAGGAGGAACATCATACTGCTTGGTGATAACTGATGATTTCTCTCGATACTCTTGGGTATATATCCTGAAGTCAAAAGATGAAACGGTTCAGATGGTAATAAATTTGATTACCAAGATTGAGAATATTATGGGGAAAAGAGTGAAATACATCAGGAGTGACAATGGGACAGAGTTCAAAAACTATCAGATGGAGATCTTCTGCTTACAAAAAGGGATAGAACACCAGTACAGCGCGCCTTATACTCCGCAACAAAATGGAGTGGCTGAGAGGAAGAACAGAACGTTAATTGAAGGAGTCAGAACCATGCTGGCTGATTCGAAACTTCCTGTGGTGTTCTGGGCTGAAGCTGTTGCAACAGCCTGTTATATCCTTAATAGAGTGTTAACTGTTAAAAGATTGAATAAAACATGTTATGAACTTATGCATGGGAGAAAGCCCAACTTGAGTGGTCTCGAACCATTCGGGTCCCCGTGTTCGATATTAAAGACAAATTCTAAATTTGGTGAAATAGCCGACGAAGGTATTTTAGTCGGATATATTGTTGGGACTCCCAACAGAAGAGTCTTTAATACATCGACCAGCAAGGTTGAGGTGGTATGTAACACTGATATCACAAGTTACAAATCACCAAAACCAAGCACGGGACCCGCTGGGGTTTTCGACTATGATAGGCTTTTTAAATCTTTTAACATGCCTTACTTGGATTGTGCAGAAGTTGATGAGAGAATTGCTACGAAGATGCTTTATGATGAGGAAGAAAATGCTGTGCAAAGACCGCTGTACGATGAATGTCAGCCTTCCTCGTCAAATGCTGTCGATACCCCTGCTGCCTCTACAGAAGAAGAATTCTTCAATCCGTTTCACTCTCAACAACAATCACCCATTGATGAGCTATCTTCGAACCTGGAAGATAATCTGCAAGTCAGTTCGGTTCCGACTACGAGAGTTCACTAAAATCACCCTTTGGAGAATGTGATAGGTGATCTGTCCGACGGTGTACAAACAAGACAAAGCTTGAATGAGCACACCTGTGTTTACACAAGCATTAAAGATACGGGCATAATCAACGAATGCTTGTACACCTGCTTCATCAGCCAGATTGAACCAAAGAACTATCAAATGGCTCTCAAGGACAGCTCGTGGGTCGAAGCCATGCAAGAAGAGTTAGCCCAGTTCAAGAAGATGGAAGTATGGAATTTGGTTACAAAACCGAAGGATGTGCATGCGATTGGCACAAAATGGGTTTTCAAATGCAAAAGAGATGAGAAAGGAATAATTATCAGGAACAAGGCGAGGCTGGTTGTTAAAGGTTTTAATCAGCAAGAGGGGATCGACTACAAAGAGGTGTTTGCTCCCGTGGCGATATTGGAAGCCATTCGACTGTTTTTGGCATTTGCAGCACACAAGGAGATGAAGGTATTTCAGTTAGACGTGAAGAGTGCGTTCCTTAACGGTAAAGTTGATGAGGTAGTGTACGTTGAGCAACCTCCGGGATTTCCTGACCCAGACTTTCCCGATCATGTGTACAAGCTAAGTAAAGCGCTATATGGGCTACATCAGGCTCCTCGTGCCTGGTACTCAACACTATCTGATTACTTGCTTGAGAATGAGTTTGAAAGGGGAAAGATTCATAGCACACTGTTCTTTAAGAGAAAAGGAAGCGACTTTCTTCTGGTGCAAGTCTACGTGGACGACATCATCTTTGCTGCATCAAAAGTCGCCATGTGTCAGGAATTTGAGGCCGTCATGAAAAAGAGATTTGAAATGAGTGCTATGGGTGAACTAACTTTCTTTTTAGGACTGCAGGTTGATCAGAAGAAAGATGGGATGTTCATTCATCAGACGAAGTATGTCCAAGACGTTCTCAAACGCTTCAAGATGGAGGACAGCACTCCATTTGATACTCCAGTCTGCGTCAACCATAAATTGGGTGCTGATTCAGACAGTGATGCAGACGTGGACCCAACCCAATATCGGGCAATAATAGGTTCTTTAATGACTGCTTCTAGACCTGATATTATGTTTGCAGTTTGTCTTTGTGCACGCTTTCAGGCAAACCCAAAAGAATCTCATTTGAAGGGTGTGAAGAGAATATTGCGATATCTCAAAGGCAAGCCTAAGCTGGGGTTGTTGTACACGAAAGGAGGAGACTTGGAGTTGGTCGCCTACACGGATTCTGATTATGGAGGGTGCAATCAGAGTCGGAAGTCAACAACAGGTGGATGTTAGTTTCTTGGTGGCAGATTAGTGTCATGGCAATGCAAGAAGCAGACCTCAGTCGCCATTTCAACCTGTGAAGCAGAATACATGGCAGCATCTAACTGCTGCTCCCAGGTTCTTTGGATACAACAGCAATTGCGCGATTATGGTCTGAATTTCACTCATACTTCTATTTGCATTGATAACACTGCTGCTATCTCAGTAACTAACAATCCCGTAAAGCACAGTAAAACTAAACACATTGACATCCGTCATCATTTTATACGGGATTGTGCTGAGAAGAAACTGATTGTGCTCGAAAAGGTTGATACGTTAGATAATTTTGCTGATTTGTTCACTAAAGCGTTTGACAAAAACCGTTTTCAAAACCTTGTTGAGTTGAATGGGATGATCAATCCAGAGCAACCGTGTATTTAGTCTTTGTTTAAAAAAAAAAACGTCACTATTGCTTAGAATTATGTCAGTTGCCTCAGTTTGAAGGACATATCTTCGGATATGTTTGGTCCTCATTTCTACTTGTAGAATATGAGGATAGCCATTAACCAGATGACTGAAAGTGACCGGGGCGATTTATGATGTGTTTTTATTCTTTCGCTGAAAATTAGTCGTTCATAAGTAGTTAGAAGGACACATACTTGTATGTGGTCGGTCCAGCTGATCCATTGGATCTTCAGGATAGCCGTTTACCTGAAAACTTCAATTTGATCGGGGCGATTGAAGTTAAAATTTTTGGGGAGATGAAATTATTTTTCAAGTCTACTACTTCGTAAGAAGTTCCTTTACTACGTTTAACAGAAAATTGATCCAACCTTGGAAAGTGATAGATATACTGATTCTGTGTGCTTAACTAGTGAAGTTATTAGGCCTAAAAGACTTTAGAACAGTCATTGTATGTCATGGTAGCTTTTTATGGTGCGTAAAAGTAGAAGTGATACTAACTAAATCTACTCGATTTTACGTGGAAACTCCTTAAGAGTTGTGTATGTCTCCGCATATATCTTTTCGAATGATAGGCAGAAAAGCGATTACCCAGTCATACACGAGCCCGTGAGTGTTCTGATTCCCGTGAAGATAGTGTGTCAAGAAACTGCAGTGATCCAGATTCGGGACTTGCAGTTGTTTACTACTCTGAAGTTGTGTAAAAAAAACAAAAAAAAAAAGATTGCGGATCCTGTAAAACATGTTTCTATGACGATCTAGACGTACAAGTTGATTACGACCACGTGAAATTAAGTTTGAAAATCGGTTATTTAGTTTTTGAATAAACGGGGTCGAGATTCGGGTCGAAACGACCGATGATTAAAGTCAATAACATTGATTATACGATACTATAACCCCACACACCTTTAATCGGACTTGTAATCGAGAAAAGTTAAACATAGATGAACCGATAGATAAGTTCGCCTAGGGTTACGGAAGATAAGTTCGCTGGGTTTTGAAAATAATAACCAGTTTGACCTTAAAAATCCTTTATATAGGGTTAGAGTTATACAGGCGAAGTTATGGGTAACTTCGCCTATTGCAGGCGAAGTTATCGATAAGTTCGCCTATATATTAAACTTTACAAAACAAACCTCTATAATTTGAACAATTTGCAATTAAGGTTTAAAATATCCTTTAAAGAGTTAAATGATACGATCAAGACCAAGTAACCAGGTATAAAATCATACAACTACATAGGTAGAAAAACTTTTAAAAATAAAGTACACGGGATCAAATTTCAGTCTCGACGGGGACAACCATGTTTTAGAAAAGATCCGAACAGGAATCATACTAATTACGTGACTGTCACACAGATCCGTGTTCAGCTGTATTATGACATAAAGAAACAAGTTGTAGGCAGGTATATAACTTAAAATGGTCTTCATCGTTTCTGTGATACGGGTTATGTTCAATTAAGCTCAAAACTTAAATGGGCAACAACTCAGAGATTATGATGCCTCCTATCTATTCTCAAAGCGTATTTGGCTTTCCCCAAGTCACCCCGAGTTGACCTTGACCCGTAGTGTCTGATTAAATAGTAGGTACTCTTCGATCTTTAGACTCTTCTTCCCGTTCTCTTTCCTACATCTTGATTGAGAATTATTAACATTATGAACTCTAGAATATCTCAATAATGACGGAACAACGTCTTCGGTCTCACAATAATCGTGTACACCTAACCATACAGACGAAAACTCTTTTTTTTTTTTTTTTGATAACTTCGCCTAAAGTCAACTTCGCCTAAAAGTCAAATTACGCCTTCTTCTGAGGTCCCAGTTACATTGGAAATCCCTCCTCAGTACACTCAAGATATATCACATCTGAGGTTTGATTTCGATGCAACCTTATCAGACTCAGAACGAATAGCAGCACTTGAACGGGTCGTCGCAGAACAATCAAGGGTGAATCTTATCCAGACCCATGCTATTCAGCGCCTCGTTTCAGAGAATCAGATACAGTCGTCCCTGCTGATCGAACATGGCAAAATCATTGATGCTTTGAAGGTGTTCTTGGCATCTCAGGGGGAGACGAGCTGTAAAGGCGATGAGCGGAGGACTAAGAAGCGAAATGATCTAGACGATGATCCCAATGCATCGAAAGGTGCAGGTGGAGAGTTGCCAAGAACTGAACAAGCTCTTGGGACTTCCACATCTCAGGGGGAGTCAACAAGTGCGGCTGATGGTACAGGTGATGAGGTGGTGGTCGTGGATGTTGAGGAGATGGATGATGAGTTTATAGGTGATGATGATGTATTACCAATTGAAGAGATAGAGAAGATTGGTGCAGAGATTGTTATTGATAATGAGATTGAAGAGGGAGAGATTGTAGAAGAAAATGTTGAGCATGAGATTCCGAATGTTGATAAGGCAGATATGAGTCAAGGTATGGGAAGTGATGAGACGGAATGGGAAGAGCAGCCAAGATGGAAAGAAGGCTATGCTCAGTGGTTTGTAAAAACGAAGAAACCGGCGATCCCTACTATGTTCAAGAAGAGTTACAATATTAGAGGGTATGCTGAATCGAAGAAGGGAATTATATGCTGGATATATGATGAGCAGTTGAGGCTCTTTGTGATTAAAAGGTATGACGGTGTTCAGTACTTCAAAAGGCTGTTAAGATCATTGAATACATTGCCAGAATGTGAAGTGAAGGACTTAGCCAGATTGGGGTTGATAAACAGAAGTGATGATAATATGGCTAGAGTCATTGGAAAGATTGTTTGGAAAGAAAGTATGAAGGAAAAGAAGTTCGAGCTGTTGAAACCACAGAAGGGAAAACTTATTGAAGACAAAGATAAAGGGATGAGAGCAGATGGCAAGCCTTGGATGATTATGAAGTATAAGCCGATCCGGTGTCTTAAAGAAGTGCCGATGAAACAAATGCCCAAGGATGTGCTCAAAGACCTGAAGTGGTGGTATGTCGATTGTGAAACAGCTGAGGCAGTAATGGAGGATGAAGATGAACAAGAGCTGCTGAGAGTGTATGATCCGATGCATCTAGTGAACTTGTCTCAAGCTGATCTGCAGGTGCTGAATGAGAAGAAAATATTTTATATTCCTGCTTGGAAAGACGAAGCGAGGAAATATCAAAGAGTTGTTTCGGTTTGTGTACGCGAAGGAGTTCATGCTTAGAGATAGAGATACAAGATTGTTGAAGATTACGAGACACGTGCTTGAAGATAGAGATATGAAGCTACTGCCAAGGGGGAGTCTGTTGGTACATGATGTCAGTAGTTCAGTGTCAAGTGTCTGTAATCGAGTTTGTTAGATTTGTATTTGGATGTAAGCGAAGTTAGCTCACAAGTTCGCTGATACAGGCGAACTTATGAACTAAGCGAAGTTAGGGACAACTTCGCCTGAACATGCCAGGCGAAGTTGTCGTGTTTATATATGGCTAGGTTACGGCTTAGAACGGGTTTTTTTGATTGTACGAGTTAGTTAACGTGTTGTGTAATCGGTGATCATTGATATCACGTGTTTCCAGTTGCAATACAACGAGTATTTGTTTATTGTAACGTGTGTTCGATCGTGTTAACGTATATCGTCTTCTACGCTCGTAACGTCTTACGTAGGGATTCCGCACCTACGTAGAACGAGATATTCCATGTAGATCCGGCTGGGAACCTACACATACCGACCGGTTAAACTGGTATTACTGGATTTCATACAGGGCTCAATATTTTGAGCTCGAAGGCAGTTTACTAAAATATCGGTTCAAACCATTAAACTGATTTTAGCCCAAGAGATTTGTTACAGTTTGCGGCCCATATCTTTCTAAATAGAAAATATTTTACCCTAGTGATTATAACCAAAGACCATTTTTTTTTGCCTTCCTGGTAATTGGCAATTGAAAGACCTGCTATTGAAGCTTACGAGTGAAGAAAACACATTCGAGTAAACTGCTATTGAAGCTTCAATAACTTTGTATGCAAATCAAGTGTTTTTGGATTATTTTTTGATTATCGATTAACTATTGGATTGTTGTTTATTATGAAATCATGTACATCTTGGTTATTAGTTGAGTTGAAGTTGCATTTATATCAAATTATAGGGTAAGCTATTCAAACAAGTTGAACCTCTCGGTACAAACCAGTTCAACTAGCTGTACCATTTTTAGTCCTATCTGGTACAAGAAAAACGGGTTTTTAAGTATTGAACATAACTAAACAAAGATAAACAAACTTAAATGAACATATTTGAACAATCGTAAATGGACACAAACAATTGAAAAAACATAAACGAACATAAGTGAGCGTACTTAAATGAACACAAATAAACAAATATAGAACCATTAAATTGATAACTAATCTAGATAATATTTAATTATTTTATATTAATATAAAAATGAACATAAACTACATAAATAAACAGAGATAAACGTACGTTCATGAACATAAATGAACAAACAAAACATGTGTTCATGTTCGTTCGTTTAATTAAACGAACAAAAATTTATAGTTTATAGTTATTTAGGTGGAATCACGAAATTGAAAAGATCGAATTCCTCCGGGGCACACATGAAACAAAGACTTCAGGTTTTCTTCTTATGTTCATTCATTTATTAAATAAACGAACATAAACAAATTTACTATCGAACGGTTCATGTGCAACTTGTTGAACGTTCGGCTTATTTACATACCTATTTCCAAGCAAGGAAACAACGTTATTTGAACCTTAAGCAAGCAACATCTTAACTGTCGTCTGTTAAAGTTGATCATTTTCCTCCACTTATTCACAAAGGATTAATCTGCATTAATTTTACTATTTTAGATTAGATCAAATTCTTAATTTTCAATTTTGTGTATCTTGTTTGATTAAGCTTCTTACAAAACGATCACTCTTTATAAATGATAACTCATTAAAGTGATATTTTCAAATTGATCGAACAATTACGTAATTTTCGCTTAACATTTATTTTTTATTCATTATAAATATATGTAGCAAATGTTAGTTATCTCACAAAAGATACTATCATAAACACTAACCACTAATTTTTATACATGTGTGCAAAGGAGTTATTTTTTCACATTGGTAGTTAAAACTTCAATTTGTTTTGTACATAAAGGTCCCTTCAATTTTTTTTTACATATTAGCCATTATTCATTGTATGCGTCTTTTATCTGTTTGTACCGTATGCTTTAGTGAAGGTTAGCAGCTTCTATTATTTTTAATTGTCTTTTGTTCCTTTGGTTTACACGATGTAAGCAGACGACGACGGACGGTCGTTTCGTATAAACCAGCAGGGGCACATCATGTGGTGGTTCGCCAACGACAACAACCAACACCAGATTCGCAACTCCCTAACATGTTTTTTTTATTCATTTTTCATCCCTTTCCACCACCTCATAATTGTTTCTCTTATGCAAGGCCCAATACCAATCGTATGCATTGTTTGGGGCTTCTTATTTGTTTTTTAGGTGTTAATTGACTTCTACGTCTCTCAATAATTTGGGTTTATTGTTCATGTATGTTGTTTGGGGCTTCTAAGTTGCGTATATAATAGCCACAGTTAAATTAGCCATTCAACTCAAATAAACAAACACAAATTTTCTCTTCGAATGCTATTATATACATGATTTCTTATCATTCAAAGCCTTGAGAGTATCATCTTCTGGCTTCATTATGGAACAAAGAATTAAATCATCAATGTATATGAGCAAATTCTGGACACAACGAGTGATGATAGTAATTTTATGTTTCTTTCAGGTATTATGAAGGTGTTATTGCTAATTTTCCTCTTAAAACGAAGCATAAGGTCATTCTAGTTGTTGTTACACACTTACGTGTTGAAATTTCTGCGAATTCAAAAACAGAATGCAAACTCGACCCATTACATGGTTTAGAGCGCCCGCCGCAACACGCGGGTAATAATACTAGTTATAGTTTATTTAGATGATCTAATATTTTTTTATTAGTCTAATAAAAACTTATTAATTGGATGTGATTAGTTTACCGATTTTCTCAGATAATAATGTTTTTCAAAGTGCTTCAAATACATACAAAGCAATCACCCTTTTTAAGGGTTCCGTTAACAGAGAGAGATTCTATTTTCATCCTCATAAATAAAATTTTTCAGAAATGTCCCTTATCCTTATAAACACGTCTTTGATGACATGTTTGGTCTCAAGGCGTTTGTCACGATATGTTTGGCCTCAACGCGTCTTTGACGACATGTTTGGTCTCAACGCGTCCTTCATGACACGTTTGGTCTCAACGTATCTCTCACGATTTGTTTGACCAACAAACGCTTCTTTCACGACCTGTTTAGCCTCCAACACGTTTTTCACAATGTGCTTGGCCTCTTTGGTTTTTTTTTTAATATTACATTATTATAACTAATTTTACTCATATTTGGTTTTTCTTTTATAACTTTTTATATATAAAGTTATATGTATTTCGAATATGCCATTGAGACGTACTTATTTTTATATACATGTTATAAATTTACTCAAAACCGAGCTGTGTCAAATTTATATCGACATGTTCAATAAATGTTTAATAAAATTTAACTAGACATTGTTTTACGTAAAGTTTATGTAAACACGTAGATAAAAATAAGCACGTTTCAACGGTATATTTGGAACTTTATAAAACTTTATACATTAAAAATTATTAAAAAACAAATATGAGTAAAATTAATGATAATAATGGATATTAAAAAAGCAAATAAGAGGCCGAGCATGTCATGAAAGACGCGCTGTAAGCTAACAGGTCGTGAAGGACGCGTTTGGTGGCCAAACAGTCGCGACAGACGTGTTGAGGCCAAACATGCCGTGAAAGACGCGTTGAGACCAAACATGTCGTCAAAGACATGTTTATAAGGAAAATTTCTAAAAACTTTTATTTGTGAGAACAAAAATAAAATCTCTCCATTAATAAAACATTTGGGGAATTTTCCCTTAAATTTTTTTTGGTGTGGACAAAAATAAAATCTCTCCTTTAATAAAACATTTGGGGAATTTTCCCTTTATTTAAAGGCGTGAGTTTGAACCTAAAGATATAATGATGTAATAATTCAAATGATTAATAACGATGCACTTTCGGTTTTAGTAGAATATCATCACATCAATTTAATTTAATTTAATTTAACAATAAAGTAACCCTATTCAGCTTTAGACTAATTGTAAAAGGTTAAATCAATCTAATGTGCTTACCGCTAGGGACTCCGTCCGTCCGGACTCGTGGCCGAATCAGGCTACCTTTTAGTCATTGGAGGCCGCGTACGATGTACCCGGAGTTACTTAGTTGGTCGTTGAATAAGAAAAAAAAATCTAATGTGCTTACCTTTTAATTATTCTAAGGATAAAGTTAAAATATAAACCACAACAAAAATAAGAATGATGGAAAATAATCTAAATCTATCGATCTTAGATTGAATGGTGTATATTAATTTGAGAGAAAAAATGGATGGGAATAGCATAGAGGTAATATATTATTTTTGTGGATTTTCTTTGCAACATGTAAGATATATGTTAATTTCCTCATAATGTTAAAGCATCCATAACTTTTTTATGGAATATTCTTTTCAGAAAAAAATTTACCATAATAACAAACGTTTTTTTATCTTTAATATGAGTATCATATTGTTATATAAAAATAATAAAAAAAATTAGTTGGTTTTTTATATTGTGTTATTGGTTGTTCATTGTGTTTTTTAATTGAGTTTTTCTATGTATTGTGTTATAGATTTTGGTCATTGTGTTGTCAATTGGTACTCATGTTAAAGATAAAAATTAAAACAAAGATTACATCATTGTGTCTTTATGCTGATCATTAGTCTTTTTACTTATCATTGCGTTTTAGTCATTTATCTAATACGTTCATTGTCTTTTATTCAGTATTGACATGTGACATTCACTTAATTTGAGAAAAAAAAGTATTATGTTCATTATGTATTACGTTCATGTCATTGTGTAAAATGTAGTTTCTATTATCTTTCACGTTTCAAGTCATTATGTTATATATATTCACCATTGTATTTATGTTTCAGATCATTGTGTTATATGCATTCATCATTGTGTTTTACGTTTCAGATTATTGTGCAATATGTATTCATCATTGTGTTTTATGTATTAGATAATTTGTTGTTATTTTATCATTATATTTACGTATTATTATTACACAAAAGTATTATTAACATTAAAAAAACACAATGATGATTTAAAATACACAATGACAAAAAAAACACAATGACAAACAGAAAGACACAATGACGAAAAAATGACACAATGACAAACAAAAAGACACAATGACATAATTTTGTTTTAATTTTTATATAACAAAGTCATATTCATATTAAAGATAAAAAACGCTTGTTATTATGGTGATTTTTTTTTAAATATCATATGAAAAAGTTATAGACGTTTTAAAATCATGGGATAATTGATATGTGACTTGCATGCGGAGAGAGAAAATATATACTATTACTTTTATATCCTTTTTCCTTTTGTCCCCACTTAACGCATGCCAATTAATTATGAATTCTCACAGTTATCATTTTTGTTGTCCTTTATAGAATAACTCAACCCTCTAACATGAATACCTTTTAATTTTTATTATGTTGTTACAATTATTTGTTTTATTGAGATTCTCTCTCTCTCTTTCTTTTTTGAATATCTAATTTTTTTTTCGTCTTTCGTTCATGTTTTAAGTGAGACTAGAATCTATAACTATTTGTTTGTAAGGCATATGTTTTTACCACTAGACCAAGCTAGTGGTTGTTTTATTGAGATTCTTGACAGTCTCAAGTAGGGGTGAGCAGAAAACCGAATTAACCGAATCGAAGCCGAATTAACCGAAAAATTCGTACAGAAAAATCAGAACTGAAGCATTAACCGACAGTTATTTTTTTGTTTTTTTTGAAAAACCAAAATTTCGTTTTCGATTCAATTATCCATTTTTAAAAAACCGAACCGATTGATAATGATAAAGATTATCAAGATGATGAGGAATAGACTAAACTTTTAAGTTAAATAAATAAGACGATGAAAGAAAATCGTGACTAAACTTTTAATGCTTTTTAATTTTTAAACTCTATTTAGCAACTTTGTATTTGTATAGTTTCACGTGACTATTTTTGTTTTTTGAATCTATAATATATATAAACGAAGACCCTAAAATTCATGGGTATGGGTCTTACCAAAACCAGATAGCTCTTAAACGGGTTATAAAATCTCATTAAATTAAAAATTAATCTTACCATGATATGAAAATCCTATAAAATAGGGATATACTAAACTTTAATATCCAATTTAAAAAAAAAATATTATTAATAAACAATTTTATAATAAAAAACATAAGCGGGTCATGAGTCACCAAATCCAGATAGCTTTTAAACGGGTTATAATATATCATTTATTTATGAAACCTTTTCATCATCAAATCTTAAGTATATTATTAACTTTCTTACAATAAAGAAAATTAAAATCCAAAAAATAAATATTAAAAAACGAAAAATGTAAAATAATCATTGTTTTATTTGTTAATGAAGGCTTCTCACGCATTTGACCCGAATTCACGGGTAAAGGTCTCACCAAACCCAGATAGCTCTTAAACGGGTTATAACATCTCATTATATTAAAAAATAATCTCATCAAATATTTGATATGAAAATCCTATAAACTAGAGATATGCTAAAATTAATATCATATTTTATTTTAAAAATATATTGTTTATAATTAAGAAACAAATTTATAACAAAGAAAATAAACGGGTAATGGGTATCACCAAACCCATATAGCTTTTAAACTGGATTATAGCATATCATTTATTTGTGAAACCATTTCATCATTAAACCTCAAGTATATTAATTATTAACTTTCTTACAATAAATAAAATTAAAATCCAAATATACATATATAAATATTAAAAGCGAATAATGTAAAACAACCCCCGTATAACGGGGGATAAAATCTAGTTCAATATATATGTGGACTGTGGTACTCTAACACGTTCTTATACAAGCTTAAAATATGCATTTTTCATTTTAATTTTTTTTTTGCAACGTCAACACATAATTAAATTGAAAAAAACAGAAAATAACCGAACCAAAATCGAAATTAACCGAAAAACCGGAAAACCGAAAACCAAACGGTTTATTCAAATAACCGATTACTTCAATTTCGGTTTAGGTTTCGTCTAATAACCGAACCGAACCGAATCATGCTCAGCCCTAGTCTCAAGTCTAAACAATGAGTCTTATAAAAACATTAATTCTATAAAGCTTAAACCATTTATTTATAAGTTATATATGCAAAATCTCCATCTAATTAAACTATTTAAAGTAAATATTTTCCATAACTAGCTAGTTACATAAATAATTTAATATCAGATTACAAAAATAAATTATCTTTCTGTTTAACATACATTATACAAAATTCCAAAACATAAATATATAATAGGAAGAATAATACTTTGCTACGTTGACATCATTTGGTTTTTATTTGCTAATTTCGTTATTAATTATAAACACAAGTTACAGAATGGTCCTACTTAGTTTATAGAAAATTTGAATATTAAAAAAGCATTAAATTAAAGAATAAAGAGCAAAATGTTATATTTGTCTAGTTGAAAGAAGATGGTTAGAAATAAAAAAGAGAAGTTGGTGGCATTTGTCTATTTCTCCTGACCAGGACATTGTATACGGACACGATTGAGATTTTACCAACCTTATCCAAGTGCCCCATCCCACCACAGACACACACATATATGTGTATGTGTGATTGATCGATTCAAATATAAACAATTTAATTTGTAAACACTATTTTAGGAGCACATTGTAGTATTGTACATGTAAATATTTATGAGTTATGATAATATACTTTGGAAGTTAAATCTGTTATCACATCATAATGACTTTATGATCGAAAATGAATTTACCAAGAGCACATGAAATTCTCTCTTAAGGTTTCCAATTTTATGTTGATAACTTTAATCTTGATCTAAATTATATTTCGATCATATATTCATTTTAGCCTGATCCAGCCTGGAAAGTTATTTTTTCGTTCTAACCTGTCATCCTCCCTGACCTGCTCGATTTACGAGACTTAGGTAATAGGCATCTAAATTCATATTAGAAAAACTCAAAATATATTAATTTATAAATGTACGAACAAGTAGCCATAGTTGCAATTTCCGCGTTGGAGAATAATAGAAACTTTGAACTTTTATTATATAGGCTCACCAACTCTAAAGGGCAAATACGTAATTTTACATAGATCCGTGGGACCCGTAGGTGCTTACCCGTGTGAAATTCTTGGTGTACATCTTAAGCAAATTATACTTTCTTTCCCAGCTATAAATACATGCACAACATAGATGGATCACCAGCACCAAGCTGCTAATAAACTTTATTTTTGTTCACCAATAACTCTTTCAAATTTCAATGGCTATTTCATCATATTCTTCTCCAACTTTACCTTTCTTGATGCTTTTATTATTAATAACTAATTGTAACATAATTAATGCTAACGGATGCTATACGTCCATCATAAGCTTTGGTGACTCTTTAGCCGATACCGGAAACCTTAACCAACTCGCGTCTAAATCGAACAGTCAACCACCTCATTTCTTGTTTCCACCCTACGGCGAGACATTCTTCCATAAACCCACCGGTCGGTGCTCGAATGGCCGCCTCATCATCGATTTCATTGGTACTCATCATCACTTGTTCCTTATTGGAAATTAATCCTGTTAGTAATATTATCATATTAGTTTTGTTATTTGTTAATCATTATTTTTGTGTCAACCATACTTGATCGTCCAACATGTGTTTTGTATCTATGGTTAGAGTATTTAACGTAACAAAAATTATTTATCATTTTGTAACCTTTTTTTTTGCTTGTTTTGAAGCTGAGAGTCTTGGGATGCCGTTAATACCAGCGTCTCAGGACGTTAGAGAAAACAGTTTTATTGAGAAAGGACAAGGGGTGAATTTTGCGGTGGCGGGTGCGACCGCATTGGACTCATCATTCCATGAAGCACAAGGAGTTGTCAATCCATATACGAATGCGTCTTTAGGTGTTCAGTTGGAATGGTTCAAAAGATGGTTGCCGTCTATTTGCAGCACTGCCTCAGGTAAAATTTAATAATCAATTAATATTAACCAGTAATTAGGACCGGTGTATTGCGTTAGTATCACTAAACAAAGAAAAAGACGTAAAAACGTTGAACCACGCATGTGCGTTAACCGGTAAAAATTAGACTGAGACGCAAAACATAGAAAAGAAGCGACAAGGAGCTTAAATCGCACAAAAGTTATACGTAAAGACGTTAAACTATACACGTGCTTTGGGGTATGTTAACAATAAAAATTTAGATGGAACATCATTATAAAAAAAATAACAAAGTCGAAATGATAATATATGATGTTTCTACGCAAACATAAACATAAAATGCGTGAATACTAATAATATAATGAAGTTTGTCGATTAAAAAGACTTTAAAGTTTCTTACTAACCACCAACCGTTTTAGTAATGTCCATATGTGGCGATCAACCCACCCACCCCGCAACGCAACAATAATTTTAAGGAGATGCGTATCAACTTGTTATTAAGTTAGTCTAATAGTTGTCATAGTCAAGTCAAGTACAGTGTAACGACTTAACTTTGTAGAATTATATGGTTAATAACAGTTGTTCAATTATTATGTAGTTGTAACAGTAATTTGAAGGGAACTTATATAAAAGTTACTAAATTTTATAAACAAAGTGAAAGTCAAAAGAAGATATTCCTTTTCTTTATTAAAGATATTCCTTTTCTTTATTAAAGATTTTGTGGTGACACATCCATTTGACAACCTTTTGGTGGTGGATCAATGGTCATTTGAAAACCTTTTGATTGTGAGTTAATGGCCACTTAAGTTGGTGAGCTCTGTTTTGAGCCTCAAGATATACAGGCGTATAATATATTGGTTTTATATTGGTTTCTTAATATAAAGGTGGAAGGAAAAGATATATTGGTTTTATATTGCTTGATACTTAAAAATCGTTTACATAAAAATTTAATTTGGTTTTATATTACAATGCTATATGCCAAATTTATAGATAGTAAATTGGTTTATAATATCGTAAATTTATAGATAGTAAATTTATAGATACAATGCAGTGTGATTAGTCTGAAAATGAATTTAAAAAAAATATATTATAATATCATACTCAAATTAAAGAAAATAAAATGCTTGTTTTTATAGTTGTTAATATAAAGACCTAACTTATAAGTAGTTTAGAGAGTGTTTAAGTTACCGTTAAATAGACTTTAATAAAAAAAATATATATTCGATTTTTTGAAAATGATGCAAATTTATATTATTCAAAATCCTTTAACCTTGTATTTACAAGGATTTTAATCCATCACCTTTTTTAAAAGGTGGAACCCCCATACAGCCAGACCATTACGTCATGGATATAACATAGAAAATACATTACAAAGTTATGACTACTTGCATTCTCAGTTCAAAATCACACAAAAAAAGTACAACAGGTTTTTTTTTTTTAATCTTGCCACTATTTCAAGATTAATGAAGAAAAAAACTTGGGTGAAGCGTCATGGTCATACGTCACATATAGCCAACAAGAAGCATTTTAAAACGGAACGTTAACTTATATATTATATTAACAGCTAAAACTTATTTATGTTATTAATAACTCCTAATTTGATTAGTAATTAATGTGTAACTAATTATTCAACAACTGTTTATTTATTGTATATACTAGGTTAGATACCCATGTTTTACATGAGTTTGACGACAACTTAAATTTTGTGAGTGATAACTTTTGGTAAATAAGGTTGAGTAATACATTAAATAAGTATATGAAGAATACAACTACTATTCATAATCTTAAAAATAAATTATAAATCTCTAAATACTTATCTCGATACAACGTTAGATACACTAAAAATATGGTAACAACTAAAGTAAAATAGAATTATGAGAGCATAAACGGTACAATCGGAACAATACAAACCGATCATCAATAGAAGAATGCTTTCGATAAGTCGAAGAATGCGCAGTAAAAGAGAATCAATAAGGCTTTGATCGGCAATATTAATGGATAAAAAGAAAGAGATTACGGTTACAAGGGAAAAGAAGGCGGGTTGGGTTCAGTTAAAGATCCACCTGTTTTTAACAATGAACCCGCTAAGTAGGTTTTAGGAGCTAAAATGTTTCATATATAGGTAAATGTTTTCTTATATATATATATAAACTAGAGTGTTCCTGATGCGCTTTGCGCGGGGAACTCGACAACGGACCCGCATATTAAAACGCGAATACGCAAAAACATCGTAACGAATATCACTTCAGCACAACAAAATAAAGTTTATCTAACTATCAAAAGAACTTGGTTGCTATTGGTTCGGCTCATTACGGCATTGATGTGGTACCGACACTCGGTATATGGTTACAATACAAAAAACATATTCTATTGCGAAAAAAAACTCCTTTTTCATAGGAACTTATATAACTTATTGCGAATATAACTTCGTTTTAACGGCATGACATATAAAAATATGAGCATGTCGTAACGGCACACTAAAGTTTTTAAAATATCGTATGCTAAACATTACCAAAGAATCAATAACTTAAATGTATAAGTATTAAAAAAAACTATGTGGAAAGAAAAACAAATGTTAAAGTACATACTAAAACCATGAAAACTTTGGGATGCTAAAATGAAAAGTAAACAAAGTTTAGAAAAAAGAAATGCCATTGATCAAAATTGAAACAATTTAAAACTTGGGAGGATTAAATTGAAACAATCTAAAATTCAAGAACTAAAGGTGTAAAAATTTAAAGTATACTGTAGCAATATGTTTCCTTTAATATATAGCTAGTGGGATCTCTTCACGCTTCGTGGCAGGCATTTGTTTGGTATCAGCTCAGTTTGTTGTGGTACCTATAACGACTTAACTTTGTAGAATTATATGGTTAATAACAGTTGTTCAATTATTATGTAGTTGTAACAGTAATTTGAAGGGAACTTATATAAAAGTTACTAAATTTTATAAACAAAGTGAAAGTCAAAAGAAGATATTCCTTTTCTTTATTAAAGATTTTGTGGTGACACATCCATTTGACAACCTTTTGGTGGTGGATCAATGGTCATTTGAAAACCTTTTGATTGTGAGTTAATGGCCACTTAAGTTGGTGAGCTCTGTTTTGAGCCTCAAGATATACAGGCGTATAATATATTGGTTTTATATTGGTTTCTTAATATAAAGGTGGAAGGAAAAGATATATTGGTTTTATATTGCTTGATACTTAAAAATCGTTTACAAAAAATTTAATTTGGTTTTATATTACAATGCTATATGCCAAATTTATAGATAGTAAATTGGTTTATAATATCGTAAATTTATAGATAGTAAATTTATAGATACAATGCAGTGTGATTAGTCTGAAAATGAATTTAAAAAAAATATATTATAATATCATACTCAAATTAGGGTTAAGGTTTTCTTTTGTTTTATGATATAATAAAAATAGTTATATCCAATTCCCTCCAAATTGAAGTATGTAGCAACTTGGGTGGAAAGTTAAGTGAGAATGTTTACGAGGTTTGCAAGGAGCTCTCGGGAGAATGCCGGGTCAAGCCCGAAAGGTGTACATAACACTACAAGATTAAACCTTTTGTCCGAAATTAACGGGCATTACAACATTTAATCGTTAAACTAAAAAATATATTCAGGAATTTGTATGATTTCAATACATCTAAGGCAGAGATGCACAAACCGGTTTCAAACCTTAAACCAGTTCGATGTAGAGGTGCGCAAACCGATTTCAAACCCTAAACCAGTTTGGTTTGGTCAATAAAAGTAAACACCTATTTATGATCGGTTTCAATTCAATTTTCAGGTAAGTTCTGTTAACCGTTTTTTTTCCCCCAACTTTGACTTCAAAAGTAGACTGATTATATTATTACCTCCAACAAAATACATGTCATAATCAAAAACCAATTTTTTTTTTTTTTACAGAAATAACAAAATCAACTAAGCCGACCTACCTCTAATCTAAAACCAGAAACTAACGTTTTCTGCATAAAGTAATTGAATTGAAGGGATATAGAGTTTAGCGTACTGATATCATTTAATTATTACCAAAGATAAATAAACATTTAATTAACTAGAATCCTACCTTGGGAAAAAAATGACAGAATTACAAATTTTGTCCTTTAAAAAAAGCCAAAAACCGGTTCGTGTCCTTTTCTAAGTTTCCTTGCAGGCGGTGTACTTTAAACTTTTTTTTTCTACACGTTATGTCCTTTACGCTAACTGGGTTAGAAAAACTCAGTTAAGTATGACATGTGCCAGACATGTGATGGGCATTTTTGTCTTTTCGTCTACTGGTAGTTATTTATAATTAAAAAATAAATTAATATATTATAACAAAAATAAATAATAGATATTAAATATATACTCTCTCTCTCTTCCCGTCTTCTTCCTCTCTCTCTACTCTCTCCCTCCCTCTCACTACACCTCCCGTCTTCTTCCTCTCTCTCTACTCTCTCCCTCCCTCTCACTACACCTCCCGTCTTCTTTATCTCCAGGCAGGTCAAGAAACCGGGCTCCCAAACCCGGTCGGAGTCAAAGCGGCTCACCCAACTCGGGCCTGCTCCGGAGAAGAAAAGGCAGCAGCCACCATGCGGGTCAACCCGAACCCGTTATGTCAAGATCCGGCAGCTTAAGGCCATTGGAAGCCCTGTCGCCGCTCCGGGAAGGTCCGGATCCGAATGACCCGGCGGCGGACTTCGCCGGAGACTCGTCGAAAGTGGAGAGGTGGGGCCACTGGATGAAGGGTCAGCTGTGTCGTGCTCCGGCGGGTGGTTCACATATGAAGAAATGAAGAAGATGAACACGATCTGGGTGTGGTGTGATGCTTCAATATATTAGAATATTGATTTTATTGATTTGATTTGTGAGAGGGGATTTGTGGGTTTCTGGGCGTCAGAACGAGGGGAGTCGACGTCGGAGATGGGAGTCGGCGTCGGAGATGGAGCGGTGGTTGGTGGCGGACCTGTGGTGGCGGTGGTGATGGTGTTTGAGGTCTGCAAGAATGGTGATGGTGATGGTGGTCTGCAAGAAGAAGAAGAAGAAAAAGAAGAAGAAGAAGAAGAAGTTGCAGGTAGACGAAAAGACAAAAATGCCCTCACATGCGTCTCACGTGAGGGCATTTAACTGACTTTTTCTAACCCAGTTAGCGTAAAGGACATAACGTGTAGAAAAAAAAAGTTTAAAGTACACCGCCTGCAAGGAAACTTAGAAAAGGACACGAACCGGTTTTTGGCTTTTTTTAAAGGACAAAATTTGTAATTCTGTCGAAAAAAATTGAATTGAAGGGATATGTATGTTGTCGATAAAAAATAAATGCATTTAACACTAAAGGAATAAATATTTCGAGTTAAATAACGTCAAATTGCAAAAGAAGTCAAAAAAGTAAGGCATTGGAATCTTTCTCTTTGAATGCGTCATTATTCGTAATGTCTATAATTCAACCATATTAGACTTTGTTGCCATCGCCTATCTTGACTGATACAGCGATTTAACGTTTCGGCAATAAAAGGTTAATTAAAAATCCACCGATTTAACATTTGCGTGCACTAAAAACTTAACGAATTGGTGGTTTGAGGTTCGGTCCGGCTTTTAAAACATTAAACATAACGAATTATTATCAAGTCTTAATACATGGTTACGTTAATAACTTAATAACAAAGTTATGAATTTTTTTACATGGTTATTGTTTATTACAGATTGTAAAAACATACTTCGCAATTCATTAATTCTAATGGGAGAGATCGGAGGTAACGACTACAATCACGCAGTAATCGCCGGAAAGCCCATTCAGGAGCTAAAATCATACGTTCCCCTTGTTATTAACACCATCGTCTCGGCTATTAATGTAGGTGCATTTGAGTACAAGTATATATACATAAAACACAATCAAACATGCATTGAATGCAATTATATAATTAACTGATATGGGCAATGCAGGAACTTATCGAGCTAGGGGCGGAAACACTTGTAGTCCCAGGAAATCTACCTATTGGTTGCTCGGCGGCATATTTAACGATCTATTATGGTTATGATAAAGTAGAATATGACAACACAACAGGTTGCATGACTGCACTAAACAAATTTGCCGAGTGGCACAATGAATTGCTCCAAACAGCATTGAATCAAATTCGAGAGGTCCATCCTAATGTCAATATCATCTATGCCGATTACTACAACGCTGCTATGCAGTTTTTTTCCTCTCCAGAAAAATATGGTACTTAAATGTTATATATCTTCAATGCTAATTGTATACTTAATTTATTTTAAGTTTGTTAGGAAAAAAAACATAGTTATATGTTAGATAAAAAAAAATGAAAGAAAATTAAAAGGATATTTATATATCTTAGAAAAACAATTAGTTGCTAATGAGAGCCATGAAATACTATAGGATTCACAAATGGAGCTCTAAAAGCATGTTGCGGAGGTGGAGGGCCATATAACTACAATCCGCAAGTAGATTGTGCTGATCCGTCGTCAACAACATGTGCTCAACCAGAAACGTACGCTAACTGGGATGGATTACACTTAACAGAAGCCGCATACAATGTAATTTTCAAGAGTTTATTTCAAGGAACATATACTACACCCCAGTTTAATTCAGTGTGCCCTACTTCAAATGTACAAGCAAGAGGCGCATCATCAAATTTAGTTCAAAGCTCTTAGTACAAGATAATGAAGCTTGAAAAGGAGAAGTTTTTTTTTTCTTTAATATGATTTACATTAAATGTAATGTAAAGTGCAGCTGGGACGTGTTCTATGAATTTGGGAACACAAAGTTTCATTGTTTTTTTTTTAATTATGTGTATGTATGATTTTTCATACATGTATACTTGGTTTGAACCTCCAACCTACAACCATGATGTTGTGACGGTTCAATACGATATACTATCGCTAAGAGTAGTAATCAATGAATTTGTTGTGACAACTGACACGCAATCTAGCGTTTGGATTTTTAGCTAGCTCACTGTGCATTACTAGTGTGGCATTATAGTTTCGTATAATATAATTTACGAGCAATGTTTAAGTTTATCAGAAATTCAAACTTTAGCTACATATTTGAAATGTTTATTACAAGAACTAACATAAGTCTGAGTAAAATGTAATACTAAAACCATAAGAAAAATAAAAATTTGAAAAACTAAAATAAAATTAAATATCTGGCACAAAGTACAAACCAGCCTTGTAGAGTTGTAGAGTTGTAAGATATATTTAAGCCGAGGCCCATGTATTAATTAACTACTGTACTCAGTCTACTCACGCCCGGTTCAGATATCACGGGTCAGGCCCAAACCTAAACCTTATAAAAGTTACAAGCTCAATACGAGGAAAAACATAAAGCCCTGTTCAGTATTTATTATGCCCATGTTTAAAAAAAAAACACTAAAACACCATAATCCATATGAACTAAAACACATTACTCGCATGAGCTCGTACTGATAGCCGTAATCACTATCTTCCTCATGTGGTGTTTTTTGGCTTTGATACTTCATCAATTGATTCAATATGTCATTCATCGTCGTCTTCATGATTGTGTTTTAGTTTCTTCAATCACTAATGAATGGATTTAATTCTCCAATCTCGTCGTCATTGTATTTTAGTTCTTCAGTATCTGTTGAGCGTAATTAAGTTCTACAACCTCGTATTTTCTCGTTTTGTTTTAACATAAAAAATAGCAATTGATTGATTAAAGTAAATATGATAAAATCAATTACATTAAATTAAACTATATGAAGCATGGAATCGATCACTATACATGTACCTGATGTAATCAATTGTTGAATCATCATGTACATGATGTCACCGATGTTAAACTAAATATTTAGAAGCCGTTTTAATACAAAAAAAAGTAAAAAATAAAAAGTTAATAAAAGGTTTAAAAAACAGTTAAAACAAGTAATTATTTTTTTCAAACATGTGTTTTTATAAATGACTTCTGCTTATATGCAAAAGCTCCAAAACAATTTATAAAAACTTGATTTTTTTTACCTGTAAAAATTTGTTTTTATGTTTTTTACATGCCACATGCATTGAAGGTTCCTCAATTCCCTACTTTTTTATTTGGTTCCAAAATGAATATCTTGTGTGTGTTCTCCCTAACTACATATGTTTTTTCTTGGTTTTGACAAAAACTAAATAACATGTAAAAGAAATGTAAAAAATTTAAAAGAAGAATTATTTAGAAGTGATTTTTGCGAAATTTTCACGTATCTTAATAGATTAATTTTGTCTGTTCCTTTCCCTCTCATTCTCTCTCTCAAACAAAAGAGGTTTTACCCTCAAAACATTAGTCCGCAGTCTCTCATCACACCTGCACCCCTTGTGGACCGGCCTTTATAAGACTATAATTAATGGTTTGATTATTGAAATTACATTATAATTAACGAGGATTCAGTCGGTATCGTTTACATTCGTTATGGTGTAGACAACATTGGTAAAACCTTAGTATTAAACCCAAAAAATGTATTCGTCAAATTAACGTATATAAAAATAAACTACTTGACACGACGCTTGTTTGGTCGGTAAACTCGGGTGGTGATAAAACCCAAGCGTTGTCAGTCTCGGGCATTGAGACGGTAATTGGACACGAATTCAGTTGGTTTTAGCTACGTTTGTTATGGTAATGGAGCTACAAAAGGGAAAAATATAAAAATTGAGTTGAGCAAAGGGTGGTGTCGGTCGGTAAACTCGGACGCTGGTAAACCCGAGCATTGTCGGTCCCAGGCATTGCGCAGTAAGTCTATGCGAATTCAGTCGGTTATTGGAATTAAAACAAACAAAAGAAACCATCGTTCGATTGGCTTCCTTTATGTTCTTTACGATACTAAAACAAAAACAAAAAAAAATGCCATGAACAAGTAAAGTGCCGCCAAATGATCCAATGATGGCTTAGCGGCACCAAAGTTTTCATTTATATACATTAGATAATTAGAAGAGTAAAGTGCCAAAATTGTCCATGAGGTTTAGTTATTTATACGACTTTAATCCAAATAGTTTACTTTTTGCAAATGAACCATCGAGGTTTCTCATTTACTGCCAATATAATCCAAATCACTAACTCCGTTAGTTTTTTAACATTAAATTAGGGGTAAACCCGTCTTTTTATATTACTTTATTATTTCAAAGGATACAATAATCTTCACATGCTATCATCATCATCATCATCATCATCTTCTTACCATCGTGTTGAAAGATAAAAATCTAACTGTCATCTCTCTTTGCCATCCACCACCACCATCCGCTCACTACCATGGACGGTCACCACCATCTCGATAGCCCCATTTCTTTATTCGTAACTAGATTACCAATTTCTACAACACCAATATTAGAACCCTAAACCGAAGTTTCATAAACCCCAAATTTCTTATACCCACCACCAGTTTCTGTGACACCTGTAAGAATAAATATATGGATATATATATATATATATATTTATGTATGACCATCATTATCATTTATATAATAATAGATCAAAATAATTAAATTATACCTTATTATTATATTAGCTAGGTAATTGTTGATGGACCATGTTACCATTACTTGGTAATCAAGGGTTTTTCCCTTGGGTGTATATAAATACATGGAAGAGTTTAACATTATATAAGAAAAACCTAACTCTCACACTTAAGAAATTCCTGACCCCTATATCTCTCCATATTTTGGTTTTCTCAAGAACCCTAATCCCCATCACTAACATATCCTAAAGGGGAACTCGACCAAGCTGACTATCATGTCATCAAGAGGATTCTCATTAGCCATGGCTACTCTCTCTGTTGTAATAGGTATGTTTTAGTTGTAGGTTTATCATAACATTCATGTTTTCTATTACATATGTAAAGAACTGATCAACATGTGGTATCAGAGCGATGCTGATTAATCAGTTCTTTATGTTTTTCCTAAATCTGGATCTAACCAGAAAACATGAAACTAAAACCTGATAAACCCGAATTCTGTTTTCTTATTTTATTATCATTAAATTCTTATGAACTTATTGAAATCTGGTTATACATAAACTGTTTAAAAGCAATTTTATAACCAATTTCACATTAAATATCTGTTAAAAACTTTATGTTTTTTCGTTAATGTTCTTCATGTTCATCATGAGTTTTTCGAAAAAGATTACATATTTTGGTTAAAATTCGGATTATGATTGTGTTTTTTTCCTAAAATAATTGAATAAACAAATTTTCAAAGATTTTAAATTTTGAATAATTATGGAAACTATAAATTTCAAAATTAAAAAAATCTTGGAGATAAAATTAATCTCAAAAGAATTTGAACAAAAATATGTTTACCTTAACTAATTTGGAGTTGGTTAAAAACTAAATCTTGGTTAAAACTGAGATCTCATGGAAAACCGAGATCTCGTTAAAACTGAAATCTCATTAAAACCGAAAACCAATAAAAACCGAAAAACTCAAGTGTTGACAGAGAACTCATAATTTCCGAGATCTCATAAAACCGAAAACACAACAAAAACCGAAAACTCAAGTGTTGATAGAGAACTCATAATTTTCGAGATCTCATAAAACCGAAAACACAATAAAAACCGAAAACTCAAGTGTTAACCGAGAACTCATAATTTCCGAGGTCTCATAAAACCAAAAACATGATAAAATTAATTAATGTTTTGTAAGACACTTATAATATAAATATATATTGATTGATTTTACAAAACATAGAAAGGCTTAAACTTGAATAAATTGTTGATGAAAACTTCTGCCCAAAGGTGATGTATTACATCTAGCATATCATTCAAGTCTTACAAGCCGTGTTAGTTTAGCCTAACATGATTTAAATGTATCGCTTTTGCCCAAAGGTGATGAGTTACATTTAATTCAAGCAAAACTAACTCGTGCATAATTAAAATGATTGTTTCACTTTTGCCCAAAGGTGATGTGTTACAATTGTTTTGCACATATACTTAAATAAAATTTAATTATGCCCAAAGATGATTTATTTTTTGTTAAGTAGAACTTTCAATTCAAGTTGTCTATTAGTTTGATGTTAATAATAGACATATCACATCTTCAATAAAATATAATGATCATCACAATTAATGATCCTTCATTAATCTAATTATCATTTTAATTAATCTATCTTACTTTAATATTCCATTACATTACTTACTATAATTTTCTTCCTATAAATTACTCTCATTCAAATCATCCACTCTAATCTCAAACCCAATACGTCTTGCTTCATAAAGAGTTTCATTAACTTTTAGCTCTACTCATTTTTTAATTATTCCTCAAGACATGACCATCCAATTGCTCCATTTAATAATAATAGTAATAAAGAAGAAACCTAGAGCTTGATAAATGAGATGGGTCAAACATAGTGTCTCTTATAATAATTAATAAACTCATGCTATCAAATAGAGTTATTCTAGATTTAGTTTTCCCTAAAACTAATCTATTATCTAGAAAATAATCAAAATAACTCCTAAGATGCATGCATTCTTTCTAAATTCTAACTATAAGGCTTAATGGCATTACTAAATGCATCATAATGTACAGTATCATAACATGACTCACAAAATTAAGGGCTCACACATGAAAATATGTATAATTTTCCAGTACATTACATACTAAATTTTTCATTAGTACAATTTGATGTCTTAAGAATCAACTATAACACTCAGAAGTAGCAAAGGAAAATGAGTGTGTTGATCAGCAACATATTTACAAGAAAAGAAATGTCTAATACTAGAAAGTAAGATGCTATTCAACTCACTACCGCTAAAACTTGAAAGAGGATAATTCTAAGGTTCATAGACAAAATACAAGTATAACTTCTAGCTTTAAGTTCTCTAAGGAGAAGCCTCACTGGAAATATATGCCATTATACTAGGCATAAGCAACAAGCAATGAGACTATCCATAATATAAAATAACAACTGGCTAAAATAAATGGTCACATATTCATGATAGTTAAGTCTGCTAACTCTATATTCCAAGTAACACATGATAGGTTGATTCTAGTTCTTTATTTGTTTCCTTATCAAAAATCAACGAATAACTAACATGAGTGTTGGTGACAAAATTAAATGTTCAGGTTATCATAAACCATAATAAACTGTTCTAGTTATGTTTTAGGATACCTTATAAATTCTGGTAGTTAATCAGAATTTAGTATCAAATACTTAAGCTGTGTTATGACAGTTGTAAGGTTTGCATAGCCAACATAAAGTCACTCTTACATAAAATTCTCATCTTATTTGTTATCAATATCCGGTTAGAAACATTTATAAGATAGAACTAGATGTGTCACATCCCAACCTAAGGCAGAAATGCCGGGACGTGATCCGATTGCTCACAGCTCGAAGATACTATCATAAATAAAATATGACAATATCTAATTAATTATTTTAATTCAAATGTACACACAATAATCAAATACAATAAAACAATCCAAATAAATAAATACAATCAATTAAGTTTAAGTTTGTCTTCAATATAACCTATGGTCTTGACTAAATATCCATACTTAAATCTAAGCAACCTGCATATGCGTAGAAAATGAAGTTTGTCAACAACACATGTAGAGTGAGATGATCACCAATTTTGAATCATTAAATAATAGCGCATATATATATATATATATAGTTGATAAATGATAAATGATAAATATGCAAACCAACAGTGTGATAATAATCAATCAAATCATAACAAACATGCATATAACCAAATCGTGTGTGCCAATGAAATCGTTGCCAATCGAATCGGGCATTGATTACAATGACTAAGGTTGTCGTTTTACCTTTGCCAAGCGAATCAGGCTCCGGTTACTAAGACGGACGTATGATCATACTAATGAGAACCCTATACAAAAGGGGATATGTTGGACCTCTCCGAAACGTTATCAAGTGAACAATTAAACATGTAGCAATTAGCAAATAGCATTCAACTGATATTCACACAATAATTATGTTTGCGATTTTGAGTATATATATAGAATAGAAAATATGAGTAAGTACATATATGTCCCCAAAACGTTAGAAAACAGTGTATAAAAAGGGGAATGATCAAACTCACCTGATCAAATAAGCCAAACGGGAATGTTTACAACAAGAACGATAATCACACTCCTCGGGAATTACCGACAAGAATCCTAATTAAATAATGTTATGAGTGAATTATAAATGAGATAATACGTATAACGAATTTAGGATTTCGATATGATTTGAGTTATAATTATGATTTGTACGTTATGGATTAAACGATTGATCTCTAAGGATTTTTATTATTTTTATAAAATCATTGTTAATTGTATAATCGAATTTACAAAAAGTTAATTTTGAAACAAATATGAATTGGGATATTCTATAATAATAAACGCTTAATTATATACTTATCATAAAGTCTATATTTTTGGAAATCTTAGCGAAATTCGATGGTAAAAATATAAGTAACACTTTTAATTCGTTTAATACGCTCATTATAGTTTTGTTTTAAAAATAATACATATATTTATAATAATTTATGAGAAACTTTGATAAAAACGTTTGAGAACTTCGATATTGGTGCCGGTTGTTAATACAATGATAATGATTTATTATTAATAATACACACACACACACGAAAAACTTGTAACGAAACTAATCGACACGCAACGTTTAACTTTTATAACGTCGTTTTGAATAAAATATGGTTTATTTGATATTTAATATAAATTTTAATATATTATAAACCATTTAAAATAACTAAAACAACAAAAAAAAACAAAAATACTAAAAATCTGGACTGGCCGGGACTCGAACCCGCGCCAGTGGCGGCCAAGTGGTTTTAACATACACACACCAGCCATACGTTCTGGTGTGCCAGTTAGTTAACAATTATAATTCATTTAATATATACAAAAATTAACAAAACCAAATTTGATCATAAACCCTAACTTTGAAATCGCTCAATCCGTTTAAAGTTCGTTTAAATTGACTTAGGGTTCTTGTAAAGCATTCAGAGACGAATTCATACATACAATTCATTACCTGAAGGTGTCGATTATACACCGATCAATTTGAATGAACAGGGCCGGTGAGATAGGAACGACGACAGATAGGTTACAGCCAACGATAACTCAATTAACCAAAGGGGTTTAGTTGGCGATGGCGTTGGAGACTTGCAGACGCGAGGAATTGATTTGAAATCAAGCTTAAGATATATTCCCAATTTTTAGGTTAAGCCGGTTCTAGCTAATGAATCAATATACGTTTTTAACTGATCTCGTTTCCTAATTAGCTTAGTCGGTTAGGCCGATAATAGTAGTAATAATCATAAACACGATCCAATTTCAAGTTTAGAACGAAGATTGTGGCAAAAGTAATCTAAACGGGTCACGGTATGGATATGGATTACGGGTTTGGGTCAAATAGATTATAAAATATTATACACAATTTGCACTTTAGTCCCTAGAGATTGGAGATGTAAACATTAGAAGATTAAAGTTTAGTTTTCGGTGAAAGATGTATAATTTCCAAAGTTAAATATATATTAATTAAATAAACTCATATAACTTGTAAAATAATTTCTCGATATACGTGAAACTTTTCAGTGATAAATTTCCCGAACAAAAAACGGGCCGGGTAATAGGTATAAGGTTGTATGTGGAAAACCCGAGTTGTTACAAGATGATACTATATACTTTCACAACTCTTGTTATCAATTTTTTAACAAAAGACAAATGAGATCTAAAGTTTCATCCATTAAAACCAAAATTCATGAGAATTCATGACATGGTTGATGAGGATGATTTTTTCATCTAATCTCATTCTAACTGATTTTAAAATCATGTGTTAGATGCCATAAACATCACTAGGCTTAAGGAATAAATATGGGTCCACCCGAAGTTACATATCACTGACATTCGTGGAACTTATTCAAAATGGAATATTCAGACATAGTTTATCATTTAACGACTATTTACTTGTATCTAATCTGACTTCTATGGTCCACGGTCTTAAAGAGATCCATTCATACATACTTAATTTAATATGATTTCTTCTAAATGTGTCCCTAAGTTTCTTATGACATATGGACGTTAAGGAAATCAAATCAAGTCTAACGTATGAATGAAAGGTTCAGCTATGTCACGTACATCATTGAAACTTCTCATGTAGCTTTCCAAGAGATTCGAAGATCAGTGGGAGCATTAAGTGTCTTAATCATAACTTTCAAGATTTGCAAGAGGTGGGGAGTGAAAACTTGATCTTAACTCAATTAAACCTCTTGTACAAGACATTGCTCCATCACAAAAACTGTTTCATCATAGCTTTTCTCCTTAGAATTCAATACTACTCTTACAGAAAGTTTCATTGTTACTTAAATGTGGACATATTCAGATTTCTTACTAAACTAATCCTCACCAAGAGAAACTGCAATCATTTATATTATTAACTTGTTTATCTATTAGAATCTATTAGTCTTTAAATATTGACCCTAAGCATGCCAATTTCCTAAAGGTTTCTAAGGTCAGTAGAAGCAGTAAAAGCCCTTATAATGACTTGTCAGAGGTACAAGAGGCGGGAGGAAGAGAGTCACTAAATTTTACTCCGAATTTAACTCCCATTACACCTCTTGTACACTACACTGCATCAACTCTTATACACTTAGAATCCTGACAATGATAGCAACCTAAACAAGAGCTAATGCATAAAATCGAAACTTCTAATAAACCCAATAATTAACTCAGGAGGTCATCTAAGGTTTTTTTTAAAAACCTACTAATTTTGATGATTATATAATCTCCTTAACTAAAGTTGAAATGGATGTTGGAAAGTTTGCTGATCCTACCTCTTCTAATTAAACCATTAATATCAATCAATCTTTTGAATGACATAAAGCTATTATTAGCAATCTAAATTAAGTCAGAATAACATTTGGGATTTGGTTGAATCACCTAAGAGTGTTCATAACTAAACTAAATCTTAATACAAACGTTAAGACACTAAGAAACACGATTGATTATTAAAGGTTATATTCAAGAGGGAATAAATCATCAAAGAATCTTCTTACCCTTATTACAAAAGATTTCTTTGAGGATCGATCTTCATTGTTCAAGTAGCTTATTTACATGTTCATAAAGTAACTTGAAGTTCTAAACTGAAGATCTAAGAACACTTACTGTGTAAGTCAATATAATCCATACATGGGTAAATCCACTATCAAAATGTGATGAAATCTTTATAAAATAATTTCATCAAGAACTAAGTGGATCAATCTACCTACCTCAAGATGAGTGGGAGCAACTAAAAACAAACTTGTCCTTATATAGATGACATTCTTTTGACAAATATATGTTACATAAGTCAAAGCATTGTTCGTACATACTTTGATATGATAGATCTCATATCTATCCCTTACGTAATAGATATCATAACATTATGAGATAAACCCAAAGGGACGTTAGTCTTGTTCCATAAATTTTACTCTAAATGGGTCCTTACACATGTAACAAATAATATTGCTCTCCTTTAGAGGATAATAGGGTCACTGAGATTATTTCCCCTTGTGCTTCATTAATTAGAAGTGTTATGTAGTTCATGTCTATACTTGTTCAGATATTACTCAAATTGCAACACACTAGATATGTCTAGATTAATGCGAAGCATCTAAAAGAGTATTGAAATATCTTTAAAGGAAACGAGAGACTATAATTTAAAAGAATAAGTGAGAATTCAAACCGGTTGATTACTCTAAACTTCATCTTATTCAAAGATAATATAATGTAATTTTCGGGATATATTCTTATGTCAAAGCATAATCTATCTCATGGAGGAGTCATAATAAACTGATAACAATAATATAAATTTAATGACATAATATGTTGATTAAATCTCAACGCAATTATCAATAAATGTTGTTGAAAATTTATCATTGGAGTTATAAGTTTATTAACTCCATATAAATTATATATTGAAGACTTATTGTGATAAAGTCAGCTATCACGTTTTCTCAAACAATAACAGTTTGAGAGGTGCTGCATTAAATTTCGATATGAAATAAATTATTTGTTTATGAACGAATTGAGGAAACTAAACTCTCATATCGAATGCATTCATGATATATTTAAGGATCCTATAACTAAAGGTCTATTGCCCATAAGCCCTATGAAAGCGCTTATAATAAAGACGGGATTATTTATGACCATGTATAATAGTATTTCGTTATATGAATGACTAATTTTAATTGACTAATTATTAATTTTCTTCACCAGTTTTGATTTTGTATGTCTCTTAATATGTTCTGCATGCGTAATGACATATAGACAAATTAGTATAGAAATCAAATATTCTGAAGGACTTACTTGAAAATTTTGATCATAACTACTTAGGTTTTAAACACGGACTGCAGCATGATTAATGGGGGTCTTAAGCTGATGTTTAATTCAATGACTGTATTTCTCTGCTCCAATTTAAGTTTAAAGCTAAAATAAGTGTTAAAATCTGCAGACTAATCTAACGCTCATAATAAATAATTATTCGGCAAAGTGGGAGAATGTAAGAATAAATATATGGATATATATATATATTTATGTATGGCCATCATTATCATTTATATAATAATAGATTAAAATAATTAAATTATACCTTATTATTATATTAGCTAGGTAATTGTTGATGGACCATATTACCAATACTTGCTAATCAAGGGTTTCCCCTCGGGTGTATATAAATACATGGAAGAGATTAATTAACATTATATAAGATAAATCTAACTCTCACACTTAAGAAATTCATGACCCCTATATCTCTCCATATTTCGGTTTTCTCAAGAACCCTAATCCCCATCACTAACATACATCCTAAAGGGGAACTCGACCAAGCTGACTATCATGTCATCAAGAGGATTCTCATCAGCCATGGCTACTCTCTCTGATGTAATAGGTATGTTTTAGTTGTAGGTTTATCATAACATTCATGTTTTCTATTAATTATGTAAATAACTGATCAACAACACCATCTTTGGAAACCATCAATATCTACAATACCAGATCGAAAAACCCAAACCAAGATCTAGATCAAGTTGTTTTGGGGCAAATCGGAAAACCACAATTAAGGCGAGCATTGATCGGTATCGAACGAGACGATGATGAAGGGTTTTCCTGTAGAAGTGGTCTGTGGCGGTTGCGACGGTGGTAACGTTGGTGGTTGCGGTGTTGGTTACTTGCAGCAGTGGTGGTAAGGGGGGCTTAGCGGTGTTGGTGCCGGCTATGAAGAAAAGGTTATCGCCTGGTGTGGACTCACAAGTCACAAATAACACTAAATAATAATTACTTACTATATTTATATATAACATATAATATTATATATAATTATATAAAAAACAGGTTAGAAAATTTAAAGTGTATTTAATATTTTTTTAGGTGAAAATGGGGTAAAAAGTGGAATAAAATAATAAACAGTTAAAAGACGGTTTTACCCCTGATTTAACGTTAAAAAACTAACGAAGTTAGTGATTTGGATGATTTTGGCAGCAAATGAAAAACCTCGATGGTTCAGTTGCGAAAAATAAACTATTTAGACTAAAGCCGCATATATTGTTAAATCTTGAGGACAATTTTGACACTTTACTCTAATTAGAAAAACCCCATCAACTTAATTATCTCATAACGGGAGTTTATTGTTGTGGGTGGACAGTTGTGTTTTTAGGTTGGCTTATTAAATTTAGGCAGTTGTCACTTGTCAGGCGTTGCGACAACTATTTTCACAGGCTATAATATCACTATTATCTACTTTTGTTCTCCAATTAAATTGATGAACAGAAAAGGTTTCATTTTATTACTCATTTAAAATTATTATGGTAACTCTCTTCTTTGTTTTCTTTTGTGTCCTTCCTAGACTTTCTACTTCAGTTCCATTAGTGTATGACAAAATCTTTAGCTTTGGTGATTCCATTGCTGATACCGGAAACTTCATTCATTCTGGCGCATTAGCAAATCCGGTTATAGGAAAGCTTCCATATGGCGAAACTTTCTTTGGTCACCCGACAGGTCGTTGCTCCGATGGGCGCCTTATTATTGATTTTATTGGTATAAAGATTACTCTAATACGACTTTTTCCTTTGATAATTTTTGTTGTATGCGTACTATATTCCTATATTTTGTTTTAATTACATGATGATAATTGAAACACAGCTGAGAAATATGGCCTACCATACTTACCTCCTTATCTACCAATTGCCAAAAGCTTGAAGTCTAAAGCTAAACATGGAGTTAACTTTGCTGTTGCTGGAGCTACTGCACTTGATGCAAAATTTTACTATGATCAAGGCATGGGAGGGATTCTTTGGACCAATGATTCATTAAACACCCAGCTGGGCTGGTTCAAGCGACTTAAGTCGAGCATGTGCACTACTAAACAAGGTATTATTATGATTACATTAATTCAACTAGACAACTACAAAAGGTTATAAAATGAATAACTTGTTTGAATAATTTGGATTGGGATAATTAAGAAAAAACTGATAAAGAAGATTGAGAGAAGAAAAAGAAGAATATGAAGTTTTAATTAGAACATGTGTTGTTGGTTAATTAATGAAAAAACGGTGTCATTACTATCACCTACCTACGTAGTGGGACACTAACTAACCAACCTAAAAAACAAACGTTATGGATATATATATGGGTTAGTTAACCAAGTTAGTAATCATTTTACATTCATTACTTTCTTACTAATTATTTTATTTAAATTAACATGAAAATACATTATATTTACTACTTAGTAAACCAAGCAAACGATTAATTTTTCTTTTTTAAATGATGGAGTGGGCCCCATTGCTTTGGCGAGAAGAAACGCTAGTGCCCGGTAACCTTGGTGTCGGCATAGTGGTTGGCAGTTTGGCACCCATCCTGCTTGCGTGGCAGGTGGGTGACACCCATTTTAAACCCACATCACTCAGTCTTAGAATTGTTTAGTTTATCTGTCATTGTAAATTTGTAATCTGTTAAGCGTGTGGTGTTAGAGTTTAATAGAAACTAGTCATTTACCCGGGTACGTGGTAACCAAATTCCTTCTTGTTTCTACTAAACGACGCCAGTCTGGGCAAACGTAACTTTTATAACGTGCATCATATATATTTTCTGTCTCGCAGAGTGCGATAGCTACTTCAAGAGATCACTCTTTATGATGGGAGAAATTGGTGGCAATGACTACAATTATGCATTTTTATTGGGTGGAACTTTTACGGATTAAAAAGAATGGTACCTTTGGTTGTGGGTACAATCGTATCTGCGACCAGAGTAAGTATATTCAAGAACATATAATAAGGGCTTTGCATACTTGCATTTACGCTTACAAGTAGTGTTACAAATTAACAGTATTCATTTTCGGGGATTCCCATTGTTATAAGTACATGTATAAACGAAATCAATGTTTTGATAATGTTTCACAGACGGTGATCGAAGATGGTGCAAAGGAGGTGGTGGTTCCAGGGAATTTCCCAATAGGATGCTCGGCCTCTTACCTAACCTTGTTCGAAACTCAAAACAAAACAGCTTATGATGGAAACGGATGTTTGAAGGCATACAATGCATTCCCTAAGTATCATAACGCGCAACTAAAGCTAGCTTTGGAGAAACTAAGACAAAAATACCCACAAGTTCGAATCATTTATGCGGACTACTATGGTGCCGCAAAGGCCTTATTCCACATTCCACGCCATCTAGGTGAGTATTTACATGCATCTACTATTTATTGGTAAACTCATATACAATAATAACTTCATTATAATGTTTAAAATGTTAACTGAATGTCTGAATGATCATACCTAATATAGCTGTTGGAAACATATAGAAATATGATATTGTGCAAGTATTTGTTGGTAATCAAAGAGCAAATCACAATTGTATAGAAGAGGAATCGAGATCGATACGCACAAACTGAAACTTTGATTAACACAATACAATTACATCATTCATCCATACATAAGTATATATATGTTTCCAACCGGTGCATCTCAAGCAATACCCCATTTAGGTATAAAACACCGATTACATTTATCACTGGTTACATATAGACCCTTCCTAATTTCATATAATATTTTAATCCTAAACTTACTTTATAATAATGACACTTATACACCCTAAATTTATTTTAACTTCAACACGTACTTCCCCTTAAACTTAGATTAATGAGATCTTCATCCTTCGAGATCAGTTTGGCCATCACAGTAGCGTTGGTTAGTCATTCTTCTCCCTGGTCAAGTTTGCTGCCTCCTTTTTCTTCCATTTTGAACATTTATGCTTGAAGTGCCCAAGTTCATTACACTTGAAAAATCTTAATTATGTAATCCTTGTTTTAATAGACTTGATTTCCACCTTTATTCCTCCATGGCTTCCAATTTTTGCGTCGACCCCATTCTTTGTTTTACTGCTTTGAATAATATTCAAGACCACAACATTCACATTTATGCTCATTGACTTTCTCTTTTCCATCTTCAAAACAATAGTTTGTCATGGATCTCTTCCTCCTTGGCTCCTTGATTTTTTTCTTGATGTGTTCCTCGAAAGCATTCAATCTTCCAGCAGCTTCTTGGAAAGGCATTGTACCAAGATCGACAAACTGCTCGATCTCAACAACAATCTGAACGAACTTTTCTTGTATTGAACCAAAGCAGTTTCCAAACCTGTCTCTTGTCATTCATGGTACTTGTTATCAATGCATTCAATGTAATTCATTTACATTATTCAATTCACGTTATCTTCATGGGCTCACATAAAAGTATTCATGCTTACTTTTTTGCAAGACTAAATTGAATTATAAGATGTGCTATAATGTTGGATATTTTGTTCTAACATATTTGCTTAAAATGAATGAAATTATCACAGAAATCTAGAAAAATAAGAACTATAAATAGCATGATAACAAAATCATTTAGAACGAGCCAATGAGCGAGCTCATATCGGCTTGAACTCTGCTTGAAATTAGTTATATGTGCTAGTTCAACTTGGCTTGAAAATTATACTAGCCACAGTCCAGGGAGCAAACTTTTTTAAAGTTACATTCAAATGCGATTTGAGCTGCCAGTTATTTGAGCACCCCTAACGACAACTCAAAATTTATGAGCCAGTTGACACGGGCGAAACTTGTTCGGGCTGATTTGACTCTAGCATATATTTGGGTAAATATTGAGTGAATTATATGACACATACCATCTGAACAGCCCTTAGAAGCCAGGCAAAGAACACCCAAAAGGAAGGTTTGCCTAGTTGCGATTATACTTATCGAGTCTCTTTGATTAAGGGTTTTCGTCGGCTTGAGCTGGCTTACGGTATGGTAAATTTGGTAATGAGTTATAATATCGCATTTATGTTACGCATACATGCAGGACTCAAGAATGGAGCTTTAAGTGCTTGTTGTGGTGGCGGTGGACCATACAATTTCAATTACAAAGCAAGGTGTGGTCACATAGGGTCGACAGTGTGCGAGGACCCGTCCACTTATGCAAATTGGGATGGGGTGCACCTTACTGAGACGGCTTATAGACACATAGCAACTGGATTGCTTGATGGAACATTCACTTCTCAACCCATCTAGTACGCTTTGAACGCTTCAATTTCCATCTATTTGTAACGTACAAGTATATTTGAATGAAACTAGGAGTTAATTCCAAAACTATTGTAGAGCCCATTTTGTGTATTTAAATCTTTTGTATTTGTTCGTCTATGTTCAATTGTAATATGTATTTCAATATGTATCTTTGGGCTTAAGGCATTGTAAATAAAGCCTATTTAGGCCCAATGTAATGAAAGTATGGTGCATGGAACTTGCACTATAAATAGTGTAAGCTTCCATGCACAAAACAACCTTTTAAAAATTCACCAACTCTCACCTACTATTTTTCTACCTTATCCATACTTCTTACCTTTTACGGAAATAATCAAACCGTAACAGATCTAAGATCTCGGTTGGCTATAAGTGATTCCGCTAGCTTATAGTTAAGATTGATTCAAGAAAACCTTGTTTGATCCGTCTTTAAGGACCTACAACTATGCTTCTTTTTCAAATTGTGTAAACATTATATGCTTGTCCTATAAATATAAAATAAAATAATAGATTCTTTATAAGTCGTTTGTGATATTTCCGGCGCTAACCCATCACTGATCAACCTATCATAGTAACAGTCATTACAATCCGTCGGCAATATGCCATTGAATATATAACCTGCCATTGATATATTTAAATCTTCGGAGACGACCCTACATACATACACATGCATAGTACGTATGCATGCATGCATCGGTTCCTAAGCATCACTTCCAAACCGGTTCCATGTGCATCGGGTTGGAACCGCCGTTTCCAACTTGTTTCCCATTCTAAAACCCTAGACATGTCCCGAGCCTACGGCTTCAATCTATTCCAAACCAGTTCCTATAAATTCCGTTTCAAAGCGTTTCGATTCCTCAGGTCAATTCGGTTAACCTGTTGTTATGTACACTCTACTAGCAACTAGCATAAAGTAAAAAAGAATAAATAAAATAAAATAGGAGCAATGATTTCAGTGTCATGTTTATTGCTGTTTAAACAAGTACAAATAGAATATAAAATAGGTAACATTGTTTGGTCATATTCAAGAATCAAGATTGCTCAATAATTCACCTTCCTAATACATTTCTATTCGGGTATTCAACGGTCTGTATATATATAATATAAGTTATCCAACAGAATTATTGGTTCAACGATGGTGATATAATGTATTGGATTACTTTTAAGCATGGTACAACCCAAAAAAGTCTCCTATGAAGAACACCAAAGAATCCGTAAAATTGTCGTGATCAAATAGTTAAATGTTTAAAATGATTACAATATATATAGGAATACAAAAGGAATTTAAAACGAAGAAGTCATCTATCAAATTGATCTCACTAGCTATTTAGAACAATACTAATCCCTAATTTAGCCGTACGTGAACAAGCGAGTAACAAACTATGTTTGAAAATTGGCACAAGTAGTCCGTCAAGTTCCAGTGTCTTGTTACATCTCATCCAAAGTTTACTAAATGTTTATACCGTCTTTGATGGTCTTGTATTATATACATAGTTTAGTACGTTAATGGTGTAATTTTACTTGCTATTGCACGAAGTTCGATACTTCATATGTGTTTATTGTATTACAGGTCACATGTGATTAATGCAGCTAATTTGGGCCTGTAAAAGCACGGAATGAAGACCCGAGATGACCAAAACACAAAACGAGACAAGAAAATGAAGATTGTTGGTGAGAAGCCCGTCGCGCTGCGCGACGGGGTTGAGGAACGTTCATCGCGATACGCGATAGACCTTGGAGACACCCATCAAGAAGAACAAACCACATTCATTACATTCCAAAGCAGTTTCCAGAGGCTTCCGAATCATCAAGAGATTATCGCTAATGCCCTTCCTCATCAGAATTGAAGATATTTGATTACAATGTACGGCAAGTCTTCTCGAGTCATACCCGGGATGCAGAGTATTGTATTTTTGCAGTTTTTCTCATGTTTTAAGAACAACTAATTGGTTGCTTGAGAGAAAGTAAGAAACAACCAGATAGCTTTTAAAGGTTTCGTTTATATATATTTAAGATAGATAGGATAAATTTATAAACATATTATAAATTAATCTTCTAATATCTTTGAGCAATTTCCTATTTTATCATCTATTCTTCCAAACACAATATGGAGCATGAATACATTTTGTAAAATTTTAAAAAATAAATTATTGTGTGATACAAGTCTAGAACCCAAGACCTCATGTTTCAAACTAAAGATGCTTACCAACTCCACTTAAGTAGTTATTGTGTAAAAATTTCTTGACTTCTAAATGATATATATTGTTAATTCACTTATAATTAATGTATTACATATAAAAAAATTTTATTTTTATTATATTTTTTACCTACACGGGCTCTAACCTAGTTTAGTAATTAAACCAACTAGATAAACATGTAATGTAATCAAACTACTACGCCTATAAACATAGTAATAAATTAAACTTATACTTTGACTCTTTTACGATTCACTTCCTTCGACTTTCAGAGATTGATTAATTATATTAAGATTAACTTTCAATAATGTTTCGCAAGAAACATATATACCCGTAAAGATCAATTGATCATCTTGGTTCATGAACTATTTATTTTTGACACTTTTGTGTCGTCACTTATTCACAAAAGAAATCAGAGCCTCATAATTTTGGGGCCAAAGAGGCTGCCTAATTTTCTATTCAACAAAGTCAACCCAACAATATGCAATCAAAAATTGAATTTTCTTTCTGGCTTTTAGTTTTATTTTTATTCAGTAAAAATAAAAACCGATGAAGCTAATTTAAAAGTTACATTTTTTAACGGTGAATTTTATTGAATAAATTAAAACAATCAACAAGTACGTTGATATAAATTAAAACAATCAACAAGCAAGATGCACGTTGATCAAACAAAACACCGGCTACACATACACAGTTACACAATCATCAATTTACAATACATTAAGACAGGGAAAACGAACACCAAGTTTCCCAATCTAACACCTCTATTTTAACAAGAATAGAATGACTTGGAAAAGATAATAAGCAACCACAATACTAGAAGAAGAGTATAATCAAACACATTTTGTCTATTACAGTTAGACATATATATATATACAAGAATTGGAAGCAAATTCTAGGAATACATTTAATTATGATTATATGCAAGGCATAACCTATGGAGATAATACCTCCATCTTTGACTAGTCATGATTTTTGAGATTGTATTGATTATTATCCTTGATATATTTAACCTCTACATTTACCTAGTGAAAGCTATGCCTCTTTTAGTCCTCCTTGAGTCTACAAATTAAGACTCGAGGATTGTTGAAGATTGCCTCATTTCTCGTCTTCCAAATGCACCAACAAGCTATGAGTATTACTGGTTGAATAGCCTTTTGTTTCTTGCTATTGGCACAGGATAAACAGTGAGAGTTTAAAAGATATCTAACCTCAAAAGAAAAAATTAGAGGATATCCACACCACTCGCTTATATATTACCAAATAACAGTGGCAACCAAGCAAGAAGATAATATGTGCTCTGCCGGTTCCGTTTGATCTTGACACAAGGGGCACTGTTTAACTTCTTCAATCGCATTCCTTTTTTGTAAGGCATCCAAAGTAGCTATATGGCCCATCTCCGCCTTCCAAACAAAAAGATTAACTTTTCTCGGTACCCACTTGTTTCAATTCAAAACAAAATTATTCGTGTAGATGGCATTAGAGTGGCAATGTAGGCGGCATGGCTTTGTTGAAAAAAATTCCTTCCTCATCTAGGTCCTAAACCCATCTATTCCCAACATCATTCGGAACATTTCCGGGTATTAAATCAAGGCAGCACCAAAACTCAGCTAATGTGACATTCGTCAATTTCGGGTCTTGTTTGTATTCGTTTTTGTATTTGTTTATTATGTAAACCGACCCGATTTGTAAACCGAAGCTTATGTTATAATCAAAATGATGGATTTATGTTACAATATTGTTTCACACTTGTTGGGTCTTGAAAACATCCTATTTTTATTTGTATTTTTATTTATTTATTTATTTTTTTGTTGTTTTGTGTTTTTGTCTTGATCCATTTTGCATGAAAACTCTTGTGTCTCACACCCATATTTGACCACCAACATTACCCTATATATACACCACATTTCCTCTTCATTTTCCCTTGCTACAACTCCAAAAAAAAAACTCTCTCAAACATCAAAGATTCAAGGTTATCTTCTTAAGTGTTCTTGAAGGATTTTGGTCTTTCATCTTAATTAGTTTATGTAGCCTTATTAATACTTGTTTATGGTTGTGCAACATATATATAATATACACCCCTTGTTTACCTTTGGTAGTTACTTCTCCGATTCCGGTCGGTGAGGTTTCGGACCCCATAAGGCAAGGCTTCATGGAAGACTTCGTGTCCTTGATATATATACATCTATATAACTTGTTCATACATATTAATCTTGCTTATTTTAGTTTGTTGGTCATGTTTACAAGTTCCATGGTTATGGGTTTTTAAAAGTCTATGCTTCGGTTTAACCGTAAATAGCTCTAAACCGTAAACCGAACTTTGTTACTAGTTTTGTTTGTTTAAACATACTTAGTGTTAGATCTAAGTTTCTAAAATCATTTTTACAAATTCTATGGTTATGGGTTTGTAGAATCTTACCTCGGTCTTAACCCGAAACACGATCCGAACCGAAAACCGAACTTTTGTTTAAAGACTTAATTGTTAACTTTTGGTATTTTTTTATTTTTACATTATTATACAAGTTCTTTAGTGTTTGGACATGTGGAAACCATCTATGAACTTGTTGTGAGATGGAAACCGAACCAAACCGATTCTTGCTCGCTTAAGACACACAAGTGTGTTTTTTTTAGCCATCAAGACTTGTATATTTCTTTAAAAATAGTTACAAATTGATTTTTAAATATTTTCTTAAGTACTTGGAAATGTTGGATCCAACTTGATCTCATAACAAAGTTTGGACTGACAAAACCGAACACTCGCTTAACGTGCGTTGTTAGTTCTAAAACAATGGAACTACATACTTGGTTAAGTCTTATTAAATTTTATTGAGTTATCTCATAACATTCAATATTTTGGAAAGTTGACTTTGGGTTTGACCAATTATCAAGACCCGAACCGACAACCCGAACACTCGATAAAAAAACCCGTTTTAGTATCTTTATTCCAAAGGGATTTGCATTCTTGCATTTTACCCACCTTATTACTTAACATAGGTTGAGTAAATATTAAGGTTAGATACTTTAACCCGGTTTCGAGCAAACTTACATTTTTAAAGGGTTATTATTATAAATTCTTAAATAGTCACATTTTAAACCTTGAACTTTAATTATTTACATTTCTCAACATTTATTTTGTTTAAAGACCTTCAAGACAACCTTTCTAAATTCAAGACTTCTTTTCTTTTTAGGCATTGTGCGTTAAACTCGTCGTTCCGACAAATCTCCAAATTATCATCTTTCAAGTTTACCACTTGAAGGTAAGTACTTCATACCCCATTTTCCATCTTTTATTTTGGGGGTGACATTTCATACTTATTCAACAAAATGCTTTATATTTGAATCTTAAACCACAAACGTAGTTGTATACTTTACCTAAATAATTGCTCGATTTGGTGTTCTATGCTTATATGCCTATGTGTTTATCGCTTTTGGTTGGTGGAACTATAAAATCCTAGACTATTTGGCATCCCCTTATAGCAAGGTGTCGTTAACGTAATGCAATTAACGATAACTATAAAATCCTAGACTATTTGGCATTCCCTTATAGCTAGGTGTCGCTAATGTGTTTAGCGATATCTATTTATCCAAATTACCACTTTTATTTATCGTTTCGTATGCAAGTTTTGTGGCTATCTTTATTATATACTAATATGATCAAACTTATGAATTGCTCACCGACCTTTGTGTTGACAAACTTTATTTTATGAAATGTTGCAGGTTTGCATCTTGGTTGATTTATGATTTTGAAGAAAACGACATCAAAGACCTTATATGCCTATATGCCTATGTGTTTATCGCTTTTGGTTGGTGGAACTATAAAATCCTAGACTATTTGGCATCCCCTTATAGCAAGGTGTCGTTAACGTAATGCAATTAACGATAACTATAAAATCCTAGACTATTTGGCATTCACTTATAGCTAGGTGTCGCTAATGTGTTTAGCGATATCTATTTATCCAAATTACCACTTTTATTTATCGTTTCGTATGCAAGTTTTGTGGCTATCTTTATTATATACTAATATGATCAAACTTATGAATTGCTCACCGACCTTTGTGTTGACAAACTTTATTTTATGAAATGTTGCAGGTTTGCATCTTGGTTGATTTATGATTTTGAAGAAAACGACATCAAAGACCTTAGGATATTAGTAAAAATGAACAATATCAATTTGCCATATTTTGTGATATCTTGTTTATGGTTATTTTATGGATAATTTTTATGTGACATTTTCGATGTTGTGAAATGAAATTAGTTTATTAAATACTGTCACTTTAATTAGTGTCATGTGCTTATGGACAATCGTTACACCTCGGCATGTTCCGCCGCCTTTGGTCGGGGTGTGACAGCTAATTCCTCATGTGTACTCGGTTCTCTAATCCAGCTCCAAACCCATCCTTCAAAAGAGGAGCCATTACGTGTTTTATTCTGTATGCTGCACCGTTTATACCTTTCTAAATTGAATAAGGATGGAAACCTTTTGCTTAATGGCATTCCTCCCACCCAGGTATCAATCCAAAACATGATATGCTCGTTGTTCCCTACCTTTCCCATTATTGAATCCGATAGACTAAAACTATGTAGTAAAAGGATTTCATCAGCTGATGCGATATTATACCATACCCCGGTGTACAAATTGTTGCACGGCCACTACAAAAAAGATTGGTATTTGAGAATGAAAAATTAGTCTTTAATACCTCACAATTAGTCCCTAAAGATTAATATCAGAGCCATGACAATAGGATAGGTGGTTAGACGTAACGACCTAGTATTGTTATGCTTAGGGTCCTATACGTGTGCTCATACGTGTTTACTCTATTGTGATTGTTCATATCGCATATTCTTTATAAACTTGTTTAAAATTCACCAATATCCCAAATGTTCACATACACACACTTTCATGGTATTTCCATGGTATCCTTACCTTAAAACACAAAAAGTAGATTTTCATCGTGTTTTATGGATTAAAAGATTAACTTGGATCCCGTTGTTTACAATCCCTTAAAGGTTGCATTTATATCGGGTTTGTAGCCCTCATAGGAAGCGAGACATTATAAAACGACCATTTGACAAAAAGATTCCAAGAATCGAAGGTTATTTACTTATTTGGAATGGTGGGATTATAGTGCTCGTTTTCTTGGCTACAAACCAAGTTATACATGTGAATACTTTAAGTAGTCGAATGCGAGCGTTCCGGTCGCCATCCTAATTTTTCGGTGTCAAAACAATAGAACTACGGTGATTCGTGGACTAGTGCTTTGACATGACATTGTATCCCGATTTATGGTGTTATTATCGTTATTTGAGTCGAAAACATGAAAAAAAATTGCGGTGATTCGTGCATATGTTTAGACTCCAACGTTGTGTTTTATAATTTTTTTTTTGAGTTGGAATATCAAATCATGGTGGTTCATGTACGATTTTCCGACTCTATAAACCTCAAAATCTCAATTTTTAAGCTTTAACCTCTCAAAATCTCAAAATCATTTACGATTGTTTCCAGTTTGTTGTTTATATACAAAGATTTATATTTTATCTAACACTAACATCTACTCCTCACTAACTCTAGGATTCACAATCAAAAAGAAAATTTAACTTCACCTTATTCTTATTTTATACACTCTCATATCCATTTCTTTTTTACCTAAAACTTATTCCATTTCTTTATAATCTTTTAGCATGCCTCCACTAAGACCGCGAAAGAGCACCAATCGACGTATGGCTGCTTTTATCATCAAGCAAATGGCCGCTGTGATTCCCGAACTTGTAACTCAAATCCAAGCTACCCAACTTCCTCCACCCGTTGTTGCACCCGTTGAACCCAAACCCGTATCCTACCCATATAAGCAATTTACTAGTGCCAACCCAACCGAATTCTGGGGTACGAACTGTGCGACTACCTTGTTGCAATGGTTCAAGTCTATGGAGAATGTGTTTAGATATAGCGAGTGCCCCGAAGCGAAAAAGAGAAATTTCGCTTCAAGCATGTTTAGAAACATCGCTCTAACATGGTGGGGTAGTGTCATGCATCTCCAAGGGTCGGAAGCGGCTATGGCTCTTCCATGGTCCGACCTCAAGGCACTCATGATGAAGAAGTTTTGTCCCAAACACGAACTTCAAAAGCTTGAGGAGGAATTTTGGAACCTCAAGCAAGATAGTGGTGATAACGCCGCTTACTCACTCCGTTTCCACGAGTTGAGCATTCTCGTCCCTCATTTGGTTACCCCGGCTGAGCGTGAGCTTGACAAATACATTGGGGGTTTACCTATGCAAATCCGGGACTCAGTCATGAGTAGCAACCCCGTGAATCTTGAGGATGCCATTACCCTAGCCGGTGCGCTATCGGAGAATCATGTGAAAGCGGGTACCCTAACCCTCAAGAAACCAAACGAAAAAGCCAAACCCGAGCCCGCACCACAAGCCAAGGTTGAACCCGCACCACAAGCCATTAACTACTCCAACTCTTCCCGTCACAACAATAATAACAACAACAAGAAACCCAAAACCAACTACCGAAACTATGCCGTTACCCAACCCCAACCTCAAAAACAAAACCCAAATTCCACCCCAAACCCGAAAACCCTATACCGGTACCGCCCCACTATGCAACATTTGCCAACTCCATCACCCACCAAACATGCCTTGTCGCCATTGTACCATTTGTAACCGACTTGGTCATCTCAACACCACATGCCGATCCACACAACGAACCCAACCTAACCAACCAAACCAACCAAGAACTTTTCCCCAAAATACTCAACACCGATATGCACCTTACCCACCAAACCAATCTCAACAACCCCGAGCTTGATACAATTGCGGTGAGCCTAACCATTTCCGCAACAATTGTCATCGCCTCATCCTTACTAACCAAACCATGACCGCACCTTACTACCAAACTCAAGCTTACCAAGTTCAAACCTACCAACCTCAACTTTCCCAACACAATGCACCACTCATCTAACCCATCCAAGCCATACAAGCACCACCTCCTCCACCACCGCAAGCACCTCGAGTCAACCAAGGCAATCAAGGACGAGCTTTCATGATGAATGTTAATCAAGCTCAAGCGGCAAACGATGTTGTGAACGGTATGTTTTTAGTGAACCAACATTTGGCTTCCATTTTATTTGATACGGGTGCCGATAGAAGTTTCATTTCTTTGAAATTTGAGTCGAAAATTGCTGTGTCTCGAACCAAGCTTTCCCGGTCGTTTTCTGTTGAAGTCGCCAATGGGAACTCCATCACCATAAATTCTGTCGTCTGCGATTGTACTCTCGTTCTTGCTAACCATAAATTCTCCATCGATCTCATCCCGATGCAAATGGGAAGTTTCGATGTCATAGTAGGCATGGATTGGTTATCTTTGCACCGTGCCGAAGTTGTTTGCTTCGATAAATTCATTCGCATTCCGCTTGTTAACGGTAAAATCCTTAAGGTCTTCGGAAAAGCTACTTCGAGAAGGCTTAATCTCATGTCGTGCTCTCAATCGCAAAAATACTTACGCCAAAAGTATGCTCCGCTCCTGGCTCTCTTGGTGACAAAAGACAAAAAGGAAAGGAAAATCCAAGATATTTCTATTGTTCGTGATTTCCTCGATGTCTTTCCCGACGATGTCACCGGCCTTCCACCCGTTCGTCCGATTGAATTTCGAATCGATCTTGTGCCCGGCGCGATGTCTGTGGCCAAGGCTCCTTACCGTTTAGCCCTGTCAGAAATGCAAGAATTATCGAACCAACTCGAAGAACTTTCCAATAAAGGTTTCATTCGTCCTAGCTTTTCTCCTTGGGGCGCTCCTGTTCTCTTCGTGAAAAAGAAGGATGGTTCGTTTCGTATGTGCATCGATTATAGGGAACTTAACAAACTCACCATTAAAAATCGTTATCCCTTGCAACGAATCGACGACCTATTCGACCAACTTCAAGGCGCAACTTGCTTCTCCAAAATCGATCTTCGATCAGGTTATCATCAATTGCGTGTTCGCGAAGAAGACATTCCAAAAACCGCTTTCCGTACTCGATATGGACATTTCGAATTTTTGGTTATGCCCTTCGGGTTTACAAATGCACCTGCGGTGTTTATGGACCTCATGAACCGCGTTTGCAAACCATTCCTCGATAAATTCGTTATTGTCTTTATTGATGACATTCTCATATTTTCCAAATCCAAAGCCGAACATGAGCATCATTTGCGTTCCATTCTCGAACTTCTTAGAAACGAATGACTTTATGCCAAGTTCTCCAAATGCGAATTTTGGCTGGAGCAAGTTCAATTTTTGGGACATATCGTAAACAACAAAGGTATTCATGTTGATCCCGCTAAAATTGAGGCCGTTAAGGATTGGAAAACTCCAACGACTCCCACGGAAATTCGATCCTTCCTCGGTTTAGCCGGATATTATCAACGTTTCATTCGAAACTTTTCCAAGATCTCTTTGCCTCTTACCTCCCTCACTCATAAAGGAAAACAATTTGATTGGGGTTCGAAGCAAGAAAAAGCCTTTTGTACTCTCAAGGACATGCTTTGCAATGCTCCCATTTTAACCCTTCCCGATGGAAACGACGATTTCGTGATATTTTGCGACGCATCTCATCAAGGTCTTGGTTGTGTCCTCATGCAACGAGGTCAAGTCATCGCTTACGCTTCAAGGCAACTTAAGGTCAACGAGAAGAACTACACGACTCATGATCTCGAACTTGGTGCCGTTGTTTTCGCTCTCAAAATCTGGAGACATTACCTTTATGGTACGAAATGTGTGGTTTTTACTGATCATAAAAGCCTTCAACACATTTTTGACCAAAAAGATCTCAATATGAGACAACGACGAGGGGGCCGAATTAATTAGTGATTACGATTGCGAAATTCGTTACCATCCCGGTAAAGCGAATGTTGTCGCCGACGCCCTAAGTCGAAAGGTTAATGTTAAATCCGTTCTGCTTCTAAGCGTTGTCATTCAAACCGATCTTCAAATTCGAATCTTCCAAGCTCAACGTACCTTCGTTGAAGAAGGTAACATGTATGACGAAATGTCATGTGGAGCCGAACTTCAACCGAAACCAAACCCGATGGTCTTTTGTACTTTCTCAATCGTTTGTGGGTTCCAAATCGCGATGACCTTCATACTTGTATACTCGACGAAGCTCACAATTCGCGGTATTCGTTCATCCCGGTGCGGATAAGATGTATTTCGATCTTCGTGCTACCTTTTGGTGGCCGGGTATGAAAAAGGACGTAGCGTTATTCGTATCTAAATGTCTTACTTGCTCAAAAGTTAAAGCCGAACATCAAAGACCTTTTGGTCTACTCGAGCAACCACCGATTCCCGTTTGGAAATGGGAAGACATTGCGATGGACTTTATCACTAAATTACCCAACACCCAAAAGGGCAACGATAGCATTTGGGTGATCATCGATCGTTGACCAAATCTGCTCATTTCATTCCGATCCGCGAGAAGTATTCTGTCGAGCAGCTTGCTCAAATCTATGTTCGAGAAATCGTGTGCCGACACGGTTTACCATTGACTATTATCTCTGACCGTGATGCTCGTTATACCTCTCATTTTTGGCGTTCACTTCAAGAAGTTTTGGGAACACGTCTCGATCTTAGCACCGCTTATCATCCTCAAACGGACGGTCAATCCGAACGTACAATACAAACTCTCGAGGATATGCTACGAGCATGTGTTCTTGATTTCGGTGGGAATTGGGATTCTCACATTCCGTTCATTGAGTTTTCTTATAACAATAGGTACCATTCGAGCATTGAGATGGCTCCTTTCGAAGCTCTTTACGGTCGTAAATGTCGTTCTCCGATAAGTTGGAACGAAGTCGGTGAAGCTCAAATCACGGGACCCGAAATGGTTCAAGAAGCCACCGACGTTATTGATCGAATCCGTAAGAACCTCCTAGCCGCTAGAAGTCGTCAAAAGAGTTACGCCGACAAACGGCGAAAACCGATCGAATTTAATGTTGGCGATCTTGTCCTTCTAAAAGTATCTCCTTGGAAGGGGGTAGCCCGTTTCGGAAAGAAGGGTAAACTAGCTCCTCGTTTCGTTGCTCCTTTTAAAATCCTTGAGCGTGTTGGAAAAGTAGCTTATCGACTCGAACTACCGAAAGAACTTACCGGTGTTCATCCGACATTTCATGTTTCAAATCTTAAAAAGTTCTTAGCCGAGGGTAATCTCCATATACCTCTCGACGAAGTACATGTCGATGGGTCGATGGTCTTGGTTGAACAACCCGTTGAGATCATGGATCGCAACGAGAAGAGAACCAAGCGTAGCCGTATTCGGTTAGTCAAAGTTCAATGGGAATCACGGGTGGCGCGGAATTCATTTGGGAGCGAGAAGACAAAATGAAAGAGAAGTATCCACATTTGTTCGCAGCGTCGTCTTCGTCTTAATTTCGGGACGAAATTTCCAAAAGTAGGGGATACTGTGACATTCGTCAATTTCGGGTCTTATTTGTATTCGTTTTTGTATTTGTTTATTATGTAAACCGACCCGATTTGTAAACCGAAGCTTATGTTATAATCAAAATGATGGATTTATGTTACAATATTGTTTCACACTTGTTGGGTTTTGAAAACATCCTATTTTTATTTGTATTTTTATTTATTTATTTATTTTTTTGTTGTTTTGTGTTTTTGTCTTGATCCATTTTGCATGAAAACTCTTGTGTCTCACACCCATATTTGACCACCAACATTACCCTATATATACACCACCTTTCCTCTTCATTTTCCCTTGCTACAACTCCAAAAAAAAAAACTCTCTCAAACATCAAAGATTCAAGGTTATCTTCTTAAGTGTTCTTGAAGGATTTTGGTCTTTCGTCTTAATTAGTTTATGTAGCCTTATTAATACTTGTTTATGGTTGTGCAACATATATATAATATACACCCCTTGTTTACCTTTGGTAGTTACTTCTCCGATTCCGGTCGGTGAGGTTTCGGACCCCATAAGGCAAGGCTTCATGAAAGACTTCGTGTCCTTGATATATATACATCTATATAACTTGTTCATACATATTAATCTTGCTTATTTTAGTTTGTTGGTCATGTTTACAAGTTCCATGGTTATGGGTTTTTAAAAGTCTATGCTTCGGTTTAACCGTAAATAGCTCTAAACCGTAAACCGAACTTTGTTACTAGTTTTGTTTGTTTAAACATACTTAGTGTTAGATCTAAGTTTCTAAAATCATTTTTACAAATTCTATGGTTATGGGTTTGTAGAATCTTACCTCGGTCTTAACCCGAAACACGATCCGAACCGAAAACCGAACTTTTGTTTAAAGACTTTATTGTTAACTTTTGGTAATTTTTTATTTGTACATTATTATACAAGTTCTTTAGTGTTTGGACATGTGGAAACCATCTATGAACTTGTTGTGAGATGGAAACCGAACCAAACCGATTCTAGCTCGCTTAAGACACACAAGTGTGTTTTTTTTAGCCATCAAGACTTGTATATTTCTTTAAAAATAGTTACAAATTGATTTTTAAATATTTTCTTAAGTACTTGGAAATGTTGGATCCAACTTGATCTCATAACAAAGTTTGGACTGACAAAACCGAACACTCGCTTAACGTGCGTTGTTAGTTCTAAAACAATGGAACTACATACTTGGTTAAGTCTTATTAAATTTTATTGAGTTATCTCATAACATTCAATATTTTGGAAAGTTGACTTTGGGTTTGACCAATTATCAAGACCCGAACCGACAACCTGAACACTCGATAAAAAAAAACCCGTTTTAGTATCTTTATTCCAAAGGGATTTGCATTCTTGCATTTTACCCACCTTATTACTTAACATAGGTTGAGTAAATATTAAGGTTAGATACTTTAACCCGGTTTCGAGCAAACTTACATTTTTAAATGGTTATTATTATAAATTCTTAAATAGTCACATTTTAAACCTTGAACTTTAATTATTTACATTTCTCAACATTTATTTTGTTTAAAGACCTTCAAGACAACCTTTCTAAATTCAAGACTTCTTTTCTTTTTAGGCATTGTGCGTTAAACTCGTCGTTCCGATAAATCTCCAAATTATCATCTTTCAAGTTTACCACTTGAAGGTGAGTACTTCATACCCCATTTTCCATCTTTTATTTTGGGGGTGACATTTCATACTTATTCAACAAAATGCTTTATATTTGAATCTTAAACCACAAACGTGGTTGTATACTTTACCTAAATAATTGCTCGATTTGGTGTTCTATGCTTATATGCCTATGTGTTTATCGCTTTTGGTTGGTGGAACTATAAAATCCTAGACTATTTGGCATCCCCTTATAGCAAGGTGTCGTTAACGTAATGCAATTAACGATAACTATAAAATCCTAGACTATTTGGCATCCCCTTATAGCTAGGTGTCGCTAATGTGTTTAGCGATATCTATTTATCCAAATTACCACTTTTATTTATCGTTTCGTATGCAAGTTTTGTGGCTATCTTTATTATATACTAATATGATCAAACTTATGAATTGCTCACCGACCTTTGTGTTGACAAACTTTATTTTATGAAATGTTGCAGGTTTGCATCTTGGTTGATTTATGATTGTGAAGAAAACGACATCAAAGACCTTAGGATATTAGTAAAAATGAACAATATCAATTTGCCATATTTTGTGATATCTTGTTTATGGTTATTTTATGGATAATTGTTATGTGACATTTTCGATGTTGTGTAATGAAATGAGTTTATTAAATACTGTCACTTTAATTAGTGTCATGTGCTTATGGACAATCGTTACACCTCGGCATGTTCCGCCGCCTTTGGTCGGGGTGTGACAGCTAATTCCTCATGTGTACTCGGTTCTCTAATCCAGCTCCAAACCCATCCTTCAAAAGAGGAGCCATTACGTGTTTTATTCTGTATGCTGCACCGTTTATACCTTTCTAAATTGAATAAGGATGGAAACCTTTTGCTTAATGGCATTCCTCCCACCCAGGTATCAATCCAAAACATGATATGCTCGTTGTTCCCTACCTTTCCCATTATTGAATCCGATAGACTAAAACTATGTAGTAAAAGGATTTCATCAGCTGATGCGATATTATACCATACCCCTGTGTACAAATTGTTGCACGGCCACTACAAAAAAGATTGGTATTTGAGAATGAAAAATTAGTCTTTAATACCTCACAATTAGTCCCTAAAGGTTATCGAGGACTGATATGCCAGTTGCTAGCCAGTAACAGATGCCTAGTCCTAGATAGGGGTTTTAGTAACTAAAAATCAGTCCTCATTGTATGACATAAACAAGGATTAACAGTCATTCTACGATACATAAAACTTTAGTCCTTAATTTGTCTCCTTATACCACTTCATATCATTTCAGTCTCCAATGCATTTTTTCGGTGACTACAAATTAGTCTCAGGAACTGTGATATTTCAGTTCCTAATTCAAAAGTTTAAGAAGTGAAAATCAGTCCTCTAAACATATTTATATTGTCCCTAATACACTTTATTAGATTTATGTTTTCATATCAAATCAATCTCAGATAAGATGTTTTAAAGACTAAGCTATAGACCTCAATACTACTTAATTTCAGTCATTAATATGTCTTTTTTAAAGACTAAAAATTAATCTTAGATATCATTTTACTTTGGCCTCTAGCATGTACTTTTACTTTTAGAGTCTAAAATCACTCTCCCAATATGTATTAACAATCACTGCATCTCTTCAACCACAGTAATATTATTCACAAACCTAATCCATTTATTTTATTCTCAAAATATCAATATATCAAAGCACTTTTATCATAAAAAAAGAAGAAGATAATAATAACCTTAATAGTACAAATCAATCAATTCTGTTGTTTAAAAAAGTATTGGGCAAAAGAAAGTACAAAATGTCTTAAATAACATCCTAGATTGTTTTGTACTATTGCTGAGTAGTTCATCTAAACCATGAGCTTCATTACTACTAGTGTGGATATTGTGCTCTCCAATTCTCGAAACCTTAGGTTCACAAACTCTAACAATCTCTCATATTTCTCCTTACTCTGTTTAGATTTCTTCTCGGGTGTAGCAACTTGTTTTCAAAGACCTTTTCTCTCTTGAAGAGGTGAAGAGGTCTAACACCTACCTCCGATGTAGATTTTGTTGTATTCTCCTTGACATGAACACTTTGTATTGCCTCTTTTTCTAGCATGTGTCCATAGAAGTTATAGTCATTCCTTCTTAATTTAATTTGGGTATCGCCTCGTTTCTATGGAAAACAATATTTTCCTGATAGAATAAAATGTACACAAAAAAAGATAAACCATATTAAACTGGTAAAGTGGGGGTAACGTTGATATTCTAATAATGTTACGCTGAAATCAAAGTAAATGGGTATAAATATCTAACTTAAACTGCTACTCTGCTATGAGGGGAGGTTAAGAATGGCCAACATTGTGGCAAACAATCATTGAGATATACCAATGGCAATACTAGTTGTCACTACGAGAAGTTGGTTTGTCTGGATCCCACATTTAATCGGGTATAACAATTGGCAATAAAACAAATAAATAAAAGTTTACCCACATTTAGATAGCATCATCGCAACTATCATCAAGACACAATAATTAAGTACATGCCTTAAAGACAAAAGTTTGCTAGTGCACCTTCCCCTTTATCCTAAAAAGCTTAAAACATATACATACATATATATAATAAAAAAATGAAAAATCACATGTGAAGAAACCCAGCTTCGGACTATACAAGTGAAGGATCCCATTTCATATGCAACTAGTGGTGGATCCAGGATTTGTCACAAAAGAGGTCACACGCAAATCAAAACAGATAAAAAATTTACGTTATATTGTAGTTGAAAAAAAAAGAAAACATAATAAAAAATGAAACACAGTTTTTCCCGCTAATAAAGTTAAGCAGATGATGTGCATAAGACCCGATTCTTAGAGCAGAATGAGAATGAAGCACGTTCCTCACAAGTGTTAAATTCCCCTGTCGCTGCTAGTTTCCTGTAAATCCATTTATCGGAATTTGATGTTAACTAATATTTTATATCCAAGCTCTATAGAGATGAAAAGATTAAATCAACTAAGAACAAAACCAAACCATATAAAATAAAAATAAATCATATCAAACACTTGTGAGGAGGTTAATTAGAGATGAATACATAACTAAAATTGCCACATGCTACAACTTTGTACAAATTCAAACTGCTATTTTGGCATCAAGATGTTCTCTTATCTAAATGAAGAAGAATTGAGTCTTAAATATCTCAAGAAAAGACAATCATTAACATCAAAATTAGTGAAAGAAAACCCCAATTTTACCTGATTCAATACCATCAAAATTCGACAACCATACGGATAGTAACATAATCAAACTAAGTGGCTTATGAAAAGAAAATTCAAAAGCAGTATATCATCCACTAGTTTTCAAATACATGAGAACTGCACACATTTTCTAATATAGGATTAAGATAATATATATAAATCGCCTCAACGCACTAAAGCCTACTGTGATAGAACCATTGAATGCTTCACGCCTTCTCGCTATTGATTCATCGTCGACTGCACAAACGACTCATGTTTCACCTTAAAGCAGTTAAGAGACAAATGAAAAAGAGACAACAAATAAACTGAGAATAGAGAGTGAACGGACCATTACGAACGAGATTGAGGGTGCGTTTGAGGAGAGACGGAATCTGTTTTTGTGATGATCGATTGGGGGAAAAGTGAGCAGATTAGGGTTAGAGCATTCCCAACCCATCCCCTAAAATTACGTTAAGAGGGTTTGTAAATTACAGGGTGGGGTTGTGAGTGGTTGTGAGTGTAAATTATAGGGTGGAGAGAGAAATGATAGTGATTTTTTTATAAATTTGGGGAAAAGGTAGTGATTTTTGTGTAAATTATAAGGTGAATAGAGAAAACTGTAATGAAAAAGGTATAAAAAATATTATTTAATTGAACAGAAGAGAGAAATGTAGTGTTTTTCTCGGAGAAGTTAATTTGGGTTTAAGGAATCAAAATGCTAGTAAGCGGGAACTAACTTTGGGAGGGAGCTTTTTCTTAACATAAATTTGCAAATTTTAAAAAATTTTGAATTTAAACTCTAGGTTATTATTATTTTTTTAGGATGGTAAAAACTGATTATTTAATCTATGCATTAAATAATTTAATGTTCACGAACATCTAATTGAACTTTAGAATTATTAATTATATATGCATAACATAACGTGTAAATATAAAATTAAGAGTAAATAAATTAAAAGTTATAAAATGAGCCATTGTTACACGTTGATTTTTAAGACCTAAGTTGTGGGCAAGTGGGTCGGTTAAGACAACTTAGTCTTTCCAAAGTTAGGCAACTGGACTCTCCAAATTGAAGAATACAGTGGCCTAAATCACAAAAAAATGTCGACGTTCTAAAATGCTAGAATTTGCCAAAAAAGAATTAAAGGCTTAGTTCCGGTCCCTAGTTTGCTCTATTTTGGAATATAAAGAACAATTTTCAAGCTCTAATATGTTCCCTCTTTATTGAAGATTGTAGATCAATCACTTACAAAGTCACATAACAATCAAACCCAGATAATTTAACAAAACAATTCTATATATGTACTATGCATTTGACACTGTAACATCAGTCACTAACGGTTTAGTCGCTAGCGGTTGATTTGACAATTGCTTATGGATGACAACGAATAATTTTTTAAAATGCCCTATAAAAAGACATTTGAGACTAATTATCAGCATCTAATACAGTCCCTTGCAGTAGTTATCATTATTTTCCAACATCTAATATATTTCCTTAAAATGGTAAAACATGTGTTGATTTTCAAAGAATAAATATTAGTCCCTGCTTATTTCATATATAAAAACTTTTAGATTCTAATTAGATAACATTCAATACATACTTTTAACTTGATTTTTAGTCACCAATATCTTCCTTAAAACGGTGTAATTTAGGCCAAATAATTAAAGACTAGTCTTTGGTCTCTTCATATACAAATGGCATTCAAGAATATATCAGTCCCTAATTCAATTAGTTTTGGGATGAGTAAAAACTGAATTTCAGTCTCTAATGCGTTCCTTCTATGTTAGAGACTAAAAGTTAGTCACCATACATATGCGCTATTTTTCATTAGGTATTTGCGACTGAAAATCGGCGCCAATAAATTTCCCTATGAACTCTTATTTTTTCTAGACATATGTGTGACTAAAATTTAGTCTCATTCTAGAATATTAGCGACTAATTATTAGTCACAAACATCGGTTATGTAAAAATCAGTCCTCAATAACATTGGTAACTGAAAAATCAGTCCTAGATGTTACGTATCTAAGAATATTATATCAGTCCCTAATAATTTAGTACCTAATAGTCATTTTTCTTGTAGTGGGCATTGGTTTTATACCTTGTTTGTTAAAATGAATTCCAGTGACAACTCTTCTCCAAAGCTTATCTGGTTCTGTTTTATATCACCACCACCACTTGGCTAACAAACTTAGATTGATATCTCTTAAACCACCCAAGACCAAGCTCCTCATGTTTTTTGTCCGCAAGCACTTTATCCCATTTGACCCAATTTCAATTACCGTAAATTGGGGCTCTATAAAGTGAGAAGTAGTATATTGGCAATGCATCCAACACTGACTTGATGAGGACAGATTTGTCCCCCATTGAGAGTCGTGATGCTTTCCACCTAGCCAATCATTTTTCAAATATCTCGATCATCAGCTTCTAGCTATTTATTGAATTCATGTTTTCACCCACTAGGAGGCCAAGATATGAAAAGGGAAAATTACCAACCTTGCAGTGCAGTCAGTTGGCCATGTTTCAACTTCTATCTAGGGAACACTGACGCCAAATAGATTGCATTTGTTTATATTTATTTTCTCCAGCCACCAAATAGAAGCACCACAACTGTCACGAATCTTAATAGAATTTTTCAACCATAATCCAATAAACACCACATCGTCCGCAAAAAGAGGATGAGATAAACTTGGCCCATTATTGGGGATGGTAATAGTTCGAAAAGATTGTTTTCGACAACTTTGTTTATAATAAAAGATAGATATTCCAAAGCAAGAATAAATATGAGTGGAGAAAGCGGCTCTCCTTCTCGAGCACCCCTGTAGCGTTGGAATTCCTTAGTTGGAGAGCCATAATGAGTACCTAGGCTTTAGACAATCGAAGAATCCCATTAACCCAAAGTCTCCATAATGCCGGAAGGTTCATGGCCTCAAGAACTCTATCAGTGAAAGCTTTGTTTAGATCAATTTTAAAAAAGAAAGCTGGGTCTTTAGAATTCTTCAACCAATAGTGTAATTCATTAAGAATGAGGGGACCGTCAAGAATACTACGACCCGATATATAAGCCATTTGCGACTTTGAAACCAGGGACCTAATTACCACTTTTAATCTATCTGCAAACACATTGGATATTACTTTCGCAATGCAACCAATAAGGCTAATATTGAGGATCTCTGGTTTAGGGAAAGAGATGGATAAATGATGAGCTACATTCATTGCTAAAAACTCCATATTCATAGAATTCCGGCAATATTGTAAAGATGGGTCTGTTAGGCGGCCACATAAGTCTGCAATTTGCAGCCATATCGGGTTTGGAATACACATAATTACTGTTATGGTTGTGTAAAGTATCAAAAAATGGAACGGGGGGGGGGGGGGGGGGACCGACGATGAGGTAGAATACTTCCTTGGTACTAGGAAATGTAACTGTTGGGCAAAGATCGACGTTTTCAGTGGACATGAACGAACCCAAGGTGCTTATATTACCTTATATTTTGCAAACCATATGCTTAATTTTTTAATTCCATTTATTCTGATGTGGAAAGGTTGCGCAGATTTATGTAAGTTCAAATGCGAGAAATACAAGTTCAAATTCTAGATATCATGGAAGATGATAATGGATATGGATCAATTCAATGGAGCTGAATATGATGTCTGATTATTACGTAAGGAAAATGATAAAAGAGCTATTTGAAATCAATTAGAATGGTAGGTGAAAATATGTTTATAATTGGATTAAGGTTGACAAATTTTGTTTGTGTTGGTAGGTGAACACTTTTCAGATATAGTTAGCTTGATTGGAAATAGTCAGGTTTAGGTGCTTTTGATGCATAATTGCAATAATCGTCAAGTTAATTTTGTCAATGCCAAAATAAAAAAATCACTATAATCTAAACATTTTGACTAAAATGTCAGCTGAAGTAGAAATATAAGGTTAGAAACATTAGTTTGTTTTTCAATTGGTTAAAGGGCAGTTTGGGGAGATAGGAATTTGTATTGCATCTTGATGTTAATAGTGTTGCAGAAGCATACAACCCATTCACATAACACAAATTACACAGTGAAGCATCGATCAACATGCCAAAATAAACTTAATTAATGTAGTCGTCCCATTTCCGAGTTGATATTCCTGTTCACCTGACGGGTAAGATACTATTTCCAATAAAGGGGAAAGTATCAGGCAAACCCGTGATCCACCCATACCTAGAGTAAGCCGCCCGACCTTCATGTCGTATTTACTTTCTCACATCGAAAGGCCTACTCCCCCAAAAATTTATAACCTGTATGGATTTGGTTCGAATCCAAAATGAATTATGCTCCTGGCCGGATCCATCTGAATCCCATGAGCCACCTTATCGAGTTCATTTAAGGATGAAAAAAATGAAATAGAAGGAAAGAAAAAATTTATTGTGTTATAAAAGGTTTTTAAGGAAGCAAAAGAAATGAAATGGGAGAAATTTGTGTTAAAAAAACAAATGGAAGAAAAATAAGGGGAAATAAAGAATAAGATTGGAAAAATGTTGGAAAGAAATGGGAAGAAAGAAAAGAAATATAAAAAGTGAAAAGAAATAAAAAGAAAATTCTCTTTTTTATCTTTTCTCTTGTTTAAGTGAACTTGGGAACACAATGTAACTTCCAACTAGAGGCGTACAAGCTAACCGGAAACCTAACCGATCACCACTAACCGTTTTATACCCGGTTCTAACGCAGATTTGAAACTAGTTTATATTATTGATTTTTGAAACCGGTTGTAAACCATTAACCTATTATTTTATAAAAAAAAAAGGTTTTTTCCGATTATTCACTGTTAACCAGTTCGGTTATACCCGAAACTGGTTATATCAGGTATAGATTTCTTGTCTCAAAACCGTTTACCCAACCTAATTAACTAGTCTAACCGGTTATTTCCCGTAAAATAATTAACCGGTTAGAAAATTAACCAGAACGTGCACCTCTACTTCCAACAGTAACTTAAGAAAGTTGTTCGAACATAAGTAATTGGACTGGTTACAAGGCCCAAAGAGTGACCGAAAATGTTGGCTTAAGATGATGAATTAACACCATTGGACTAGGCCTTCTGTTTGGGGGTCAATGGTGAGAACCTAAACACAGCCACTTTAATAACTCTTTCAGTTTATTAAATATCGTTATGAGATATTACAGCCATCTTTTATTATCACATGTTGGCAGGTAAGCCAACATCATACATGTTAATATCACATCCGCCACAGAATTCCACCTAAATGACGTTAGAGAAAATCATCTTTCTATTCGTTTTTAATAAGTCCACTGCCTTTGTTTAATAATTAAGCCATCCACGGAATCAGTTTCTCCATATTAGGTTTATTGTCGCTTTATCACACATAATATATAATATATTACATGCAAATAAATAATTATGTTTTATTGAGGTTCTGAGTTTCAGCTAGTCACTACCACAAGCGTTTTTCCTACAAAAATTTTTGACAAATTTCTTACGTTAAGTATAAAACAAATTCCCGACGAATTTCTAATGATAAAACCCGTACTTTTCCACAGTATTGTGTGACAATACATTTTTCGTCGTACATTCGTCACTAAATCCAACAAAGTTTTAATAAAAACATATATATTTATTAGTTTAATTTAATTATTTCTTTGGAAATGGTTTTCCCAGGGTAATTTTCCCACGTAATAGTTTTGTTGTAAAATGATCAGGAACACGTTGTTCCAAACAAAGTTTCTCCTAAATCTGTCGTCGGAATTTATCCAGTTTTTAAGATCGTCGGTTTAAGCTTGAACTGGGCAACTGGCTGATCATTTCAACTATAGTTTATTTTTTCAAATCTGTAAAATGAATCCACCTTTTGTTAGGTTTCAGGTTAAATTCCGTTTGCCGTCCAAGCTTTTGCAAACTGCCGTTAAAAAAATAAAAATAAATATAAAAAGGATTTTGTAAACTACTTATAGTTTACAAATTTGATCAGTCAACATTTTGGTTTATTTGTTCATTGTATAAAGAGATGTAGCTTGAGCATTAATTAAACATAAAATCAAGTTCATTAACATGGGCTTTAAATCTAACCAAGCTGAAATCAAGTTTAGTATGATCCAAATCCAGGTTCTTTCGGGTCCATACTGGATTCATAAGAAGTTAGTAGATGATCAGTTTGGTGCAAAATAGTGAGAGATATTATGATGTTGAAGATGCATGGGCATATATAATTAATTAAACATTTAATTATGGGCTTGATGTAAGACCGAGCCCTCAAATGTTCTCTGCCGTCTGATCAGTAGCATTTGAAAGTTGAAACAATATAATATAACACAACAACGGGTTGACTATCTTATGCATTCATCATTCTTGTTGTTTGATCATGAAGACTCGTTCAATTTATTTATTTATAAAATGTCATAGTTGACATATTCAATTTAATTCCCGTTGACACAAGCAATCTCAGTGGTGTGTAGTAACTTAAACTAATATATTGTTAACTAATTACTAATGCATGTTAATTAAGTTCTCGTTCACTCAAACAAGGAACACCCATAGAAATAATGTTTTTGAATTATTAAAAGTTTAAAACTACTATAGAAACACAATATGTCTTAGTGGTACAACTCAGTTTATGAGAAGACGAGTTCTATCACTATCGGTAATCAAAGACGAATTTGAATGAACGAATCAAGTGTTAAAACAAATGAAAACCGACTCTTCACCCTTGAAGTACTGAGGAATCCCAACACCAAAGCTTGCACACCCATGCGACTCTTTTTTCTTATCAATCGTAAAGAACAAAAGAAAACTTACAAAGATTTTATAACAACTCAACCCTGTATTATAATTAGATTTCTTGCTACCCAAACTACTAACACTTCTCTAAAGCATAAACCAAATAACTTGCCTAAAACTTAAAAACTAATAACTTACATTTATCTAATGACGGATTCAGGAAATTTAGCCAGTGGGTGCCAAAAAAAGTTAACGTAGAACGGGTCTGGTCAAACTAAAATGGGTCAACCTAAGATGGGTCAGGTTAAACCAAAATGGGACGGGTAATATAGAAATTAAGCAACAGATTCCATTAAGCATAATAAAATGCAAATTGACCTTTACGTGATTTTATCTTTTGAACGGTCAACTATAGACTCATTCATAACACCTGCAAGTGTTTTTTTTTTCTCATCATTAAATAGTGTAGAATTATTAATTATTAAAAAATGATACTCCGAATAATTCATATTTTGGTCTAATTATTATAACAGTCATATTACACTCTAAATTAACTAGAATGTTTTAGAAACCTAGAACTCAATTCATTGTTCCACGTTCCTCAAATGACAACAAAAATCCTAAGCCTTTTGAATTTCAAGAAACACGTAAACAATCAATTCAAAACGAAACCAACATAAATCAAAATAAAAAAACGTAAAAATTGATGAACGTATCTCATAATTCAAAATAAAAACAAGAAGCCGAAATCACACACACACACAAAAATGAATGGCGATAGATACCTGATCATATGAGAAACCTTTTCGTTTCTCAATCCTGTATAACTCACAGGTTTCAAATTTTCAATTTATGATGTGGTTAGACAAAATTAAATTTAGGTTTGAAAAGTTGAGTTCAAAAGTTGGATTTGGGGCATTGAAAAAAATAAGGATGCGACACATGGGTCATTGTGCTTAATATGTTATAAGTTTATAATATAAACTAGAGATTTGAGGGGATGCTTACGCTCTCCCCGTCCAAACACTAAATACTCATGCAATAATGCAATAAATGACATAATGATTTTACGTTTGATGTTTTTAAAATTAAAACTATGATATTAACTAACCTAACAGCTAACACAAGTAACCGCTATATAAAATAATTATTTGTGCGCCGTAATTATTGCCGTTTGAAAAGGTAAACGTAGAATACAAAATAGACAACATTGTTTCATATAAAGACAGAATGACTGAGCAACCTGTCCAATACGTTTCTGATTAGGGGTTTGTTCTAGATCTACCGTCATAATAAATCCAATGGACTTATTGGTTCAATGATAGTGATATGATCCATTTGGATGCTGAATTCTGAGCATCATTGAATTGAAAGTTACAACCAAAACTAGTCTTATATGTGTTATATGTAGAAAGAAAATTAGAAATAGACTGAAATGCACAGATACTACGAATCTACGATGGCAAATTTTGACAGGGCGCTTATAAGCACATTTAAGACACGGTTCAAGCCAGCAAAATGCATATGGCCTTCGGTTTATAAGCACATTTAAGACACGGTTCAAGCCAGCAAAATGCATATGGCCGGCCTTCGGTTTGATGAAGACGAATAACATCAGATTATTAGAGAAAGATTAACCGGATTATTGTTTTACCCATTCGGTTCAAGGAAGGCTTTTATAAGTTCCTAATCCTAAATAAACACCTGAATGCTTTCAACTTGAACTTTTGATTTAAAGCCATCATCATTGTGAATGGGCAAGGCAAAAAAGTTTTTAGGCCGAATACGAAAATTTTTTGCCCTTAAATAAAAGGAGTATTTTGTTATGCTTAAACAATTTTATTTTGATATAGGTTTACTTGATTATAATTTAGGTTGTGTAAAAAACTTTTGTATAAAAATAAGATTTAAACATGTCTCAAATGAGACTAGAACCCAAACCTTTTTGTTGGGAGCAATACCTCTTTGCCACCAAGATAGTAGTTATGTAATTGAGTTTAAACACTAAATATACATATTATTTTAATAAAAATACATATAATTTTAAAAAAAAATTGGGCTTAGTGGGATGTCAGGTCTATGGCCGCCGACCACCCAGCCTCCCCTTAGGGCCGGTCCTGTGAGTAGGGAAGATTAACTTTGTACGAAACAGGATATGAGGGTATAAAAGCATCTATAATTTTTTGGTACATTTAGAGTCAGCAATTGCATATGTTCAATATGTGCCAATCGGTAGTCACTTTGAAAGTTGGTATTGGCGTTGGAAGTTCGATAGATGCTAGGTTTGGTACTGGCATACATTTTTTGATACCGAATGCAACTGTAGTAGTTACACGTTAACCGTGAAAATGGTTTCCATAACATTGCGATGTTTTTCGTCTCAGCCTTTGATTTCGTGATATGCGGAATACTTTATTCTGAAAGCGAACCTTAAGATTAATTCTTAACCGTTAACAAATATTGCTGCACACAAAATCTAACCAAGAAGTCCACGAAATATCTCACCAGATGGTCCAATTTGAGAGCCTCGTTTATTTTTCTTTGTGTATATATTAAAGCTTCGTAAGTGGCCACAGCGTTATTCTAGCCAGTTAGAAAATAAATTAATTATAGTCAGGAGTTGAACCTTAAGTTAACCTAATGATTTTTATAGTTTGACGTCGCATGTTCGAATCACACTCATGTGTCATATTCCCGGGTTTAAGCCTGGTTGAAGCCCCACTGGATGGATTAGGCGTCACGACATCGAATACTGAGAGCTTTTCAGGAATTTAACCATTCGTCAATAAAAAAAATAAAGGAAAAAGAAAAGGGTAGGTAAATTCCCAAAATAGGCCAAAAGTTTGATCAAATTCCAAAAGTAATCCTTCGAAAACCATCTGCGTTGATGCATTTGGATTCTCGTCTATGTGGGATGTCACAATCCACCCCCCTTAGGGGTCCAGCGTCCTCGCGGGACCTGGCTCCACCGGTCCGGCCCTGGATCTGATACCATCTGTAACAGTCCAGCTACCGCCACACCATAATATTGTCCGCTTTGGCCAGGACGTACCACCATCGCCTCACGGATTTTCTTTTAGTTGCCCATGTGAAGACTTCCCAGTAGCTCACCGATCCTGATACTACTTTCACCTGAGCACGCTTTTAACTGTGGAGTTCTCCTCTCAACGTCCCACATCGGTTGTGGAGGAGAACTAAGCCTTCTTCATAAGGAGGTGGATATCTTCCCCATTATAACGCGTTTTGGGCGCTTAATGGTAGTGGATGAGAGGAGAACTCCACAGTTAAGCATGCTCAGGTTGAAGTATTATCAGGATGGGTGACCTCCTGGGAAGTTTGGGCAACCAAAAGCAAATCCGTGAGGCGATGGTGGTACGTCCCATCCTAAGCGGACAATATTATGGTGTGTCGGTAGCTGGGCTGTTACACGTCGGTTGGGGAGGAGAACCAAGCCTTCTTTATAAGGAGGTGGATACCTTCCCCATTATAACGTGTTTTGGGCACTTAATGGTAGTGGATGAGAGGAGAACTCCACAGCTAAGCATGCGTAGGTAGGAGTAGTATTAGGATGGGTGACCTCCTGGGAAGTCTCCACCTGGGCAACCAAAAGCAAATCCGTGAGGCGATAGTGGTACGTCCGGCCAAAGTAGACAATATTATGATGCGGCGGTAGCTGGGCGGTTGCAGATGGTATCAGAGCCACTCTTGTGCCGTTCGGGATGGTGCGGCAAACCTCATCAGAGACGGTGAGTCCCCGGGGGTGTCGCGAGGTACACCTTAGGCAAATCCCACATCCTGGATTGGATGGTGGGCTAAACCTCATGGAGGACGATGAGTCCAAAATGGGTGGTGTTTGTAACACCCTAAGCAAATCCCACATTGGCTGTGGACAGGAGAGATCCTTGGTTCATAAGTAAATGCCCTACCTCTTAAATCACCAACGCGTTTTGGGCTTAATGATAGTGGAGAAGAGGAGAGCTCCACAGTTAAGCGTGCTCAGGTGGGAGTAGTAGCAGGATGGGTGACCTCCTAGGAAGTTTCCACCTGGGCAACCAAAAGCAAATCCGTGAGGCGATGGTGGCACGTCCCGGCCAAAGCGGACAATATTGTGGTGCAGCGGTAGCTTTGCTGTTACACATCATCATCTAATCTCCATCCTACTATAAATTATAATTGAAAAATACATTTCTAACAAACAAAGATAATAGATATAATATAAATAGAAGATATTAATAAGATACCTGCTTGTGCGTTTGTAGAAGGGTCGATGGGAATAACAGCCATAGGAGGAGGAGGAGGATCAACAGCATGGTCATGCTGATGATGAGTTGAAGAAGGTGGATGATGATTAATAGAGAAACTTAACCAGTCGCTCATGGTTGGTTTATATTTTTCTCGGTTATCGTGTTCCACTTTGCCGGAAAGTGGAGATCATGTTATGGTGGTGGTGGTGCATGTTTTTTTTTAAATCGTCTTCGAACATGAAATTCACTTGAAATTCATCTGCTCAAATGAATTTCAAGAAAACACGGATTTTGATGATTTTTGGAGATCGGTTTTGTGGAGATGATTTTCATTCCAAAATTATCGGTTTAGACGGATTTCATTGGAAAACCATTGGAATGCGTCAGGTCCTTTACACGTGTCATTGTAGCATTGGTAGACAAAAACCATCGGCGGGAATCCAAATGCGTCAACACAGATGGTTTTCAAAGAATTACTTTTGGAATTTTATCAAATTTTTGGCCTATTTTGAGACCCTCTCTTCTCATTTGGCCTATTTTAAGAATTTACTCAAAATCCATTCACATTTATATTATATGTATATAGATAAAAATCAAATGGTGGTGTAACAAAAGGTGTTGAAGTTATGTATTTGTTAGTATATAAGATATATTTAGGGAATGAAATTGCATTATTGTTATTTAGCAAGTTGGCTCTTATTGTTTCTATTGTGTCCCCTTTTGTGGACTTGCTCAAGTTCAAGTCCTATTCAAGCCCTTTTTTTTTTTTTTTTTACAACCTGCAAATTTTCAGCATTTTGAATGGTTTTTTTTATAATATTATATTTTATGAATTTAAATTTTGGGTTTAGTTTTCGTATCATAACAAACCTAACTAATATCAACCGAATTCGTATCAACTAGCCGTAGCATGCCCGAATTTTACAAACGCCCAGGTTTATCGATTTTGGTTGTACGTACGTACCAATTTTCGGGCGTTTACAGATTTTATATTTTTGTTTTGTCCCCTGGCGTAATGAACTTAGACGATACCGACCTGTCGCCACAACGTGGCGGGTACTACCTAGTTTATATTCAGAGTCAGCGAACTCTGATTATAGGAATTTCGGCTAAGGAGTGAGAAAGCTTAAAAATAGGAAACTTGGTAGCAAGTACCATCAACAAGTAAATTTCAGATTTACTAAAACTAAATTTTACTAATTGAGTAATTTCTTGATATTGTAATTTTTCACAACTTAAATACGTTAATTTTCTTTAATAAATTTATTAACTTCGACGGCTAGTTATTCTTTACTAATGTTTGTATGTTAATTTCACTAAACCCTCTAAAAATACACCGGTCACAAACCAAGCACTATAAACATTTGCATCAAGCCGTATTTTACACGAATGCCATGCATGGGCACCCCTAACCTGTAGTTCTGTGTGCATCAAAGATTTTCTGAGACTATGGAGTTACTGCCGTTATTGTTTGGGGGATAAAATAGAAGCCTACATGTCCATGACCGGCCACTTACGTCTCTTTTAAATTAAAACGATATATATATATATATATATATATATATATATATATATATAAGGGAATGATCATGTGAGAAGTGATATTACAGTGAGAAATGCGATAAATAAATTTGAGTCATTGATGGTGTTTAATCAATGATCTATATTATAAATGGCAAATTCGTAAATAAAAACAAATATTTAAGACATATAATTTAATAAAAAGGTTAGATACATCTTTTGTGGTTTATGCCTCATTAAACCAGATTTTAATGTTTTGAGTGGTTACTTTTTTGTGCCCATTTAATGCTTATTAGAAGTTTAATACTATTTTATTTTTTTTCATTAAAATTATGATATTTTTATGGTTTTGTAAGTTTTTATTTGTTTTTAGAATTTGTTCATAAAACACATAAATTTTACAACGGTACATTGTATATTACGGATTTGTTTATATAGTACATATATTAATGTATTGAAGTAAGCCTATTTTTATTTGTTTTACCAACACTTTATTATATAAACAAACTAATTCATACATAGCATTAGTTTTGCCTACACTATATTTGATACTACATTTTTTTTACCTACGCTACATTAGATATGTCTACACTATGTTAGTTATGACTACACAGCCATTTGAAAGTGTACCTACACGACATTAGTTTTGTCTACACTAAATTAGATATGTATACCCAACATTAGTTTTGCCCACACTATGTTAGTTTTACCTACACAAAATTAGTTTTGTCTACACTACATTAGATATGTATACACTACATTAGATGTGTCAACGCTACATTAATTATGACTACACAACATTAAAAGTGTGCTTACACTACATCAGATATGTCTACACCAAACTAATTATAACTACACAACATTTTAAAGTGTGCTTACACCACATTACGTAGCTACATCCACATCACATAAGATCAAATGATGATGATGACAACAACAGCAGCAGCAGCAGCAACAACAACAACAATTAGCCATTTATAGAATAAAATGATTTTAGATCAAATAGATTCCAATGGTTTAAATTTTATATGAAATAAAAATTAATAATAATAGTTTGTAAGTTATCATTTGCTAGTAACTTATCATTAATTATTAAACCATTAATGAGCATGAGTTATAAAATAAAATACATTATATTTCACTGATATATCCTTGCATATAAATAATCAGAAAATAAAAAAAAATTATGTGATTGGTTAGAATCTCTTCTTACACTTCTCGTAATAAGAAACACTTTTTAAATGAACCTAATCCTATATATATACACACACATATATATACATATATATGGTGAGTTAACGTACAATAATTGCTTAACGTACATTATGTACGCGAAAAACGTTCAAGGTTAAAAACCCAAAACCATTCAAGCCAAAATTCCAAAGCCTAAAACGTTCAAGGTTAAAGCCTAAAATGTTCAGGCTTAAAATATGATATTTTCAAACGTTAAAATCCATCACTTAAAGTCAAAATTGATCGATTGAAGCTTCAAATTGATGATCGATTTCAAAGATTAATTGATGAATTGACTTCAATTCCAATTTCAGTTCTTATCAAAAGCTATACAAACCTAAAACGATGGTGGTGGTTCGACAGTGGACGGTAGACGGAATCATTGGACAGTGGCAGATTGTTGAACAGTGATGGTGAAGATGGATAGAATCGACGGGAGCAGAGGTGGACACCGCCTTGCCATTTTTGTTGCTCGCTATTCTGACTGGAAAACTCTAAATCGCTAATTGAAATCGACAGGGATACAAGTCGCATACGTCTTGTACAATTAGAAATCATATATATATATATATATATAGGGGTGGGATATAGAGAGAACTCCTCTTAAAGAGAGAACTAAAGAACTAATAAAAACTATTTTTTAAAAAATATTTTATGATTTTTTTTCTTTCCTCCTTCTAATAAGATGATGTTGTTCCTAAAAAGTATATATTTATATCGTCGATGTAGTGCGTATGTGCACTAATGTGTATTGCATATATACAATAGTGTTTTATTGCATATAATACAACACAATTGCATTATACAATCCACACTATTGAATATATGCAAATACAAATACTAATAATTGTACTCAAAACAACACTAATGCACATATGCACTATATTATTTTTTTTGGTATTTTTGTATATAATATAACACTATTGCACTAATAAAATACAAAAAATTGCATATATGCTATTCAACATTATTGCACATATCAAAATACACACTAGTAGGCCTGTAAACGAACCGAACTTTCAGTGAACTATCGTGAACCGTTCGGCGGGAAGTTTGTTTATGTTAGTTTATTTAATAAGCGAACGAACATGAACAAAAAATTTGTGTTCGTTTAATTAAACGAACGAACATGAACACATGTTCCGTTCGTTCATTTACGTTCATGAACGTTCGTTTATGTCTGTTTATTTATGTTCATTTATGTATTAATATTAATAGAAAATAATTAAATATTATCTGGATAGGTCATCTGCTTAAAGGTTTTATATTTGTTAATTTGTGTTCATTTAAGTGTTTTCATTTAACTTCGTTTATATTTGTGTTCATTTACGTTTGTTCATACATGTTCATTTATCTTTATTCAGTTATGTTAGTTTAGATTTTAAACAAACGTACACAAATGTCCATTTTTAAATAAACGAACATGAACATAAATATTTGTTCGATTAAGTGTCCGTGTTCTTTTAAAGTTTAATAAACGGACACGAGCATGCCCTTGTTCGTGTTCATTCGATTCGTTTACAGGCTTTCATTATTCACATTGATGAATACATCGGTCTAAATCTCTAGGCTCTGCGGATTTTATTTGTGTTCGTTTGTGTTCATGAACCGTTCGTGAACACATTAATTTCCTTAATGAACGAACACGAACATAAAATCTCGTTCGGTAAGTGTTCATGAACCGTTCGTGAACACATTATTTACTTAACGAACGAACATGAACAAGGCCTTGTTTGTGTTCGTTCGGTTCGTTTACAGCCCTACACACTAGTGCACATATGCAATAAAAAAAAGTCGATGTATTGCATATGTGCACTACAACGAGTTTTTTTTATTACTTTTTTATTTTTTTTATTTTTCGAGTGAATGGTAACAAAATATAAGAATAATGGCAAAAACAAAATTTAAGAATATTTTTTAATTAAATTAAAAATATTTTTTTATTAGTTCTCTAGTTCTCTCTTTAAGTAGGAGTTCTCTTTTGAACCTCTCCCTATATATATATATATTAAAGTTTATAAGAAAGATTTTACACATGTTTGTCAAATAATAAAATTATTCTTTCACGGCTAGTAAGTGTTTTAATTTTGACTTTTTAAAATATCAAAATAATATTATCCATTCAATACAACTATAAAAATTAAATAACTTATTTTGTGCATACTTGTTTTACAAATATGTAAAATCACATAAGTTATACGATTACAAAGAATCAGCGATAAGTTAAGATTCTGAAAGTGATTTTATTGGATAATGGTTTATTGGATTTTAATAATTCTTATTTAACGGTATTGGTCAATAATAATTCATATTCATTTTATCGTCACCAGCAGTTCCAAATTTAAAAATATTGGCCCCCAATGGCCCCCCGTTAAAAAGGACTTAACGGTGTTATACATTTTACCGAATTTCAAACTAATGTTTTAGGGTTTTTGTTCGGAATAAGGATACGAGTCGAGTAGTGTAAAACTTAGCTTGAAACACTGATCCAAACGGCTTGATTTTTGTTAATTGTAAGTTCAAAGACCCGAATTGAAGCATTGTTTCGTTGTTTTGGAGCGTCGTTTCGAACTAACTTTTACATTAGTCGACTTGTATTCTCGTTCCAATCAAAACCCCTAAAACATTAGCTTCAAATTCGGAAAAAAGTATAATTATGTTAAGTCCTTTTTAACATGGGAGTACCATTGGGGGGCAACTTTTTTAAATTCGGGACCGCTGGTGGCGATAAAATAAATAGGGATTATTATCGGCCAATACCATTAAATAGGGATTATTAAAATCCCTTGGATAAAACATCATTACATTTAGCATTATCTCTAGTGTAATAATAAAAATATTTTTCTCATTATCTTAGATAAAAAGTTGATAATATGCTCTGCTAAATTGAAACCATTTAAAATCTTATTTTTTTTTGTCATACGACAAAACAATCTCTCACTCTCATGCTACAAGCTTGCTTTCTTAGACCCATGGGGTCTAACCGGTAATCTTTCAAAATAGTCCCAAACTTTTGAATGATATTTACTTGAGCTAAATGAACTCCCTTCATCCTCACTCTGATCGACTATAGCTTGTTCAAAATCAATATTGTTCGACATTTTTACCAAGTATTAATCCTTTCAAGTACAAGCACACTGTTGCAATAAAAATACAAACAATTATTAATAAAATAAAAATACAAACACCAAGACAACAAGCATTAAAAACACAAACAGGAATTCAAGTATCGCAAACACAAACAACTATTCCACAAGTATTAAAAACGTAGACAAGAATTCAAACGTAGATAATTTGTTGTGTCCTTTATTTTATGTTGATTGCTTGACCATCTTTGTTGATGATAAAAGAATATTGATATGAACATATGAGTAATTGCATATATCATTTGTAAATTGTAATATATGCTTCTGTTTTTTATTGTAAACAAAACAAGAAAGTGCATTTACAATTATGTTTTTTTTAGAACGGCTAGAGTCATTAAAAACACCGACCCTAGCAAGGAGCTAGGACCAAAATCAGGAGAACAAACTCAAAAGTCAAAACAACAGACTGAAACGAAAGGTAAAAAGCACTATTGATGTATGTCTAAATATAATAATTATGTATATCCAAATATGTGTACACTAATGATGTTTACAAACCGTGTGTAACATATTGGTGATAATTTCTTGTTCATTTTTCAAAGTTCCTAGTAGTCATTGTCATTCACATTCCTCACATGGACTGCCCCCTTAAATTAACATTTAATGCGAACACGTTACAAAAACTCAATTTCAAATGTAATTGTTGTGCCAATTTGCATTTTTTTTCTTTTTCTTTTTCTTTTTCTTTTGTGGATGTATCTACATATGCTTTTGTGGCTTCGAGAGCACAGTCGTGGTGTTTGCAAGACCATATTCTTCGGGGTTGTGATATTTATGGGTTGGACTCTGATTATGGGTGTGCGATGGATCGTTTACGTACTTCACTTCCAGATTTTGATCTTAGCGGGTTCTCTAATAAGGACACCGCCCCCCCTAAAGCCCAACATGTTGTGGCGAGTGCCTTATTTAGTGGAATCGTCAAGAGTTTAGAAGTGAAGTTTGATCTATCCACTCGCCAAAAGGTGGTGTTTGAATGCCTTCGGGCTCCTCGGGCTCAGGATTTTCTAACGGCCATCCCCATTGAAGGATTAGGCCAACGTATGTCGGGTTTGGAGTATCGGGCTATCCTTAAGTACCGGTTAATGATCCCTATGTTCCCGACGGATGAACCTTGCCCAATTTGTCGTAAGGTCTGTTTGGATTCTTTTGGTGACCATGCGGTGCATTGCAAAGAATTGCCTGGCTTTAAATACAGACATGATCTGGTTAGGGATGTTCTGTGTGATGTTCTTAAACGGGCAGGGATTTCTGCTAAAAAGGAGGCCCCTGTTAACTTTCTCACGGATCCTATTGAAGGGAGGTCTACTTTACGACCAGCTGATATTCTTGTGTTCGGGTGGGCAGGGGGGAAACACGCCTGTGTGGATCTTACAGGAGTGTCTCCTCTTGTTGGGCTCAGGGACCGTGGGTTTGTTGTGGGTCAGGCTGCGTTGAAGGCTGAATCGGGCAAAGTTGTTAAACACGAGAAAGCTTGTTTAGATAATCAACATGTCTTTCTACCATTTGCCTTTGATACATTTGGTTTTCTGGCTCCAGAGGCTGTGAAATTTTTGAGTAGGGTTCAGCGCGTCGTACACGGAACCTCTTCAGCTTCTAGGTCCCAAAGCTTCGTTTTTAGCAGGATTGGCTTTGCTGTTCAAAAGGGGGTTGCGGCGCAGCTTGTTGCCCGTTTGCCTGCCACTTTATTGTAATCGTTTTATAGTAAATTATATAAAACTTCGATTTGATTTTCTTTTTTTTTTTTTGGTCTTCTTGCAAATACTCGTTTTCACCCTTTTCCTTCCATTTTCTTTTCATTTATGCAGCTAGTCTTCAAAATGTTATTCTAGATTAGGAATATAACCAAATTTTCTTGGAAGTTTACAAGACAAAAATGGAAATTTGCAAATTAAAATACTACAATTTAATCGGTCAACGGGAGAATATATAATTAATGACTTTTCTTTTTGGCTTTTAATTTTAATTTTCGTTTAGTAAATAAATCTATGGACATTTCAAAATCAACACATTAGTAAATTAAACTACAGAAATTAAGATTGCAACTCTAGATTTAGAGGAAAGCAAAATCAAAACCCCAGATGATCAATGGTCTAACAGTTTGACCAATATGACGGACGTGTAAATGGTCCACCGATATCTATATGTAGCTTGTCAAGATGGCAGTTTAGATAAAATTTTATGTTATATGAAGATCTTAGCCGGTGCTGTCCAATTTATTCCATATGAAACGATAAAAATAGGGTGTGTGCGAGTGCCATTGTGATGATCAGGGCCCGACTTTTGTTGTAGACAAAATGTGTGGATTTAAGGTGTTTGTGAGTTGTCGTTTAAAAAAAAATCAACACCTCCACATTGTGATTAAAATGTCATCTTCTATGCATGGGCTGTCTGAGTAACCTCAACAAGTCAACGTCGACAAGCCTCCAATTGTATTATGACTTTATGAGTATGTGAAAAATTATAATAATTCTATTGATATTGACCATGTCAACGGTATTTACACATCTAAATTTTTTTTATCAATGGAAAACATAACTTTTTTAGATATTATTTACAAAATATCATATATATATATCATCCAACTTTGATATATACTTTTCCACGTAACTTGGTACTTAGGATTGAAAAGACACACAAGAAAGCATAGATTTTTCTACAAATGAATTTCAAACATACTATTATATATATAATATATCACTTATATATATATATATATATATATATATATATATATATATATATATATATATATATATTGGCAAGTCGTGTTTGATCCATTCTTACTTTCATTTAGTTATAACTTACTGATATTAAAAAACTACACAGTTATGATCATCCAAAATGTCATTAGAATGAAGCGGGGTAGAGTTTTCATTTGTAAATTTACTAGCTTTATAACTCGTAGTATACGCGTGATGCTTAAAAAAATACTAAGTTATTGACATTAAATGATTATTTTTTTTTAAAAAACCCTATATTTTATCATATTAAATAGTTTTACAAGCTCAAATCATATTTTTTAATGAAATATTCATACGAATGCATGGTGTATTCTCACGCATTTTGTTCAAAATCACGAAAAGATGCAGCTTGTTTTTTATAAGTTGTAATTATTTTTTTAATAGATTAACCATTCAAACAAAAGATTATAAGAAATTTCATTATGAATAACATAGAAGAACATCATATACAAAATTAACATGAATAAACGCGCTTTTGTATTACAGTTTCGAAAGAGATTGATGAAAACTCCATGGATCCATAGAGGTTAATTATTTGGCGGGAAACAACCGGTTAGACCGGTTAATCGGGTCGGGCACTAACTGGTTTCGGGTATAACTGAACCGGTTAACCGTGAATAACAGAAGAAAAACCGATTTTTATAATTTTTAGAAAATAATAAAAAAAAAGTTGGTTAACTGGTTTGTAACCGGTTTCGGAAATCAATCATTTAAATCAGTTTCTAACCGACGGTTAGAAGCGTATATACCGGTTAGTGGTAGACTGGTTACTAACCGGTTAGGTTTCCAGTTAGAAACCGGTTAACCGGTTAGCTTGTGCACCTATAGGTTGATCATTGATGCTAGGTTGTCGCTATCTAGTCAAAAACTATTAAATCAGTGTTCCTAATCACCTAAGCAAGCTACGGTAAGTAGGGTGTCGAACCACGAGGAGTATGTGGTCAGTGTGTAGTGACAATGATTCCTAACATTATGAAGATATTCAATTAACTAAGTGCTGATCACACTAGCAAACAAGTTGATTTTAATATTAATTAAACAAGCAAACTACTTTCAACAATTAACAAAAGCAAATCACACCCGGGAATCCAAGCAGTTAACCTAACAGCAAACTCATGCAACTTAATAGATTAACAATCAATGATCAACACCGATTGACTAACTAGATAAACCTTAGGCATCTACGCTTACTAACACACGGCACTGGTTATCAAACAGTCCCTGCCAGTGTGACTCAACTAAGGGAAAGTGTATGCTTCATTACATTCAACTAGTCAAAACAATTCTATAAGCAATTATCATAGCAACTGGCACAATAATCTTTCTGATCGAAATAAACCTAAACTGACTGAGTGCACAATAATACTAGACATCTATACTCATAGATTAATCAAAGATAGTTACAATCAATTCGTTCTTAATACATGAGAAAAATTGAAATATACAATACTCTACATTTCGGGTATGACTCGAAGGAACTAGCCGCGCATCGGCATCTCTCGGGCTTCGGTTATGATCTGGTAGGCCATTTATGATGCTTAAAGATGATTGGAAGTGATGGGGGCTCTCTCTTCTGCTCTGAAAATCGCCTGGAAGGTGTTGAATGGCGTCTAGGGTCGTCAAAACGTAATATAAAACAAAACCCTAACTTTCACGATTATGGGGACCATCACGTAACGCGATGGTCCTCTCTCCTGGTCCATCGCGCTACGCGATGGACCAAAGTCAACGCCAGTAAAATACAGGGCATCGCGTAGCGCGATGCCCCACCTTCAACACCCATCGCGCTACGCGATGGGTCTCTCTTCTCAGCAACTTCAAATAACTGTCTCGGTAAGCGTGCTGGACATCCCGGGTCTTCATTGCATGCTCGTACAGGTCCAAATTAAGCGCGTTAAGTACATGTGACCTGAAACACAATAAACATGTATGAAGTACCATAGTTCCTAAACTAAACGAGTAAAACGAATAAGTTAACACACATAAATATGTACAAATAAACCGAACATCAATCATCAATAAATATGTGACAATAAAGTTACTATTCATTCATAATTTTTTCTTGTCTTTATCATCTTAGATATATAAATATTGTTATTATTGGATTTTAACATAATAATCCCCTACACTCAAAAGTGTGTATAAATAACTAATACAAAAAAAGATGGATATGAATTTATTAAAGATATAAATATTTTAATAATATTGACATAAATACTTGCATGCTTTTAATACAATCCTTTTTGGTTAATTGGTTATTTAATTAAATGATAGATTGATATATATTTTAATTCTACTAATATAAATATGTTTTCATAAAAAATAGAGGAATATTTTGAACGAAAAATTTATGTTAAGAATGAATCTCCAGTGCAGGACATATGTAACACCCACAAAATTTTGGTTCAAATTTGATAAGTTTATAAAGTTAAAGGACAAAAATATTCATGAGACAAGTAATGGAAAAAGTATGGTAAAGAAAAGAAAGCATTTTTATGCTAAGAGAATAACTAAGAAAACTCCATCCCACATGAAAAGTGGGAGAGAATTGAAAGCACTTTATAAGGAAGGAATTATCCATGGTAATGTTCTTGTATGGCTAATCACTCTCACAAGTCCTAGCGGAGAGTGCGAAGCACCCAACGCACACGGGCACGGGCTCGAGTGAAGGGCGATGGGCGCAATGTGGCGCTTTGATGACGCACTTTGCACTTCGCACGCGAAAAAATTTGAGTTGCAACTTCGCGATACGCGAAGATGCAGGACACGTCACCAGACACGTGGCAGACCGGAGTGACACGTGGTGACACGTGGCAAGCTTGCGCGATGACTCACCTAGGCTAGTGCACCTTCGCGATACGCGAAGCAGCTTCGCGATACGCGAAGATGCACAGATTCAGGCTATAAATAGCCGGCCATGGGGATGAAGTCTCCATCACCTCACATCTCACACTTTACCTTGGTTTTCGTGCCATTACCCCCAACAATTCCGATACGCTCGTTGTCTATAAGTACGTGCAAGTAGGAGTGCTGCCCACGTGAAGTTTTAGTGTTTCATATAAGAAAGCCATACAAGGTAGGGGTTCTACCCGATTATTTTATTATATATGGCTAAGACTCTAGTCAGGGGTATAGTCTATACCTTGATCAAATAATAAGTGAAATGTAGCTTTCATAAGATAAGATTATGAATAAAATATTATTCTTTATTATAAAGATATATCTTATGGATGAAGAAATGAAATATATATACGTTTCTTCATGATAAAGAAACGTAGTATATAAATGTTTTATAAAATGAAATGAATATCAAGGTAAAGGTTATGCAAATAGACTTAAGATCTAAAGCTAGATCATAATCTAGTTATTTATAGAACGTTATTCTCGTACTATAGGTCCGAGATAAAGATCAGACATCTGTTGGTGAGAAATCTTGAAATCAACAAAAGATGAATACGTCCAAACCTTTTTATAGTGTGAATGTTTTATTACGTGAATACGTCTATGTACTGTATTTTTGAAAATGTATTTACTCTTTAAAACTATGGACTGTTATCCATATGTAAAAAAGTTATGAAAGTATTTACATGAGGGTTGGTTCAAATCCTCTAAAACGTTTTGATACAAGGTAGGACTAAACACTCAGACTAAAATACACATGTGTCTGGATCCTTACATATATGTACTGTAGTGGGCACACTACAGACATACTAACCATGAGGCAAGTGACTGTCTCTAGGGCGAGTGAAGTCTGATTATGTGGTTTGTGCGTATGTTTAGTTCCGATGAGATGGGATTGAGACCCACTGAGTCGTTGAACACTATTGGTGTTGTGTCATTACGAATTGTGAAAATGTTTTATTGAGTCAGCGTATTCACCAGCATATAGCTGACGTATTTTCAAAATGTTTTCAGGTAACCAAAGTAAGGTATAGAGATGGATGTGCCAGTGGAAATAGAAGATCACTAGGCATAGAATGCAGCTGATGGCTCAGCTAATTTTGTAATGAAGCATATATATTAAACAAGAAATTTTGTAAAACAAACAAGGGTATTTAATTCCCTATATTATGAAAGTAAATATTTTAAATTAACATTTTCCGCTGCAAACTTTGATAAATTAACAAAAGCAGTACCAACTGTGAGTCACAGGCCTAGGTCCGAAGGCGGGGTGTGAAACATATGTCACAGTTATTTTCGTTTATTAAAATAAGTAGATATATATATCACTCTAAAAGATTCACTATACTTTAATCTGTAACATATGTTTGCGTTAATACTTAATAAGTTAATATTGTCTTTGTGTGCAAGCTTGATTTATTTTAAAGTAAATTTGTGATGTGTATTTCATCAATTGACTAAGTCGTCCGTGGGGAAACAAGATACATAGATACGGAGAAGAATAATATACTTGACATTTGACAAAGAGTTATACAGTACAACCAATTGCTGCACAGGTTTGCATATATATACATTGAAGCTTTTGTAGACAAACCACCGGTTTTCTTTCTTACATTTAAAAGTTTTCAAGAAAATAAATATGATGCAACAAGAAGCCATGGATCATAGGTTTTCAAGTTGTCGTGGTGTTTCCTTTGAGATTCAACCTCATAAGGATCCATTCGCCGTTGATGCACCACGGGCTAGCCGAAGATCTTGGCTTCCATGGGGATCTTCTAAAAGAATCACACCAACTTCGGGTTCCATGATTTCGAGAACCACTAGTCAAGCCAGTAGTCATTTCTGCGATTTGGAAATTGACGGTGAAGATGACCAGGACAACGTGCTGATCAACATCGAAGAAGGCTACGAGTTAGACAACATTAACGAGCTACCAATCTCAAATTCAGCTCAAGAACAAGAACTACCAAGACCCCCAAGCAAGAAGATTGTTTCGAAGCCAACTAAACCGAAAGATTCACGATTGTCGGTTATCTTGCTCGATCAAGGCTTGTTCACGGTGTACAAGAGACTCTTTATTGTTTGTTTGGCTCTTAACATTACCGGGTTAGTTCTTGCTGCCACAGGACATTTTCCATATGCTAGAAACCGTGCTGCGGTTTTCTCTATAGGCAACCTTCTGGCTCTAACACTATGTCGAAGCGAAGCCTTCTTACGCATAGTGTTTTGGCTCGCGGTTAACTTACTTGGTCATTCTTGGGTGCCCTTACGCCTTAAAACTGCTACCACCTCTTTACTTCAATCTTTAGGTGGGATACATAGTAGTTGTGGCGTCTCATCGGTCGTTTGGCTTACATATTCTCTAATTCTAACTCTTAAAGACCGAGACAACACTTCGAATTTGATAATTGGTGTTGCATCAACCATCCTCTCCCTTCTCTGCCTTTGTTGTGTGGCGGCGTTCCCACTCGTCCGCCACCTCCATCATAATGTGTTCGAAAGAACTCACAGGTTCACGGGTTGGGCGGGCTTGGTTTTTCTTTGGGCGTTTATCGTGCTAACAAAAGCTTATGAGCCAGACACGAAATCTTATAGGAAAGATGTTGGATCAATATTGGTTAAAGCGCAAGAATTTTGGTTAACCTTGGCTGTAACGATTCTAATCATTATCCCGTGGGTGACGGTTAGGAGGGTTGCGGTCAAGGTCTCCACACCATCAGGTCATGCATCGATAATTAGGTTCGCTGGAGGAGTGAAACCCGGAATACTAGGTCGGATTAGTCCTTCCCCTATGTCCGAATGGCACGCTTTTGGGATCATTTCTGATGGGAAGGAAGAGCACATGATGCTAGCCGGTGCGGTTGGTGACTTTACAAAATCCCTGGTCTCAAACCCGCCAAGTCATTTATGGGTCCGACAAGTGCATTTCGCCGGTCTACCATATCTAGTTAACATGTACAATCGTGTTTTGGTAGTTGCAACCGGTTCGGGTATCTGTGTGTTTTTGTCATTCTTGCTACAACATGGTCCAGCTGAGGTGTGCTTGTTGTGGGTAGCAAAAGGGATTGAACAAAACTTTGGGAAAGAAATTAAGGAGTGGGTGAGCGGGTATCCGAAAGAGAAGGTGATAGTTCATGACACTGCGGTGATGGGGCGACCGAATGTTTCGGAAATGAGTGTTGCCGCAGCAAGGAACTGGCGGGCGGAGGTGGTGATCGTAACGAGTAACCCGGAAGGTAGTAGGGATGTGGTGAATGCTTGTAAGAGTAAAGGGATTCCAGCCTTTGGTCCTCTCTGGGACTCGTAGCCGAATAAAAGTGATTGTGATTAAAAATTACAAAACCAAGTGTTGGCTTATAATGTGGTATGTTTAGCAAGTTTGTTACTTTGTTATCCAAGGTACTAATAATTAGCTTTAACCTAAAAATAATGGGTTAATCAAGTCGCTAGATTTACTTGTGAATATCTAAGGATTTTTATAACGGAATGTAAATATGTAATGTTTGATGATATTATTTTATAATGGAATGCAATATTTGATGATATCATGTATGGCTCATCTACCTAAGTCAAAGTCAAACTATTGATATCAATGTATTTAAATAATAGATATCATTTTTGTATAGGTTGTCAGAGCATTCCCAACCCATCCTTTAAAATTATGTGACGAGGGTTTGTAAATTATATGGTGGGGTTGTGAGTGTAAATTATATGGTGAAAAGAGAAAAGGTAGTGACTTTTTGTAAATTTGGGGAAAATGTAGAGATTTTTTTGTAAAGAGTTAATAGCTATTTTCGTCCATGTGATTTGCTACTTTCGCCACTTCAGTCCAAAGTTTGAAATTTTGTCAATTTAGTCCTTATAGTTTTAAACATTAGCCAATTACGTCCCCCCGTCTAACGGCATCCAACTATGCCGTTAGATTTAGGGGTATTATTGTCTTTCTCCTATTTATATTTAGTTAATGGTCAGTTTCGTCCCTGTAGTTTGATACTTTTGCTACTTCAGTCCAAAGTTTGAAATTTGTCAATTTTATGTTTAATTTATTCAGTTTTTTTTGTTTTTTTTTGTTTTTGCTACTTCAGTCCAAGATGGAATTCATTGGTAATTTGGTAAAGTGGTCAGGGTAATTCCCTAAAACCGAACTATATCGAAAAAACCAAAATCGTTTCTCTGATTAATGCATAATAGTTAGGGTTTAGAGATTAACATATCGTAGCAAACATTTGGGTCGAAATCAACATCAGGAGGTCGAATATCCCGTATTTCCATGTTTGCGCAAGAAATTAATGCACTAAATCGCATGTGTGTTCTTCAAATCGTGGTATTGTTCTTGAATTCGTCGGATTCAACCCTAGAATTGTAGTCGATATGAAGAATTCAATAACAACACCACGATTTGAAGAACACACATGCGATCTAGTGTATCGATTTCTTGAGCAAACATGGAAATGCAGGATATTTGACCTCCTGATGTGATTTCGACCAAGATGTTTGCTACAATATGTTAATCTCTAAACCGTAACTATTATGCATTAACCAAAGAAACGATTTTAGTTTTATCGGTATAGTACGGTTTTAGGGAATTACCTTGACCACTTTACCAATGAATTCCACCATGAGGGAGAGTTTAGAAAATGTCTAGAAACTAAATACGAGGGGGGTATGATTATTGTTATCGACAGAGTAAACGTAAACCTGTTTTGGTCGATGCTTGATGGTTTTGGGCTTGGCTTATGCTCTTAAAGGCTATAGACAAAAAAAAAAGAAAAAAAAGCTGAATAAATTAAACATAAAATTGAAAAATTTTCAAATTTTGGACTGAAGTAGCAAAAGTATCAAACCGCAGGGACGAAACTGGCCATTAACTAAACATAAATAGAAGAAAGACAAAAATACCCCTTAAACTAACGGCATAGTTGGATGCCGTTAGACTAGAGGACGTAATTGGCTAATGTTTAAAACTATAAGGACTAAATTGACAAAATTTCAAACTTTGGACTGAAGTGGCGAAAGTAGCAAACCACAGGGACGAAAATGGACATTAACTCTTTTGTAAATTATAGGGTGGAGAGAGAAAACTGTAATTAAAAAGGTATAAAAAATACTATTTAATTGAACAGAAGAGAAAAATATAGTATTTTTTAGTGTAATTATATGATATATATAGATATAAAGATAGGAAACGGGTTGAGAATGCTCTTACAGTTTCACATCTTGTATCCATAATTGCATACCTTTTATGCATATATTTTCTATAAACATATATTATATCTTATGAAATGCAAAAACTTTTACCCAAAAAATTGAATACATCATAGCATTCCCAGTCCGTTCCCCATCCCTATCTTTATAGTTACAATAAAAAACACTACATTTCTCTCTTCTATTCAATTAAATAATACTTTTTTATGATGCTAGCCGGTGCGGTTGGTGACTTTACAAAATCCCTGGTCTCAAACCCGCCAAGTCATTTATGGGTCCGACAAGTGCATTTCGCCGGTCTACCATATCTAGTTAACATGTACAATCGTGTTTTGGTAGTTGCAACCGGTTCGGGTATCTGTGTGTTTTTGTCATTCTTGCTACAACATGGTCCAGCTGAGGTGTGCTTGTTGTGGGTAGCAAAAGGGATTGAACAAAACTTTGGGAAAGAAATTAAGGAGTGGGTGAGCGGGTATCCGAAAGAGAAGGTGATAGTTCATGACACTGCGGTGATGGGGCGACCGAATGTTTCGGAAATGAGTGTTGCCGCAGCAAGGAACTGGCGGGCGGAGGTGGTGATCGTAACGAGTAACCCGGAAGGTAGTAGGGATGTGGTGAATGCTTGTAAGAGTAAAGGGATTCCAGCCTTTGGTCCTCTCTGGGACTCGTAGCCGAATAAAAGTGATTGTGATTAAAAATTACAAAACCAAGTGTTGGCTTATAATGTGGTATGTTTAGCAAGTTTGTTACTTTGTTATCCAAGGTACTAATAATTAGCTTTAACCTAAAAATAATGGGTTAATCAAGTCGCCAGATTTACTTGTGAATATCTAAGGATTTTTATAACGGAATGTAAATATGTAATGTTTGATGATATTATTTTATAATGGAATGCAATATTTGATGATATCATGTATGGCTCATCTACCTAAGTCAAAGTCAAACTATTGATATCAATGTATTTAAATAATAGATATCATTTTTGTATAGGTTGTCAGAGCATTCCCAACCCATCCTTTAAAATTATGTGACGAGGGTTTGTAAATTATATGGTGGGGTTGTGAGTGTAAATTATAGGGTGAAAAGAGAAAAGGTAGTGATTTTTTGTAAATTTGGGGAAAATGTAGAGATTTTTTTGTAAATTATAGGGTGGAGAGAAAAAACTGTAATTAAAAAGGTATAAAAATATTATTTAATTGAACAGAATAGAAAAATATAGTATTTTTTAGTGTAATTATATGATATATATAGATATAGAGATAGGAAACGGGTTGAGAATGCTCTTACAGTTTCACATCTTGTATCCATAATTGCATACCTTTTATGCATATATTTTCTATAAACATATATTATATCTTATGAAATGCAAAAACTTTTACCCAAAAAATTGAATACATCATAGCATTCCCAGTCCGTTCCTCATCCCTATCTTTATAGTTACAATAAAAAACACTACATTTCTATCTTCTATTCAATTAAATAATACTTTTTTTATACCTTTATCATTACAGTTTTCTCTCTCCACCCTATAACTTACAAAAAATCACTATTTTTTTCCCAAATTTACAGAAAATCACTATATTTTCTCTATTCACCCAATAATTTATACTCACAACCACTCACAATCCCACCCTATAATTTACAAACCCTCCTCACATAATTTTAGGGGTTGGGTTAGGAATGCTCTCATATGGTATCAGAGCCCTAAAAAACTACTATGGCTTATTAAGTGAGTCCCAAATTTTCCGATGTGGATAAAACAAATGTTATCCACACTTATCGACTTACTTCTTGATCAGTTCATCACTGTCGAAGTCAAACCACTCACCAAGCACCCGACAAATACTATAAAGTATCAGAGATATTTTATACGAATCTTGAATAATTTCATTGAAAGGAGCCATACAAATAGAACAATGGAATGGAAGGTTATAACAACATTGACTAGCAAGCTAAGAATTCGGCATTCAATTATTACAACTAAATGCTAACTGAAATTAATGTTAAACGAATAAGGTACCTTAAGGTATATCAACAAAGAAGGCACCAAAGTCAATCCTGAGTTCACTACATGCATGGTAAGGATGACAAATATTATAAGTGTCATCCTTGGTAGTTGCTCAGAAATTATCAAGCCTATTCTCTCTTCGGCAAATACTGCGAGGCACATGATATTGGAATCAACAATAGCTACACAAGTGTCGCTCGAAGTCAGATCATTTCTCTTCGACGAAACTAACCAAGAAACCCAAAGGGTCTATTCATGATGTGAGGACCATATATAAAAGATGAACTATCCTTGACACAAAGGCCAAAGCCCAATCAAAGAGACCTGATAATGCATGTACTTGCACAATTGGGAGAAGACTTCAGCAACATCCCTCATGCCATCTCTACAGTTAAATCAACTCAAAGGTAATCAAAATAGAACAGGTTCCCAACCGGTATTTATCTCATTCATTCAATGACTCAAACTACAGGTTCCCAACCGGTAACCAATCATGAAATCAACAATTCACGGGAAAGGTTCTTTTAACCCCACTGGAGGTAATCGACTAATCGTGCTACTAAAAAACAAATCCTATTACAGTTTCCGTAACATAGATTATTAGAAGTTGTGGTGGATCTAGAAGATAAGTTGAGGGGTAGCGCAGACTTAAAAATTTTATTCAGGGGCAGCCGATACATAGCACAAAAAAAAATTGCACTAAAATGTACTTCACCGAGAATGTTAAACTGTTGCTCGCACTATCCATGAACCTATGCTAGACCCGCCCCTGGTACTAAGAAACTCAGTTGTCTTCTCTGTGGCAATCATATGACTGTTACAAGCACGCATAATCTAGAACCTAATGCCAATGCAACTACTTCAATTCTCAACAAACTCCTGCCTCACCGACATGGATAGTTGACAGTGACGTCTCTCTCTATATTGCGTCCAATTGATCCTCTTTCTCCTCATTTTTCGAATATGAAGGACCTTACGAAATAGTTCTTGGTAATGGTAAGTGCTTCCCTAGCTATATCTCACACCAGCTACACTCAATCACATACCTCCTCTCGTCCTCTTTCCTTAAACAATGTTTTGCACTTTCTGTTTAATAATCTCACATCGGTAGTGTTGTATGTGATCATGGTCAATGTAAGTCAAGGGTGAGCAATATTGTAAAATCAAAGTCAACAACAGTTAAAGTGGTCGCTAAGTTCATTAAAGATCGTTAAATGATGAGTTAGAAACTTCAAGGATAATTTGGTAATAACCTGAAAGATCATTTAACAAAGCTCCTATTAAATTTTTCCATATTATTTTTTGTCAAGAATCTTTTGCACCGGGACACGCCTATACTATATTCCACCTCCCCCAGTCAATTCTGCATTTACCATTTCACTCCTTGACTGGCAGTCTAACACCACAGGCTTGGCCTTCCATTAATAAGAATTTCCAAGTCTTTGATCAAGAATATATGCATTATTTCAAAACAAATGTCTAATTCCTTTTTCATTGGGATTCATTTTGTATTAGCAAGAGCTACAAATTATCTTTTTACGGATTAATAAGAGCCACGAATACTACGTACATATGGTTATATCCCATCAAATACAAATCGGATGTTGCAAAACTTTTGTTGAAAAATACATCTAAACATCCATGTTCTCACTTTTCGCCGACAACAAGGGTGGATACCAAGTCCTCATACCTTACCTGAAATCTTATGGCATCTCTCACGTTCTCTACCACACACTCCGAAGAAAAATAGAGCAACGGAACGGCAACACCATCATATTGCTGAAACCGGTCTTGCCCTCCTCCCATAGCTATGTTGTGTTTCATTCCTCTCTAAAACCCATCCTATTCTCAAATGTGTCATGCCCTTTTTGTTTATTTGATTTTTTATTTAAATAGTTGAAATGGTGGTATCATAATTAAAATCCAATGAAGGTGGTGTTGGAATCCTTATGTATGTTGGCCAAGAAATGATCCTTTGTTACCAATCTTTTCAAGTGAAATCGAGCTGGGAAATACGCGTCGTAATGGGCCAGTCTCTTGGTGCATGAGTAAGGAAACTAACACGATATTGCATTGTCACATTTTAGGGGGTGCATTGTTGTGGAAAATATAGTTAGTACACACTATGGGCATGCCAAGCTAGATATGTGGTAGTCACGATACGCACTAGTGACGTAATTTACCTATAATACTTTTTTATATATGTGATTTAAAATATAGAAAAGTAATGAAATACGCAAATATTTGCATTTCATATGTACGTAGTGTCTGAAAATGACATTATTATTTAATCTGACTTGGTATAACCAAAAATAAATCATTAATACATTACGAAACCGATTACCAGAGCCAGCTCCAAGAATTTTAAAAAAAAATTAGGCCGAAGACGAAAAAAATTTTAGGCCTTAAGTAAAATGAGTATTTTGTTGAAAGTAGGTTGGAGAAGATGATTTGATGATGTGGGTTTAACTTTATAATTACTAATATAACTATGTTTTTTAATTAATTTATTAATAGTAATAGATATGGTAACTTGGTAATTTGATATGAAAAGGGGAAATATGTAATTGTTTATTTAGGTGTGGGAAATATGTAATTAAGGGTGTTAAGTAAGGGGAAATATGTAAAAATCCTTATCATTTTTCATAAAAATACATATAATTTTTTTATTAAATTTTTCGGGACTATCGGGGACGTGTCGGGTCGAGGACTATCGACCACCCAGCCCCACCGTAGAGCCTGCCCTGCCGATTAAGGCCTAGTGATGTATTAATCATAAAATGTATGTAATTTAACACAAAAAGACTTGTTATGATCGATCGGGACTTCGAATAACCAAAAATAACATCTTCACACATTACAAGCTCGTTAGTGTGAAATAATGTGTGTTAAGTGAGTTATATTGTGTGTTTTGTGCGTTTATATGTCTTGGACATGATTACTTTGAGTGGTTTTACGTTTACATGTGAGTGAAGCTTAAAGGAGCTAAATTGGAGTATTTGAGATGAAGTGGAAATGGATATTTTATTATCTAGGTTGATAGAGAATTTGAATACGAAGACGTGGCCGAAAACCGTGCGTAAAACGGAGCGATAACAAAGAAGTTATGGGCAAAACAGTACGGTGGGGCAATCACCGTAAAGCAGCGGCTGATGACCGTAGGCTACGGTGGTCTGGGCGGAAAAACACGATTTTTTGGTTTTTGAGAGCTACTTAAGCTCGGTTCAACCCCATGACGGCTATGCTTCATACCCTAGCCACCAAGGACGATTTTGGGGCCATTCTTCACCATCTTAACACCTTTCAATCACCAAATCACCCACGGTTTCATCCTTCCAATCCATAATCAAGCTAATCATGATGAAGAGGCAAGGCTAAACCACTCGTGGCCACTTCAGGTGTAGGGTTAGCATATGAACTGATTAATTTTATGAACATTACATGTATTGGGATTTAGCTTTGATTAATCTTTTGGTTGATTGAATCTATTTGTTTATTAGAACTGATTAAACAGTTGTTTTTCTGGGACTTTCATTTATCATCAATTATTTGGTTTGTGCTCATCAACATTTATGATTAAGTTCTCATCGTCATTGAACCGTTTGCCATTAATTATCGATAGATGCTTAGTTTTGTATTAATGACTGGTAATTAGGTAGACCGTGTTCAGTTGTGTCAATTCTTCGGATTAAGTTATGTGAATCATCATAACCAAACTATTGTGTCTAGTAATCATTCATCTATCCTAATAAACGAATCATGTTTATGTGATTTCTCAATTGGTATAAATTATCGTCAATCAGTTTATTGCATATCCCGAACCTGAAGTGTAGTCACTGTTTTCTTAAATTGTTTTACAACCAAATTAATTTCCAAACCGCTTGACATCAGTTGTGCGCCTAGTTTAATTAATTAGTGAACAATGAACTATGGTAGCATTTTCCACTGATTTCCTGTGGATTCGATACCTTACTTGCCCTAGCTAATAAAGGTAATTTATAAATGTTTTTTATTAACCTTTCGACATCGATCATAGTGTACCGATCATCACATGCATGAAATTTAACACAAAATTAGTTGTTAAGACCTAACATGACTCTCCATAACCTAAAAACAATATTCACTAACACATTTCAGGACCTATTGAGACCTAGAAGTGTACAATTGATGATACACATGCTTTAAACATCAAAATACCTTGTTGTAATCTAACCTTATTTCATGTAACCTAAACCAACTCACTAACACATGACAAGTTGCATTAACGCCTTGGTTTTAAATTGGACGCATTATGTGCGTATAATGCGTTGATGAGGTGGTAAGAAGAAACGAAAAGTATATAGAAAACGATTAATCATGTATCAACCAATCGTATAAAACTAAAATGAAAATGTCAAATCGTTATGTAAAAAAAACATCATACATCATATACTATACATACAAGCAAAAAAACAAAACATATGGGTGGAAAACCATACTCTTTATTGATTATGTATGTATACGTAGAAGAGACATTTGTTTTATGTAAATTCGGGTTAACCGAGTTAAGCCAGTTAAACATTTTTTAACAGCATTACCGAACCGAATACTACCTTTGGGTTCCATCCTAATTGTCTTTGGGTTCCATCTTAATCGGGTTTGGGTTAATTTGGGTTGGGTTCGGTATTCGGGTGCGTTTTAGGTAAAAACGACATGTATATCTAGAAAAGAACAAATGCCCACTTTTTTTCGTTAACCTGGTAAAAGAAGATTTTTTTAGTGTTGTGCATGTGATGCAAACATCGTCTTTATCTTTTTGCTAAATATAGGTTGACATAATAAGTAAATTAATATAAAGTAGTTAGCAAGGTTTTCTTAAAACAAATTTCATGTTTATGTGTATTTGGCTCCTAGAGTACGTAGCAGATGTATTGCCAACTAAGAACAGAAGTGGCTAGTTGTTAAAAACGAGCAATGTTGAATAGGGAGGTACGGTTCGATCTCTAGGGATGGAAGGAGGAGATCATTAAAAGTTCAAGGGTCATTTAGTTTATTTGTTATAATGTTTAGATAATGATCAGATTCAAATTAGTATTTGAGTTGGTTTCAAATTGTTTTCTTTTCATGTAGGCCAAGTTAGAAGAGTCTTTAAATATTATTTTCTTTAGTTTGTAACTTACTTTCTTCTGATAATAAAACAAAGTGTCGAACAAGCAGTTTTGTTCGGCCCTTGTGTTCGTGAGTTGTGTACTCAATTAAGTCTGATCACCATCTTGCAAATTCATTAATTGGTATCGATGCCAAATCATCGAAACGATTCGTTCGTACGAGTTCATCGATCAAAGTCCAGCCTTTGAGAGTTTCTCGATTGATTGCTTTAGGGAGATTGATCGGCTGTAGATCGAAGAACAAACCACTGAAGAGAAGAAAGAAACAAACCCTAGTCATAGCTGACTTTCAGATTGTCAGTGGAATGAAGAAGTTGAACCAGACCAATTACGGTACATGGTCCATGTGTATCATGTCCTACTTGCAGGGACACGACTTATGGGAGGTTGTTAGCGGGTCAGATACAGTTCTACCTAGAAAAGACACGGGAGGAGCAGTCGGAAAGTGGAATATCAAAGTCGGGAAGGCTATTTACTTGCTAAAAACAACGATGGAAGAAGATTTGCTAGATCGCTTTCAAGATCTAGAAACACCTAAGCAAGTTTGGGATTGTTTGGGACGATTTTTTTCCAAACGAAATGACACTCCCTTTCAACTTCTTGAAAATGAGTTACTATCGATGAGCCATAAAGATAAGTTAATCCCATAGTACTTTCATAAGGTGAAAACCTTATGCCTAGAGATAGCCGAGTTGGACCTGCAAGGAAGAATCGATGAAGCCCGCATGAAACGGATAATTATCCACGGGCTTAAACCGGAGTTTCATAGTTTTATTACTGCTATACAGGGCTGGCCTAACCAACCGAGCCTAGGCAAGTGCGTAAATCTACTCACTGGTTAAGAAGATCTCGCCGCTCAACTAAATGGAGCAACAATCAAAAGCGAAGATGATAAAGCTTTCTTTGTAGAAAAGACCAAGAATCATGGTCAGGGGAAGCCGTGGAAGAATCGTCCACGAAGTAATGATCGAGGTAAGAGATTTGATGGTGATCGAAAAAGTAAGGGACCTGGTCGGAACGAAACCAAAACCGAAAAGAAAGGCAGATACGTAAAAAATCAAAAGTTTTCAAACAATTGTTACAATTGTGGTTGGCGAGGTCATATGGCGAGAGATTGTAAACAACCTAAAAATGAAGGGAATGTAGCAGCAGTCGAGCGTGAGGAACCATGGGATGTTGAGGCGAATATGGCACAAGTTGAAGAGATACCGGCCCTTACGATTACAGCCGAGCCTAAGTTAAACCGACTCGAAGAATGGATTATTGATTCGGGATGTTCGAATCATCTAACTGGGGAGAAAGAAAAGCTAAGTAAATGCAAGAAGTATACCGAAGATAATGTGGTGGTTATTGCGGATAACTCGAGGCATCAGATTGCTAATATAGGAGAGGTTCACTTTCCAGCCGATGGTAATCAAAAGGAGTTCGTGATGCAAGATGATTTTCACGTTCCAGGAATGAAAAAGAACTTGTTCTCCATACCCCAAATAACCTCAACCGGTAAGTACGTTCTGTTCGGATCAGATAACGTATTAATTTTTGATAAATTTGAAACTCCATCCATTCCTAAATTGCAAGGACAACGAGCTGGTACTGTTTATGTTTTATTGGCTGAATCCCCCTATGTTGGCAAAACGAGTGGAAGTCAAACTACGGATTTATGGCACGCCAGGTTAAGCCACGTTGGGTTCTACAAACTTGAACTAATGGTGAAAAATGAGTTGGTCAAACGCTTACCAAAGTTCGAAGTAAATAAAGAAACGGTGTGTGCCAGGTGTCAGTTTGGAAAAGCCCACGAGCAACCATATGGAAGCTCAAGATATAAAGCTAAGGAGCCGTTAGAATTAATTCACTCGAACGTGTTTGGTTCGGTGAAATAGCCCTCAGTTAAAGGTCTCAAGTTCATGGTTACATTCATAGATAATTTCTCTCGATACGTGTGAGTGGATTTTATGAAGGAAAAATTTGATGTGTATGAGAAGTTCAAATTATTCAAAGAGGAAGCTGAGAGACAAACAAAGCGCATGGTTCAACGCTTACGATCGGATAACGATGGGGAGTGTTTTCCGTTTGCTTTTGAGAAGTATTTAAAAGAAAATAAAATCCGGAGACAATTAACGTGCCCGAACACGCCACGACAGAATGGCGTGTCCGAAAGAAAGAACCGACATTTATGCGAAACATGCAGAAGCATTGTTCATGCTAAAAATTTTCCTGGTCATTTCCGGGCTGAATAATACGTATAGCTGCGTATGTTAAAAATCGGTTACCACAACAACAGCAAGAGTACCAATCACCGTATGAAAAGTTATTTAATATAAAACCGAACGTATCTTATTTTCGAGTATCTGGATTCGTTTGCTATGTATTCGTGCCGAACCATTTACGAGACAAGATGGAGAAGAAGGCAATACGGTGTATCTTCGATGGGTACGACTCGGAACGAAAAGGTTGGCGGTGTTGTGACCCGGTAACAAATCGGTGCTACGTGTAACGTAACGTAGTGTTTGACGAGAACTCGTCATGGTGGTCAGTTGGGAAAGAGGTGTTACCGGACACCGAGTTTATTAAGGAAAAACAAGAAAGCTCGAACATTAATCTGGTTATTAATGACGATAACTAAACGACTGAAGTGGACGAAACGAGCCCAGAAAATAGTCCACGGTCAGAATTGAGACCGAGACAGCATCCTTGGAAGATCGGTGCAGTTGAATCATCGAGTGAAAATTCTGAAACAACCCGCAAATAGAACCAAGAAGATATACTCGAGGTAGAAAGCCAAATGCAAAGTATTATGCAAACGTGGCAGTTACAGAAGCTAATGAAAGGAACTAGAAAGTTATAACATTGCATGCAAAAGTGTTGAATGGTGTAATGCCATGCAAGAGGAAATAAAGGCTATGGAAAGAAATGAGACATGGGTTCTGGTTCCAAAACACGCTAACGTAAAACTTGTAACGTATAAGTGGGTCTTCAAAGTTAAACGAAAAGCGGATGGTTCGGTTGATCGATATAAGGCCCGTTTAGTGGCACGTGGTTTCTCTCAACAATATGGAGTTGATTACGAAGACACGTTTAGTCCCGTGGCTAAATTAACAACCATTCGGGTTGTTCTAGCGGTTGCCGCCGGGAAGAATTGGTGTCTACATCAAATGGATGTAAAGAATGCGTTTCTTTATGGCGATCTCGATCACAAGATACATATGGAGCAACCGGAAGGGTTCATAAGCAACGAACATCCCGACTATGTATGCAAGTTACAAAAAGCAATATACGGTTTAAAGCAATCCCCGAGAGCGTGGTTCAGGAATATGGGTGAGTTCTTGCAACATAATGACTTTGAGATGTCTAAGGCTGATGCGAGTTTATTTGTCAAGGCAAACGGGCCTAAATTGGTTGTAGTTCTGGTTTATGTTGATGACATAATCACCGGAGATGACATAGACGGGATCGAGCAGCTTAAACGAAATCTGTGTGTCAGATTTATATGAAAGACATTGGAAAGCTAAGTCAATTTTTGGGCTTAGGGCTAAAATATGAAGAGGGAGCCTTAGTTTTGGCACCAATAGAAGTATTGTATTGATCTATTGGTCCGGTTTGGTATGCTAGATTGTAAGCCAATTGATGCATCGATGGATGTCACGTCAAAGTTATGCGTCGATAAGGGAAAGGAGTTAGATGATCCTACCATGTGCTGACAAATAGTAGGAAGCTTAATTTATTTAACGTTAATCCAACCCGATATATCGTTCGAAGTCGAAGTACTAAGTCGATACATGCAACATCCTAGAAAGCCACACCTTGATGTAATTAGGAGGGTTCTAAGGTACGATAAATCCACTCTTGGTTTTGGGATTAAGTTTGATCAAGGAGTGAAGTTGGAGTTAATGAGTTATTGTGATGCCGATTACGCGGGCGATTTGGATACAAGAAAATCGACTACGGGTTATGTTTTTAAGCTTGGACGAGGAGTGGTGACATGTGTAGCAAGAGACAACCAACCGTCTCGTTATCGACAACTGAGGCGGAGTACCGGGTTGCTGCAATGGCAGCTCAAGAGTTAGTTTGGTTTCAATTATTACTTGGTGAACTTAGGCAGCCGGTGGAGGAGAAGGTAGTATTGTTTTGTGACAACATGTCATCAATTCATTTAGCCGAGAATCTGATGTTTCATGCAAGGGAGAAACATATAGAAGTACACTACCACTTCATCCAAGAGAAGGTGTTAGAAGGCAAGATCGATTTGAAGTATGTTACTACTCATGAGCAAGTAGCCGATCTTTTTACTAAATGTCTGTCAAGTATGAAGCTCAAAGGATTTTGTGAAGCCATGAACATGAATAATATCAACATTGAGAGGGAGTGTTAAAAACGAGCAATGTTGAATAGGAAGGTACGGTTCGATCTCGAGGGATGAAAGGAGGAGATCACTAAAAGTTCAAAGGTCATTTAGTTTATTTGTTATAATGTTTAGATAATGGTCAGATTCAAATTAGTATTTGAGTTGGTTTCAAATTGTTTTCTTTTCTTGTAGGCCAAGTTAGAAGAGTCTTTAAATATTATTTTCTTTAGTTTGTAACTTACTTTCTTCTGATAATAAAGCAAAGTGTTGAACAAGCAGTTTTGTTCATCCCCTGTGTTCGTGAGTTGTGTACTCAATTAAGCCTGATCACCATCTTGCAAATTCACACATAGTATGTAGTAACTTATTTGTGGTACAAAACCAAGCTTGCATGAGCCAAAGAATTTTGGTATGACATCGTCGAGTTCGTTTTTCTTAAACCATTTTTAAGAAAACTGCAAGGGTCAAATTTTCACCCAATTTCTAACTTCAAATTTTCATGTCAAACACTCCGGCTTGAATCATCTTAACTTCATTTGGACATATCTTAAGCTTATATTGAAATTATCATCAAGAACAACATGAATCCATAAATCATATATTAACTATAGATATTTTTGTCTTCAAAAATTATTAATTTTCTCTATTTTTTTCTAGCACACACCAAGATCACTCAATTAATAGTGAAAATAAGAAATTATTCATTGAACTTAAAAACGGACAAATTTCAACATTCCATCACCACTAGGATATATAGTGCCTGTAAAACAAATCTGGACTAACATAAATTAATGGGATAATTTGTCAATCAAATAAAGCTTGCATATAGGAGTTGGTTCCAAGTATCGGGCAGTCCAGGAACACACCAATGACTACAGTCTACACCCGAGCCTCCACCGTAAGATTCAGGGTGAGCATCTTTTCTCAACTGTGACAGCGTTGTGATATCCAGCAAGAAAACTGGTTTTTGCATACTTCCTAGAACTTTGTTCAAAACACCTTGGGCTTCAGGCAATCCTGCCGGATATGTTGATCCTTGTATTGGCTGTAGCTCACCGTAGCAATTCTTGGATGATGATCCCCATTCCTTTCCCCTGATTTTGAAATGAGTTCACCAAATATTAGGATTTAATTATTTCTGAAAGACCTTGTGCATGATGATAGTAACATATACATACAATTTTGTTTTTTGTTGCTTGGTGTAATTGGATGAAGCACTTACTTGTAATGCGAAGGAGAGATCCCTTGGAAGATTACTTTGGTCCGAGATGGGTTGACATTGAGATCGACCCATTTTGCCCATGTTGTCATGCCCTTGAAGTATGCCTCAAGGCGATCCATATCTTTTGACACAGTTGAGCCGTATTGCACATAGTCCCATCTGTAGGAATAGTTAAGAACATATGAGATCAACATATTAATACAAACGTTATAGAGATTGATGAATCATACGGTTGAGATTTTCCCGTGTGTGTCCACCAATGCCACGAATTGAAAATCAACACGTCTATCCCTTTCCATGCATTGCCAGATTGAATAGAATCCAATTTCAGTACTCGGCCTATGCTTTCTTTTACGATGTCCACCAAGTATGTGGAGCGATATAAATATATTGTTACTCCGTAGTCCTGCACGTTTATTCATTGTTAAACAGCTTGGAGCATCGACGGTAATTGGTAACACAATATGATCTATCTGCTTGTCAAAGCTAGTATATTAATTTACATGTATAGTTTCAGATGATTAATCTACTTAATTAGTAGTGATGGATATTAGAATCAATAATCATATTCCACCTCAAGTTTATAAAATACTGTACAATAATATAAATCCTTTTGATAAGAAAAGTGGTGGGTCACATGTCATTTTAACCAGATAATAAAAAGAAAATATCTAAGGCTGCCGTTTACAAACACAAGGACTGTAAAGGTGAAAGACTTTCTGAAATGATCATTAATTAACTTCCTTCCACGATGATAAAACACACTTGTGAACCTTGTTTGGTTTCATGTGCATGCTTTGTCTTCATCATACCTTAACATTTACACATTCCTCTTAAAATTATATATATGAGATGCGACTTGGAACTTGTATCATGTAACTAATTCTATAAAAGTATATATATATATATATATATATATATATATATATATATATATATATATATATATATATATATATATAAAGATAAAAAGAAGGAATATCGTCAAAATAGCCATGTTGACTTTATAAATATCCAAACAGCTATGGAATTTGTTAATTACCACTTAATCTTGTTAGCGTATGAGAAATGGTGACGCAGGAGGTATGGGGGTTAGCGCAGGAAATAAAGCGGTTGGTGTAGCAGAAAAAAGTCGATGCTATTTTAGTTTAGTAAATTAAAAAAATTCAAGTTTATTTTCATAATTTTTTTATTCAATGGACTATTTTGGTAATGTTCCCATCAAAAAGTGAAAAACTGTAAATTTAACACCCTCTTCTCTCACAGTCTCACACACACATAAGCACAAGTCTTCTTTTGGGCTGATGTCCTTATGTTAAGTTGTTAAGTTGACTTTTTGTGCCGACAACTGGCAAATAAAAATAAAAAGAAAGACATAACAGTAGGGTAAAAGGTCCATCATATCGACTTAACATAAACAAAAACTGCCCATCATATTGCTTAGATATATCCCACCATCTCAAATAAGTACAAATATTTTATGCACATATCACTGTGAGATATCAGACATATCATCAACTAATCAATGCAAAATGGTTTCTGTGCTGTTCATGTCTTTCCTAATATTTGGCCAAAAATTATGTCATATGCCCAACAGATTGAACTGAGTCATTGTTAACCACAACTGACACAAAAAACAGTTTCTTTCAACAGTGTCAAAGCAGACATGAAATCAGTATAACTTCGACAGTTGTGCATAAAGTAATGTATGGGAAGGAATAATTAATGCGAAGAGTATAAGGGTGGTATAGAAATCTTAAGCGACGGTTATGGTAGAGATCATAAATTCAGGGACCAAAGTGAACTCCTTGGTGCCGAAGTTATCTTATTTATAGAACTTATGTTGTTTAGAATTAAAGTTCGTTTAGGTTTCCTAGTTCTAGTTTTTCTTGTTTCATAAGTTTAGTTTTATATATATAAGCCTTGATAGGGTTTATCGTTTATAGTTTAGTTTTATCTATGTGAGTCTTTTGTTTGATTAATAAAGAAAAAGAGTCAGCTCTTGTGTTTGAGCTATTGTTTTCGTGTTCGAGTAGAAGAGGGGTTTGTTATTGGTCCGGACTGATTTCACTTGTGCAATAATCAACAGTCTATAGGACAGTAAGTGCATACCTGAAATGTTAGTGAAGTGAGTGAGTCCCTGTGCTGAAAAGTGGCCTTGGGCACTGATGCATGAAGCAAACAGGCTAAGGATTGCCACATATTCTCACTCAGTGAGTCACCAACAAACATCACCTTCTTCCCTCTCCATTTGCTCAACAAATCCAACCCATTAAACCTATAATATGCATGTATCAGATATTTTGCATCCTGTGTTGAATAAAACATATAAAGAATTTTATTTATCTTTTACCAAAGTAATAAAATTGTATTTATCCCTTACTAGATTAAGTGTGAAACTGGCTAGACAAGTTTAACAGTATACATACTTGGTAAATATATATAGTGTTTGATCATTTAATGTATTTTTAAAGAGCAATTAAATAAATATAGACCCAAAATTAATGTCATCAATTGCTTGAGGTGGCTATTTGAAATGAAGTGCACTGAAAGTACCAATCTATTAATTGTCATCACTACAGGAAGCGACTTTGGTCCAAGATACCATAAAATGATTTTAAGAAATTTCATTTTAGATTTTTAATCAAAAACTAAACATGATTGTTACATGTTACAAATTTAATCATATTGTGATTCCATTTCACTTAGTTGTGAATATAAAACAAATTTGGACAACCCAAAAGTCGTACTCCTTTAAAGCAATAGGAAGAATACCAAAGTGTTCTAATGTGGAAATTTGACATGACAGTGTATGAACTTGTCTTATTTTCCGGGCATGATCCCTTCCGATTAAAGCACTATAAAGAAGAGATGTCATTTCAAGAAAATCACCAAAAATCATAAAACTTCGTCTGTTTGTGTGTAGTGTTGTAAAAATCGGTTTAGGCAGACAAGTACTCGACGACTAATCCATAAGTGCTCCCTGCCTTGGCCGAGTACTCGAAGAGTAATTTCTAAGTACTCTCGATTGGGACAAGTACTCGCAACTCTCCAGTCGACCGACCTGACAGAGCCTAGCAACTCCTGCAACCATATGTGTACGTATGAGAGAGAGGAGAATATACCTGGGTAAGTTGCAAGAATCAGGTTGCCAAGAATACTTGAGATACTGAGTGTCTGAGCGGCCATTTTTGACACAATCGAACTCGGATTTAATGAAGGGGCAGCTAGAAGCAGCATAGATTGGGGCTGAAGTGTCAATGACCCATTTTCCCTTGAACAAATCACATCCTAATAGCTCTCTTCTCCTTACTGAACTACTTATATTATTATAAGATGATGAAAGAGGTAATTGTGTTTTGGCCAAAGTTACAACAAGAAGCAGCTGCACTTGAAGGAGAACGATGATAGCAACCAACAAAAGACATCTCTTTTGGTAACCAAAATCCATCTCTTTATTGGACTTTGGTTAGGAGAGGGTACTGGGAACAATGCTTAATCAATAATTGTGCGTAGAAAAAGCTGTCTTTGTGCCCCTTGGTCTCTCATGCCTCTACCCCCATTCAATTATTATATATATAGACAGAACATTCATCGCATGCACATACTTACAATTTACTTTAGCTATACATATATATGAAAAAAAAAGATAAGATAAGAAAGTAATTGGTAGATCTAAATTGGACTAATTCATTTAAAATATAGCTAGGTTAAATAAAAAAAATATAGCAAGAGAATAAAAACAAAGAGGCGCATCAATATAGGAGTAGTCCATTTGATAAAGATCGGGAAAGTACATAAAGTGATGTATGGATATAAATTTGTTACCACATGTGTATTGTGGCTGCCTTGTGGGTAATTGGTAAACTAAGCCTAAATGTTTTATTGGTCTAAAATATAAGATCAAAATAATGCATAGCTTTATTTCCTTATATTTAAAAGTGCATTATTTTCTTTTTTTTTAACTAATTTCAGTTTTATGGAAAGTGATGTATGCATGGTACATGGAAAATGTGAGACTGAAGTGGATGGAAAGGGAGAGAATTGAAGTTTCGTCTTTTTATATTTGTTTTTCCTTTTTAACAAGTTAACTGCTTTTTGGAAGTACATGAACAACCGTATAGTCCTTATATATCTTCCGTGGTTCATGTTCCTTATTGCATCTCCTATGTCGATAGAATCTATAGATGGATATATAGAAAAACTTAGAACATGTATAATGAATGGAGCCCGTATGAAAGCATTTTGCGTCATGTGATATCAGCTTTGGCGGATCTAGATCATAATTTTGGGGTAACGTTCAAAAATTTTTTTTACTGTACTTCATACAACGTAAACGACTTTTTTTTACCATATTTCATACAATAACCGATTTTTTTTACGATATTTCATACAATAGTTTTTTGTTTTTTTAACTTGCCTTTGGACCGATATTATCATTTTCTTGTTTCGTTTAAAAAGATTGCTAATAAGACTTTGTTGTTTCATCTTACAAGTTCCCTAATTTTAGAAGAGACAAATTTAAACCATAAATCTATAATCAATTTTAATTTACACATAAACCCTAAATCCCTAATCAATTACAATTTCCAATTTATATTATTCGAATATCCAACAAATCACAATCAATCATTCAATTGCTACCAATGAGGTGCCGCTCAATTACCAAAGGCAAAGCCTTTAAAACACTAAGGTTTGAATGGGAGGTCATGGATTCAAATCATAAAGACAATAAAAATTAAAAGAAGTTCACTGTTAAAAAAAATTCATTTAATTGCCCATAAATAATTCCAAATTAACAATTTATATAAACAAATAAACAATTACAATTTTAAGTAGAAGTAGAATAATACCTAAATTGATCAAGTAGAATTAAAACCGTGGACGAGGGAGTGTGGGACTGAAGGAGCACCAATCGTTGGCTACTCGGCTGCAACATGCAGGGGGTTGGGGCAGTGTGGATGGAAGGCACGACTGAATGGAACTTTGTTTTGTTGAATGTTGATATCTGACCTAAACCAAACGTTTAAGCATAAAGGAAAAACAAACAAATGGTTTTATTTAGTTTGTGCTTAAATTTGGTTGGGCTTTAACTGGCTTCGGCTTTTAATTTGGTTGGGCTTGAAACAAACAGGTGTAACGTTATATTTTTTCAGGGGTAACGAAATGTGAAAACTGACCAAAACATATAATAATTGTACTACCAGCGAAAAGTTGAGGGGTATGCTAGGTCCGCCCCTGTCAGCTTATTATTTGGGCCTTTTGTCAAAATAGAGTGTAATTGATGAAGCCCCTCCAATCATTACTCGGTTATTATAATTTAAATTAAATATAAATCAGAAAAATATATGTATAATTTGTTAGGGTCTAAAGGAAATAAATTAATTGGTTGAATGATAAAATGAAGGGACGCTAAAGCCCCTCAAAAGGCCTAGGGCCGGTGTTTGGGGCACCCAAAGACCAAAATACTCCACTCCATAGGGTCTTTTTCTTTTAAGTTTATATATTAATAACATAAAATGTAAAACCCGTAATCAAAACCTAATTTAATTTCTCAATATGGATTTAGTTACATTAGCAATTTTTTTTTCTTTTAAGTTTTAACTTAAATGAAAAATTTCACAAAATAATATCCAAATTATAACAAATAAACACAAACAAATAAATATAAAAATTAAGTAGATAATTCATTCAGCATTTCATTAAAAAATGAGCATAACCCAACATAAATAAATCAAAATAGGTTTAAGTATATTATTAACTTCTTAAAATAAATAAACTAAAATCCAAAAAAAATACATTCACAATATTAGAAACGAAAAATTATTAAACAACCCCGTAATACAAGGAGATAAAAACTAATATATATATATATATAGGATCAGGATCATGTGAGAACTTTTTGGGAATTGAGAACTGTGAGAACCATTTTGAACCACAAAAATAAAAAAAATCATAAAACAAAAAAAAACACAAAAATAAAAAAACTAAAAAAACCAAAGCTCTTATTTATCATCCCAGTTAAAAAAACGTAAAAAAAAATCTCGGTTTAGCTAAATTATACATATATGTATAATATGTACACACATGTTTTTTTTCCTATACACATATTGCTTTATTTGTAAATGAAGGTTTCTCACGCATTTGAGCCAAATTCACGGGCAAAGGTCTCACCAAAACCAGGTAGCTCTTAAACGGGTTATAACATCTCATTATATTAAAAAATAATCTCATCAAATATTTGATATGAAAATCCTATAAAGTAGGGATATACTAAAAATTAATATCTTATTTTATCTAAAAAAGATATTATTTATAATTAAGAAACAATTTTATAATAAAGAAAATAAACGGGTAATGGGTATCACCAAACCTAGATAGTTTTTAAACCGGATTATAACATATCATTTATTTGTGAAACCATTTCATCATCAAACCTCACGTATATTAATTATTAACTTTTTACAATAAATAAAATTAAAATTCAAATATACATATATAAATATTAAAAGCGAATAATGTAAAACAACCCCCGTAATACGGGGGATATACTTGAGGTTTGATAATGAAATGGTTTCACAAATAAATGATATGTTATAATCCGGTTTAAATGCTATCTGGGTTTGGTGATACCCATTACCCATTTATTTTCATTATTATAAAATTGTTTCTTAATTATAAATAATATATTTTTGTAAATAAAATAGGATATTAATTTTTAGTATATCCCTATTTTATAGGATTTTCATATCAAATATTTGATGAGATTAATTTTTAATATAATGAGATGTTATAACCCGTTTAAGAGCTATATGGGTTTGGCGAGACCTTTACCCGTGAATCCGAGTCAAATGCGTGAGAAGCCTTCATTTACAAATAAAGCAATCTGATGGCTTAAGAGAATGGTTGTTTTATATTTTTCGTTTTTTATTATTTACTTTTTGGATTTTAATTTTGTTTATTATCAATCAATCATACCCAGTAAAATCTCACCGACAGCAGAGCTATAGGTAGGGTCTGGGGAGGGTGGGATGTAGGCACACCGTACCTCTATCCAAAGGAATAAAGAGGTGGCTTCCAGAGAGACCCTCGGCTCTAAGAACATGTGTATGAAGCAAAAAAAGGATATCAAAGTTTAACAGTTATATAAAAAACTACTACTAATTATAATAATATTAATAAAAAGGTCACAGTTTAACCGCAATATAAAAGCTAATAATAATAATAATAATAAAGTATGTAAGGGAAATACCATTATGGTATGTGACCTAAATAAGTTAAGTCTAAGCCCTAAGGTATTCAATTCTCTCTAAAAATCCTTAACTTTAATTCTACTTCTCCACGAATTCCTATCCTCAACCATGTCCTCAGAGAGGTTTAGGTCTATCAAATCATGCCTAATCCTCTCATCCCAAGTCAATTTCGGTCGTCCTCTACCCCTCCTCCCCTCTATAGTAATGTTTTCTACGGATCTAACAGGATTCGTCGTCTGTCTTCTCTTTACATGTCCAAACCATCTCAATCTCCACTCTCTTATCTTGTCTGCTATGTTCGCCACCCCTAATCTCTCGCGAAGCACAACGTTTCTTATTCTGTCTAGCCTTGTGTGCCCACACATCCAACGTAGCATTCTCATTTCTGCTACCTCCATCTTCCGCACTTGTGCCTTCTTGATGGCCCAACAATCTGTTCCATATAGCATTGCAGGTCTAACTGCCACCCTATAGAATTTTCCCTTCAGATTAGTCGGGAAACTCTTGTCGTATAATATACCTGTGGCTGCTTTCCATCTACACCATCCTACCTGAACTTGGTGGGTCACATCACTGTCTAATTCCCCATCGCTCTGTACAAATGATCCTAAATACATGAACTTCGTTACCTGCGGGACTACCTGCCCTTCAATTGTGATGTGTGCGTCTTCACTGTCGTTTATCTCACCAAAATCACAGTGTAGGTACTCCGTCTTAGATCGGCTAATCTTTAAACCTTTTGTCTCTAAGGTTGTTCGCCACTCCTCAAGCCTCATGTTTAGATCTTGTTTTTTCTCAGCAAGTAACACAATATCGTCTGCGAACATCATGCACCACGGGAGAGTCCCCTGAATCGACTTTGACAACTCATCCAAGACTACTGCAAAAAGAAACGGGCTCAACGCTGACCCCTGGTGAAGACCTACCTCTACAGGAAAGAAATCAGTATCCCCCACTGGCGCACGGACACTTGTTTCACTCCTGGTATACATATATATAATTATCTCTATGTATTTCCTGGGCACTCTTCTACCCTCCAAGCACTCCCAGAGCACCTGTCGTGGCACACTGTCGTAGGCCTTTTCTAGGTCAATAAACACCATATGTAGATCACGCTTCTTCTCCCTATACTTTTCCATTAATCTTCTTATAAGGTGTATTGCCTATGTGGTGGAACGCCCCGGCATGAAGCCAAATTGGTTGACCGTAACCTGAGTTTCTCGTCTAAGTCTAACCTCAATCACTCTTTCCCATAGCTTCATAGTATGACTTAGTAGTTTGATTCCTCGGTAGTTACCACAACATTGGGCGTCTCCTTTGTTCTTATAGATAGGAACTACAACGCTGCTCCTCCACTGGTCTGGCATCTTACCTGATTTGAGAATACTATTGAACAGAGTAGTTAACCACATGACTCCTTCCTCCCCCAGACACTTCCACACCTCGATGGGTATGTTGTCTGGGCCAACCGCCTTAGACCTTCCCATCCTCCTAAGTGCGTCCTTCACCTCTTCTCGTGTGATCCGTCGGCAGTAGCAGTTATTCGATTGTTGTCGATGAAAGTTTGTGTTGTCATGTTCTTCTTGGTAAGCTCTCCCATTGTTAAAAAGATTGTGGAAGTAGGTTTGCCATCTTAGCTTGATGTCCTGCTCCTTGACCAGTACATGCCCATCTGTATCCTTTATGAACTTCACCGGTCCTAGATCTTGCCTTCTACGCTCCCTGGCTTTGGCAATCTTAAACATAGCATGTTCCCCCTCTTTTGTTTCTAGACTTTCATACATCCGTTTAAAGGCCGCCTTCTTTGCTTCCGCCACTGCCTTCTTTGCCTCTATCTTGGCCGTTTTGTAGTTGTCCCTCAAATCCACTCGCTCCTCCTCATTCGTGCACCTCATTAGCTCCCTAAAACATCCTTGTTTGTCCCTTATCTTGTCTTGCACTGCGTCATTCCACCACCAAGACTCCTTATGCCCACTTGACTTTCCTGTTGTGACCCCGAGAGTCTCCTTTGCTACTTGGATGATCTTTGTCTCCATAGCTTCCCATATATGAGTTGAGTCCCCATTTAGTCGAGCCCGCGTATGCAGTATGAGTTTATCCTTAAACAGAAAGAGATTTTCGTCCTTCAAATTTCCCCATCGAATTCTCGGTGTACCTTTCTTCTCTCGAACAGTCAGCTTATTTCTGAAGGCTATATCAGTCACTAGTAGTCGATGTTGAGTCACAACTGCCTCCCCAGGTATGACTTTGCAGTCCTTCCACCAACGTCGGTCTCCTCGCCTCATCAAAAGGTAGTCAATTTGCGTGTCGCGTCCGCCACTGCTAAAAGTGATTAAATGAGAATCTCGTTTCCTAAAAAAAGAATTTATAATACCTAGGTCATGTGCCACCGCAAACTCTAGAAGATCTGTTCCGGTCTCATTCCTATCACCAAAACCGAAACCCCCATGTACGGCTTGAAAACCATCGTTAGCCTTACCAATGTGTCCATTAAAATCACCTCCTATGCAAATCCTCTCCCCCCTAGGTATGCCCCCTACCACTGCGTCTAGGCAATCCCAAAATTCTCTCTTTTCCTGATCCCCTAGGCCTACATGAGGCGCGTAGGCGGAGACTACTGCCACTACTTCCTCTCCTAGTACTAATTTCAACACCATAATCCTGTCATTATGTCTTATCACCTCCACCACACTAGTGTGTATTTCCTTAGCCACTAGAAACCCCACTCCATTCCTAGCTCCATCAGACCCCGAGTACCACAACTTATACCCATTACACTCAGCCCCTCTATGTCCTTTCCACTTAGTCTCCTGGAGGCATGCTATCTGAACCCTACGTCTTTTAAGCACATCTACCAATTCTAATAACTTACCATTTAATGTTCCTACATTCCAAGAAGCCAAACGCAATATACGCTCCCTATCTTTACTCTTTCCTACACCCCTCGATTCAGGACATGGTCTCAGGTAATAGTCATGGTTCCTACGCTCTATGGTTGCAACTAATCACACAAACACAAGCAATAGAACACCAAATCAATAATAATAATAATAATAATAATAGTAGTAACAAAAACTAATAATAATAATAATAGACACACGGCACACAGTAACAGATAAATTGGACTGACTACTCTAGCAGCATCAAGGCCTATGAAGGTGTTGTTTATTATAAGAAAGTTAATAATATACTTAGGGTTTGATGATGAAAGGGTTTCATAAAAAAAATGATATGTTATAACCCATTTAAAAGCTATCTGGATTTGGTGACCTATGCCCCGCTTATGTTTTTTACTATAAAATTGTTTATTAATTTTAAATAATATCTTTTTTTAAAAAATTGGATATTAACATTTAGTATATCCCTATTTTATAGGATTTTCCTATCAAATAATTGGTAAGATTAATTTTTAATTTAATGAGATGTTATAACCCGTTTAAGAGCTATCTAGTTTTGGTAAAACCCAAGCCCATGAATTTGGGTTAAATCAATGAGAGACCTCAACTTAAAAATCAAGCAATCTGGTGGCTTCCAGATAAGGGGGGCGACCACATCACGATACGTAGGATTTTTGGGGTTTCATATACACACACACACACACCTATTCTAATAAAGTAAAATAAATGTGGACACTTGTCATGTTTTGGTTAATTCTCACAATTTTTTTCCCTCCAAAACTAATATACCCTAATATGTAATAAATCAATAATTATTCACTTTCCTTTTATACTATATTTATATAATATCTATATATTTTTATAAATATAAATATTAACATATTATTTTACTATATATTTCAAAATACTTGGTGAATTCCAAAAATAAAAAACAAATCATGTTTCTCAAATAAAAATTGTTTCGGGTTTTTTGTGGTAAAAGTTAAATTTGATTTTATGGTTCAAAAGTTGGTAAATAGATTGTTTGGTACAAGTTAACTACATTTAGGTCAAAATTTATTACGGGTCAAAAATAAAAATTTTGAGTATTTTTAAAAGTTTACAAATGTAAAATAGATTTATCGTCAAATTTGTTATGGGTTCAAAGTGTCGAGATTTGGCAAATTGACTATTTTCCCTCAACTATTAAAATTTAAGAAAAGATTGTGAACACTTTCAACATACCATACCCATGCCTATCAATGCTTCTAACTTTTATCAAATTTGAAATATTTATGGCAACATTAATTTTTCCTTCAATGGTGATCAGAACGTTGTATGGGAAGCATGTCATACAAAACTATGCTTAAATGAAATAAAATATTCACATAATTGAATGGGTTAGCGTGTTATTTTTTATGTTATCGTTATAACAAAGTCGAGAAGCCCTCTGAAACTTATCCAAATATTTTTTATGGTGTAGATAAGAAAAACATAGTTCTTGAAGAACATCCACTGCTACAATTTAATATCCTGCTTTCCTTTGATGGGTGGTAAATTGATAAATATATCAATAAAGGTAACACCTCTTTTGTATTTAAGCTGAGTGGTTAGAACTACCATCGTATGAGAAGTCTTATTTTCGAAATTAGTTCATAACCAAAATTCTTTCAATTATGCATATATGACACCGAGAATGAATTTTTCAATAAAAATAAGCATTCTCGGGTACGATTTTGCATGGACGTGTTTTTATTAAGTTCATTAAAAAAATCATTTTGTGATATAAATAAAATCAATTTATATACACATTGTATAGATACAAGCATAGATGCAATACATTTTTTTCATGTACGCTATATAATTATTTGTTTTACTTGTAATTTTATAATTTGAATTATCCCGTGTGTGACACGGGCTCTAAAACTAGTGTGTGTGTGTGTATATATATATATAGGATTAGGTTCATTTCAGAAGTATTTTATTGCGAGAAGTGAGAGAAATGAATCCGACCAATCACATTTTTTCTTTTCTTTTATTATTTATTTAATGAAAAGGGTGTTATAGTAAAAGGTATAATTTTTCATATTTGGTAGGTCATAGTGTATGGAGAAGTAAAAATTAATTTGTTTTCATATTTTTTAATATATAGTAAAATCAACCTATATTGAATTCTTTTTTTTTTATCAATATCATTTTTTTCAACTTATCCATATTAAATTTTTATTCTCGTAATTTGAATTTCATACCTATATCCAAATAATGGTTGTTAAAATTCAATAGCGTCGATAAATTTATACAGTATATAAATAAACGTACACATGAATAAAATTGCACATACACAATACGAAATAACACCTACATAGTACATATACGAACCTACGCATTACACAAATGAATCTACACACGATAAAATTACACATGCATCATTCAAAATACTATCTACATGAAACATATATGAATACATAGTAACCTACACACAATAAAAGTTATACATACACAATTCGAAGTACCAAATACACAGTACATATGCGAACCTATACACGATAAAGATTAGATATATACAATTCAAATACCACATGCACAGTATATATATGAACATACACAGTAAAAAATAAACATTTTTTTATTATATTAAACTACATATAATAAATAATGGATAATGATAATAACATATACTTGTAAAATATATAAACCCTACACGGTACAAAATAAATTATTATTTTATTTTCACATTAAACTACATATAAATTATAATAAAGAACAAATCATGTTAATAACCTACAATTGTAAATTTTTCACATACGCTTTCGTGATTCCACCTACACTATAATGAAATGAAAGCTAAAAAAAGGGATTTATTTCTATACGTAATACATAAATCTGTGTATTTAATATATAATATTTAACACATTTGAAAAAAATATGATTGAAGACGTTATAGTATTTGATTAAAATTATATTTGTTTAACATTATGTTGATTTATAACATCAATTAAAAATTAACAACTAAAAATATTTATAAGGTAACTTTTAATTAGTTAGTAATAATAACAAATAAATGTTACTAATAACGTAAGTTTTACTTTGAAAAGTCTACAAGACAAATACCAAACTACCCTTCTCTATTAAAATCTTGGTAGATTAATATCTTCATAATTACAAGTTTGCCATAACTTTTCTAATCCATTGATTACACATATCAATGGTCCATATTGATTTCTCGCACTTCTCACTGTAACTTTACTTCTCGCATGATCCATCCCCTATATATATATATATATATATATATATATATATAGGCTAAGTATAAAATGAAAACCCACTTGAAATGTGAAAACTCTAGAAATACATTCTCAACCACATGTTATTAATTAATGCTTACATCTTGTGGTCCACAATTAAAGTGAATAAAAAATGTAAATATAAATATAACTTTTTCTCTCTCCTGAAAACATATATAAAAATTAGTAAAAAAATGTTAAAAAATAGCAAAACATTTTTTTTATTTTTCGATGTTTTGTATTAAATGTTACAACACATATTACATGTAACAAAAAAAACGACGATGTTACATAGGGTTTTCGCGGGTTTTCACAACTCAAATGGGTTTTGATTTTAACCTTACCACACACACATATATATATATACACACACGGTGTCGTTTATTAAAGCATACTATATGAATTAAAAAAAGTATTGTTCTAAAATGTTTTATAATGTAATAATTAAGAAGCTTTACTTTATGGAAATAATATGGTAGTAAATGCCCATCCTGCCCACCGCTAACCATATGATTACCAATAGTGGTATATACAACTTGTATCAACTTTCATCATGATGAATTGTAAAATGGATAAAGTAGCGACTTCAAAAAGAAAAGTTTTAACACAGGATAAGAAATGCGTTGCCTAATAGGCTAACAAGCAAATATGCAATATAGAGTGTGCCCCCATCTCTATCATCACTTGTATCATTTACTTATGATTCACGCATCATCTTGAGTTTCATCTCACATTAAAAACATTAAGGTTTGGTTTTTAAACCATAGTTTTTGAGAAAGTGCACACACAGCCACCAAGACAATATCTTCCTTAAGAAAAAATAAAATAAAAAGGGAATTGTATTAGGTGCAATAGTACTTTTCCAGCTAACTAATGGCTTTTTCAGATAAATAACAAACATTTAACTAATCATCATCAAAAGAAAAAACTACTTAACTTGGTTTAGAAGAAACTTTGTAGATAAACTTGAACAATACTATTTATTGAAAACTTTCATAACCTATAAGACAATGGGTAGAAAACTAATTGAAAGACATAATGACAAGAAGCTATAACACAATGAACAGAAAACCCATTATCTTTTTGTATTTATATATACAATATTATACTTATACTAAATTTAAAAATTCTTATTATTTTGGTAAAAGAAAAATTAATGTCATATAAATAAATTATGAATCTTTATTGTTGAGAGCAATGTTATAAAAGTAGGTTTTCAAGGCCGAGTACTCGTTACAAGGTATGGTGTTGAGGAGAGTTTCTCAAACTCCGCCTAGTTACTAAGAATTGATTAAATGTGGTCAACCTCAGCCAAAATCACATCTAATCGGTTAACTTGGGCCGATTTTGACTTTAAGAATAAAATATAATTCTAATATTGAAAAATCATATTACTTTTTTTAGTTAATGATTAGCAAATTTTAGAATAATTTAGTATTTTGAAATGTATCTCTCTTATATATATTAATATTCCCTTATTTTGTTATAAATATTAGTTTACTTATGATATTTGACATATATATAATATTCAAAAATTAATTTTCTTTATATTTACCAATTCCGAGTACTCCGAGTACACCCAACTCCTCAGTCAACCGCATAAGGTCCGCCTAGCGACTTTTGCAACCATGGTTGAGAGAAAGTCAACAAATATGTATTACTACCTTTATTATGTCATTCCCCTCTTTTCTTTTCTCTTAAACTAATCTCAAATTTTCAATTTTAATATCAATACTGAACTAGAAATCTTCATACAAAAATTATACATCCGATTTGAACCTAACACCAATATTAAAAGTGTTGTACTTATTATCTTCTTGATGAATCGTCATAACTAGGGTCGTTAAATCCATATTTACATATTTTTTATAAACTCAAAACCTTTATTTTGTAACATCTTAAATATTGGAAAAACTGCAAGATCATTAAAGGTTTGTGAATTTTGTGTTGGATGCGTGGGACTAAACAACTTTAGTAACAATATATAAAAGTTATTGATAATTGAAGTCTAAACATATAGAAAGTTCTTTTGAGTCAATAAGTGCCATGCACTAGCTTTAGCTAACACATTTTCAAAAAAAAATTCAGGTAATCTAGAATAGAGGAATAGAGACAAGGATGTATGTCGAATGGTGGAGATTGGAAATTCATAGGCTGATCAATTATAGTTGGTAACTAAGCTGATATTGTAAACTAAAATCATTTTAAACTTGTTTTTATTATGTGAAGTTTTGTACACATAAGGGTAATTAAAACTCTATTGTATTAAGTAATATTTTAGTCAAACAAATTTGCGTTGCGTAACTAAACTTTGATGAATTGACAAGACGGTACCAACTTTTGTTCATGTGTCTACACTCTTGAAGCCGGGTGTGACATATGCATGTTATCTTTGGCTTTATCTCAAAGCTATATCTAGATTAATGGATTCACAATAAACTGTGGTTATAAAAAAGTTATATAATCACTAGTTTAATAAAAAGTTATATAACTAAACTAGTGATTATATAACTTTTTTTAAAGATAGTGTGAAAATAACTTAGTAATTGAGAAAGGCAACGAAGGACATCAATTTGGAAGCATAAAAGCTGTTAGATTGCGTAAACATGTTAGATTGGCTAAAAGATGTGGGCTTTGGGGGGAACTATTCTAACTTCGTGTAATTTGGGAGTATTTATTATATATGTTTTAACAATCCAATATGAAATAAAAATGTTAAAAATACCTCATTTGTGATGTGTATTCAAGGTAAAGTAATTAAAGAACATAAGTGATGAGTTTTGGTGAACTTACCTATAAAATTCACTAAATAGCCTTATCATGTTAATTGGTGTTTTAAATGTACTACATAGGCGTAACTTAAAGTTAAAAGGTAAAACTCGCATATTTAAATGATTTTTACAAGTTTAAAGCGTGGTTAGTAACAATTATACATGTTGGCCATTTTCTACTTGCGAGCATGATTTCCATCTCACCTCCAACGCATTTAATTTTATAAACTTTTTGTAGATGGTCATATAAACTAATCTCTGCCCGTAGAATCCTAGATTTCGTTTTCCAACTAGTTTACTTCTTGACGTCAACATGACTTATGTCAATAATGCAAACTTTTAGCATAGAAGTATATATGAGGTTACTTGGGTTTCGGTTATATACATATATATACAATATAATATAAAAAAAATTATACATGGTCACTTGACCGGTAACATATGCCTTATGCCACGCTCGTAATTGACTGCTTACTATCCTCGGTTGCCCTCGTTTTTCTTTTGTTATTGTTTTCGTGTAGGCCAGCTACTCAATGATTATCATTGAATAATGAATATACCTACTACCTCAAAATCATATCGTTGCATATGAAAGATAGTGGAAACTCCAAGACATGCACTTTTAGGAACGAGTAGTGGACTCGCATCCATTTTGCTTCAATGTGTTAAAAGCCTGAACCGTAAGCAAGATGATAGAGAAGACACTTCCTCTTGTCCCTTCAAATGCAATTATATGTGTCATACCCACTACTATACAAATCGTGGCATGTGTGTGCATATGTGTCCTCCCACTAAAGCTATGTGGAGGGGTTTAAATCACTCCACATCACCGTCACGTATGCAGGGGGTGTTTAAAATAATTTATTTAAGCTATGTGTACTGAAGGGGCTACAAAATGGACGATTTGTGACATGTGACGTCCGGTCAGCAAAAAGTGAGTCTTTGTTTTAGGATGTAATGGTGTTGTAACTCCTTCATTGCCATATCATATTTTTTTTTAATTATTATTTTTAATTAAATTAAACAAATAAAAACTCATTAAATAAATAAATAAAAATACATTAAAATTAAAAAATAAATACCAAAAAAAAATAAAAAAAACATAAAACTAAAAACTATAATATTCGCGTCTTTTTGTACTCGTTGTTCTTTCAATAATGTGGCCTCTTCGATAAACCCGTTCGCGACGAGTAACTCGTAGTCTCGTCCCATTTTCCGCAATTCATATAGACTTGCAAGCCGCTCGTTGGTTTGTTGGGAGGTAGCGGTACGTTCCACGGCATAGGTTTCGAAATGACCGAACACCTCGTTTAGATGTTCGATTTCTTTGTTGGCCCCTGCATCGACTCGTGACGACGACGAACCCTCCACATTTTTCATATTCTTTTTTCTTCCTCTCCTGCGAAGTCGAGCCAACTCTTGTACGCCGTCGTCGTCTAAATTAACCGAGTCATCCTTATCAATGAGGTTGTAGTTACAACCATCGGAGGTGTTGCGGGTGTGCTCGGATTTGCCGAAGACGAAGTCTTCGACTTTTTTGTAGCCCGGGATAATGCGTCGGATTGTCGAGCGACCGGAACAGTGGGTACCCTTTTCTATTTCGGGCAAACCAGAAGTTTCTCCTAATAACTTAAATGTTTGAACGACTTCCCTTGCCGCCCTTCCTGTTGCCCTTGAATTTGCAAGTCGCTTAACACTCGAGATTGGATGTTGGAGTCGTTTTGCCCGCTACGCAACCGGGTCCACTCAATCAGTTGTATATCCCAGCATATTTTTGGCATTCTTGATTGATGAACTTCCAATGGGCTTAAACCGCTTCTTTACCCCGGTATTCTTCCGGTTTGCCCGTTAGGTCGAGCCAAGCTTTGAATAATTTCATCTAAAATATATCGGCGGCTTGAAAGTTGCTACAATTAAAATTATTTTAGTAATTAATATTAGTTTTAATAAATACAAAATAAAGTTAAATAAATACTTAATATTAGTAACTTACCAACGTTAGGATCCTCCGAAATGGCAATCCAAGCTTTTGTGAGAGCTAGTTCCTCATCCTCCGTCCATGGGTGCTCACATGGCATCGTGCTCCCCCAGTTTCTTCTTTTTGTGTTTACAGGCCGCCTTTTGGGTTGAACCGGAGGCCAGTGTCGTTTGAGTCTCCCGCACCGTCACCATCACCGACTTCGGCTCCGATTGGCTAGACCCGAACACCGGCATGGGGTTTTGGGGGTTGAGGAAGTTGGTGTACATGCTTAAGTTCGGGTCAGGAAAAGGAAATTGATAGTATAGGTTCGGTTGGTTCAGGAACCATTGAAAGTTTACGCTCGGTTGGTTTTGCGGAGCATGGTATTGCCCAAAAAGAGGGGATGGATGGTTCGGGTTGTTTCTAGGATTCATTTTTGTAGGTTTTGTTTGGAGAAAATATGCATTTTTGTATGAAAATATTGTTTGGAGAAAAGAGGCGTTACACGGGATCTTCATTATCGCTTGTTGGAGTATTTGGAAGGCTAGAAATGAAAAGGTGTTTGAAGGCAAGGATGTCAAGTTGGAAGAGATAATAGGATACATTAAAACACTCGGATTCATTTGGTTTAAATATAGATCAAAACATAGATAGATAGAGTGGTTGGACTGGTGTAAATTTAAAGTCATGTAACTTGTTTCTTTTTTTGGTGTCGCTTTGTGCTCCGGCATGTGGAGGTAGGGCATGTTTCGCTGTTTCTTTTTGGGTATTGGTGTTTATAAAAGTTCATAGTTCGAAAAAAAAAGTAATGTGTCAGTTGACCATTGCCATGCGAATCGAGCGTTGGCTACTGTGACGGTCGTATGATCATACTATAGTGTGATTATGATAGACCTCTCCGAATGCGATAAAATAAAAACTTAAACAAGTAGCAATTAGCATTTAATTGAATACACACAATAATTACGATTGCTAGTTTGTGTATATAAATAATATAAAAATATGTACTAGTACGCATATGTCCCCAAAAGTTATTAAAAATTAGTAAAATAAAAGGGGAATGATATCTCACCTTATTGCTTAGCTGAGTTCGTAAAAAATAAGAATAAAAGATAATAAAATAAGTAAATCGTCCTTTAACGCATCGTCTAAGACAAACCGAACAGACCTTAAACTTTGAGACAAATAACTACAGTTAAAACCAAGAACATAGCCGTTGTAATCGTTCCAAACGGATGTTTAAAACTCCGGTTATGAGATATTTAACGATTAAGTGAGCTGGTACCGACCAGAATCCGAACAGCAAGTCGAAAGTCAGATTTTGGTCAGTAGCCTTAAAATATCGAAACAAAAATACAAGTATTCTAGACCGAAAGTCGGTTCTGACCAGAAGTGATAGAAAATGATTGGTCAAAGTTGTTGACTAGTATACCCTTAAACGGGTTGGAGTCAAATTGACTCGTCAATTCCCCTTAATTTCATAAATTGATTGAGCATTATTGACTAATGAGTAATAATGAACAACTTACCCAGAGTCCACTTGAATCGATGCAAAAAAGCGGAGTCAAAGGCTGATAATAAAGCAAAGTCAACATAAACACTTGTAACTTCGAGTAAATAGCAAGAACGGAAGAGAAATCGAGGGTTCTTGGAGGGCGACGGGCTAGGAGAGCTTATATTAGGGTTTAGGGAAGAGTTTGGCAGATGCTTAATGACTTGTTTATATAGGATAGGTAGGCACAAGCAAATTTTAGTTAAAAAACTCGTTTAAGTAACCGAATCTCATTTAATGACTAAATCAACTGAAAACTCATCAAAATTTGTTCTTGTTGAAGGGGTTAATGAACGTGGACATGTACCAACACTAGGTTAGTTTTCTTGGGCCTTAAAACATGCGATTTGGTCCAAAAATAACCGATTTTGCACTAAAATACGAACTAGGAGCTAAAATAAACAAGAAATCTGGTGCAGACAAGTGGCCACGCCACACAACCACCTCACCTTACTTGGTCGCGTGGCGTGGCGTGGCGTGGTCAAGGGGTGGGGGTTTTGCTTTTTTTAGATTTAGTCCTTGTGCTTTAGAAGATGTTAATTTTTGGCCTTTTAAGGGTTTTTAAGCACTAAATGACTAGTTTGAATAACATAAAGGATATGAAATGAAAATGCATCCATAAATACTTATAAATGCATGATTTTATTAATAATAAAGATCCGAGTTACGTTCTCAAGTCGATAAAACAAATACGAATACGATTACAAAATATCTGAATTGTTACTGTGTGAGAGTAAAAGAAAGAGGCCCACAACACTCCTTTGTCGTGCCGGTAAAATTTTGCAACCCACCTCCATACAGCCACCTTCATACCGACCCGACGCAGTGTATGAAGCAGTAAAGCCCTACCACATTACCAAACCACCCATCCATGCAGCCCAAAAAAACCAAACTAATTGATCACATAAATACATTTTAATATGCTGGGGAAAATAATTATATAACTATTAGGCTGTGTATCGTAGATTAACTAGAAGGGTCTACTTAAAACATCATACCACTGTCATGCAGGAAGTGAGATTTTAACTAGCTAGTTCCTCACCTAACGAGTTGAGTTTTAACTAATATTTAAAAAAATATAAAATAACATATGTGTGTGTGTGTTGGCATCTGATTGGTGAGTTTGAAGTGGACACACCCATCAAAAAAGAGCAGGGCGTTAATGGGATGGCGTTGAAGGGTAAAAATAGGTTTAGCGTCCGAGTGATAATGATGGTGTTGTGGTTTAGCGCCGGCATTGGCGTGTGACTTAGCTTTTGGCACCTCCACAATGGGGTGCCTTATACTCATTGTTGATGATGAGGATTATACCAGCTGATAGAATTTAAAATTAACAGGATTGACTCAGATGTACATATATTTTCCATATAAGAAATAATCATGATGATGAATTAGTTTAAGTATAAGACAATGATATAGGGTTTTTATTTTTAATAGCCAATCTCATTTTCAATATAATCATTTTTCGATCATGATTGCCTGTTATGGTCTACTGGATTATGAAGATAAAAGATGGTAAGAGGAGTGTCTTATTGTGAGCTAATCTTGACAAAAATCATAAATTGTAGGAAGCATGCAAACCCTATTATAACTACCAATAATTGATTAAAAAAATATAATGTATTCATAACAGAATAATTATTCAATGACAACAAATTAATACTTGCATAACAAAAACATATACTTAAATATTAAGAGTAAAACCACCAAAATTATATAATTAGGTCAAGCTTATTTTTTTTCTCTCTTTCAAAATAAGAACTTCCACAACATCAACTTCTTTAATTAGAATTCATTTCTTATGTATATTTTGGACCTATATTTGTCCCAAGTCAGAACCACCATATAATGATGATAACACGGGATCAAGTTTTGCTATTTTGGGAAAACCAAGAATACGCGCATGTCTGTTCATTTTGGTTGTGACCTGTCCTCATTTCTTTATTCTTTGAAAGCTTTTTGGTTGGAGGGTTGTGTTAAACCGAATCCATACGTTGGATGCTTCATGATCAAGTTAGCCGAGGCATTCCCATTACTTCAGTGTCTACTAAGCGAGGAAGGAAAACGAATCAGCTAATCACCTTCTGATTACTTCTTTGGTATAAAAATATATGTGCCCAAACTAGTTCACGGCGCAAACTTTCTATCCAATCATGCAATTTGGTTAAAGATTTTAGCAGTATGCCAGTATCACTTCTAAAGGGAGCGGTAAACTAGTGATTTTTTGTTCGTTGGTTGGATCATATGAAGAGTACTAAGGATTGACAAAGTGTTTGATAACCTACAACTTCAACAAATGCCATGGAGTGCGTTTAGTTCGTTAAAAATACACATTTTTAATGGTTCATGAAACCTTTTAACGAATAAGTTTCAGAAACATACTTAATGATTTAAATGAAACCTCTTAATCGGTCTTATAATTCAACATAAAATTGCTTAACAGTCCCTTAAACATTCGGCAAGAATGTTATAGTAATAATTTATTAAAAGTTGATTACTTTTTGTTATTGGTAGAATAATATTTTACAGTTCGAAAAAAACAAATAGAATAGTTTGTTGTTCTCTTTTCCGGTTTAATTGTTTAATTAATGCAGCAATTATACAATGTTTTACTTAATTCTAAAAATAATAAAAAGAGAATAAAATTTGATATTTTTTTAAATAAAAAAGCGGCATTTCAGCAAAAATTTGATACTGAAGCTTATTAATAGAATAATTTATTCAAAGTTGATTATACTTTTTCTTATTTATAGAATATTTTGGTATTCTCTTTTTCCGTTTAATTGTTTAATTAATGCAACAAATGTACAATGCTTTACTTAATTCTAGAAAAATAATAAGAAGAGACCAAAAATTGATACTAAAGCTTATCTTGGATGTAAAGACACAATGCTAGCACCACTACTAACCACACAAACTTGCGTACCGAATTTGCTTTGTATTTATATAGTCAACGATTTCATCGAAACCAATTATGCATACATTCAAATGTTTAAAAATATGTCATACCATTTTCCAACTCAAAAACATATAAACGTGTCTAGTGAGGTGTCAAATCAGACTTTTACAAATATTTATAAATACCAAGTTTCTCTTCAATCATACGTTCTTTCAAATCCTTTCATTTTCATATCATTACCATCGTTTACATTTATTTTTTATTATTAAATATATTTTTACAATAAATCCAATTGTTTAAAGCATTTAATCAATTTTTTTATTATAAATAAAGACTAGATGAGTAACGCATTTATATAAGTTAAAGTGTTGTATTAGAGAAATAAAAATATCGTATAGTTTATTAAAAAAAAGTAATGGTTTTAAAATTAAACCTTGCATATTTTTATTATTCTATCAAACTGTTAAAAAGAATATGATATACAAGGCATTAATCTACTTCAAATCTGATATGCCTTCCAAGTTAATCGAACCCAAATACGGACCAAACTGAAAGCGGACTGACCCGAGACCTAATTCACTGGAAGCAGTTTGGAACTAAAATTAATAAAACCATTTTGTAGTTTATAAGCAAAACACAATTTAAAACCAGTCAGTATGACCTAATTCAGTGGAAGCAGTTTGGAACTGAAATTAATAAGACCATTTTGTAGTTTATAAGCAAAACACAATTTAAAACCGGTCAGTATGTCCGCACACGCATGTGGTTTCAAACCAACCCAAACCAAACCGCTCCCCAGCAACGGTTTTGACCATGTTGACCAGAAACCGAAGCAGTTCCAAACCAAACCAAATCGAGAACTAATTTATAGAAATGCACAAATTGGTGTTTTCTAATACCCGGTTCCGAGTACGGAACCGGGTTCAGGTATGACTGGGTATTGAAAAATCGGGTATTGGTAATATCCGGGTAGGGTTCGGGTTCGGGTTCGGGTTCGGGTATTGTCTAAAAAATCATACCCTATGCACCAGGTTCAGGATGGGTATAGAACCGGATATTTTAAAACCGGGTATTTTAATACCATATTTCCGGATATTGAAAAAACCTTGTATACGGGTTTTTTCCAGGTACTTTTCGGGTACAAATTGACTTTTTAAGGGGCTGCACTTGTTTTGGGTATTTTTCGAGTATTTTTCATGTATTTTTCGGGTATTTGAAAACCTGGTTTTGAGTATTGAAAAATCCGGTTCCGATTTTCAGGTATAAACTGGGTCTGGTCTCGGACACAGGTTTTGATACTGAAATGCATGCATTATCAGTACATGTAGGAAACAGGTTCAGATAGTAGAAACCTAGATACAAAGAAATTTTACACCTCCACTAATTTGTGCACCTCACCTCTAGTTCCATTGGGCCGCGCTTCCAAATGATTGCAATCTCATCCATAAAGTCTGGAAAGAAAATGGGTCGAGGCCCAAAGCATGGATCAAACTAAAGTGAGCCCAGCCCAGCCCATTTCTATCGCCGAGAAACAGCCCTTTTCTATTCTTCTTCTTCTTCTCTATCGATAAGGCTGTTGAAGAAGAGGATAACGGCAATCTATCAGCAAACAAAACCATGGCGTGTCTCATCTGTGTGTACGAGATTCGGAGCACAGAGTACAACAACAGCTTCACTTCCTTTCATGAATTCTGGTCGAACAACACGAAGCTCCGTGTCGCTAAAAGCGGTTAAATCCTCAGGGCTTCTTCACTGCTCATTTGTGTCGTCTTCATCACTCAACTTATCCTCATCTTCTTCTGCATTCTCCGGTATCGTGAAATTAAACTATACTAGCAGTTTCATTTTGCAGGCCAGTTTTGATAAAAATCTAATAATAAATTCATGGTTTTTTGTTCTAATATTTGGTCTCTTGAGGTTAATTTCGTCAATTCGTTGATGAATTTCATGTAGAGAATTTGGGTTTTGAGTTAATGTGAAAGTTAGGGTTTATAATTTTATATTGATTAATGTTGGTCTGCATTGTAATTTTGGGTAGGATTCGGTTTGGGAGAAAATCGAGCCAAAAATCGAAATTTCGGTTTTCGAGTTTTTAAAAATAGTTTGGTTTCAGTTTTGGTTTTTGGTTAGGGTTCGGTACGGTTTTCGGCTTTTTCTGTTTTACTATTTGTGTGACTAGAAAAAAATTGGGCAAAAATAATGAATTTCGGTGTAAATTTTATTTTTTAGTTTTTGTTGGTTGATGGCTAATTGATTATTTTGCGTTGGGGGCTAAAATAATTTTGTTATGCTATATATTAAATTATTATAAATTACTTAAATTTCAAATTAGAAAATGAAAATCTCTAAGTGCGGGTTGGTTTGGGTTTTTATGTTTTAATTACACGCAAAACCGTTACTGAACGAAACTTCGGTTTTTACAAGAACATAAACCAAATTGTCGGTTTTTGTTTTGGTTCCGTCATTTCGGTTTGGTTTCTCTAGTGTTTTTGTTTTCGGATTGGGTTTTCGGTTTCATGCACACCTTTGCTTTTGGGTATGTTGACTTTAAAATAGTCAACACATTGTACTCAATTGTTGAAGAACACTTGCTAATTGATAATAGGTTCATCATTGGGGTTGGATCTCAGCTCTAGAAGCGGGTTAGAACCGGTGACCAGGCGTAGTCTAGTGGTTAGGGCTGGAAAAAAGTTTCAACTTGCTCAAACAAAGAGAAACAGGTCACGCAAGTCGTTAGCACGCACTCATGGTTTTCGTTTACGAATGAAGACTGCTAATGGAAGGGCCGTGTTGAGGCGCAGGAGAGCCAAGGGCCGTTGGACTCTCTGCACCAAGTCTAACCCAAGTAGTGGAAAACGGGCTTGATCGACAACTTAGGTCAACCACATTTGCCTATGCTATGCAGGTTTTTGTATTCATGTAATCTTTGTTTTAAAGTTTGATGTCACTTAATGAAACATGTCTTATGTGACCATTTGTGTTAAGCAATATGTCCTCTTTAGTTGTAAGTTTCATATAAAGACTTTTGATTTTAGCATGCGCATACCCACCGTCTCACCCCATTGAAGGTTATGGTCTACGAACTAAGGAGCATGATATAGAATAGCATTTCATTAATGAAGTATGTACATGGGATTTTTAAAGTAACATACTTACAAACATACATATGAACAAGATTACATATATTGCATTTCGGGTTGTGAGGAAACATAGATTATGAGCAACCTTATGCGGTTGGATAAGATGAATCCATAGCAATACCGCAAAGGCCTTCTTTAGCACTAACATCTCTTTCCATCATTATGTATCCAGCATCACCCCAACTCGCACCCCATGAGTTCTTGACCAACCAATACTTTGTACCATCATCAGTCGTTCCATACCCGACTGCTGTCACACCATGATCCAAATCAGTCCCACAATCTCCAGTAAAAACCCCACTCGAGTACAACTGGAAAGCATATCCACTTGCATCAATAGAAACTGACACAGGTTGGTTCGCCACCGCCTGTAGTAATGCCTGTTCACTGTTAGCCGGCACCTTTTCATACCCACTGATTTTTGCAGCGTGAACGGCTTCTTCCTTAACGTTGCAGGTTCCGTCAGCGGCTTGGTATGGGTAGCCTACTTCCGTGTTAATGCCTTTGTTTTTTACGATGAATTCAAACCCGTCTTCCATGTACCCGCCTTCACATCCTTGGTCTTGGCTTGTTCTGTCACAGTCCACTATCTCTTGCTCAGAGAGTGAAATCAATTTTCCGGTTGTGAGTTGAGTTATCCCTTCGGTAGCAGCTATGGTTGAGAAGGCCCAACAACTTCCTGTTTAGAAAAGAATAAAAATAAAATCGTGTAGACGGGTACCAGATGTATATGATACGGAGCTGATCCAAGAATTGTCAGACTCATATTTGGACAGGTTGGATAAAAAGGAGTCTGACTTAAACTTACCGCATTGACCTTGATCCTTGACCGGGGTGACTGCACCTTTTTTCCTCCAGTCAATGCTGGGTGGAACAACGGTCACATTTTCATACCTAAATGGTGTGACTCGGGGTGAGTCAAGATGAGACGGGACCTTGTAGCCGTTACGAGCAGCTGTGAACTCCTCGTTTGTTTGGTCAGCAAATTGGTTAGCGCCCAGTTTGTAAGGACGGTTTCCAGCCTTGTTGAAAGATTCTATAAATTCAACATTGTTGCTAAATATCTTGAACCGCATTTCTTTCTCCACGTCATCTTTATATACGCGCCCGTACTGAGCCATCCATTGTTCGTGGCGTTGCATCATGGTCTCTTGGGTTAGTTTTCGTGATGTAACTTGACATGCGCATATTGCAAAAACGAGCAAGAATGCTACAATGACTGATCTTGATGAGGATGCCATGACTAGCTTTTCTATTTGTCACAAGAGGGGTATGATTAGTCTGAAGTTTGATGCTATGAAATAAAAGAAAGTTGGGTTATAAATAATGGAAAGGCGGCTGACTACGTGGCTGATATGGCAGGGAAATATGTAACAAAAGATTACGTTTAAACTGTCCTGCCAGAGAATTGAACCTTGGTTTGTTTTTTCCTTTTGGAACTTGCATATCATAAAAATGATTGTTTTGGTCCTGTAATGATTTAGAAATATTGCAGAATCATTAATAGTAGACGTGCACAAAAAAAACCGGTTCCGGACCCGAACCGGTGGAACCGACCCGGAACCGGCTCCGGTTTGTACCCGGTATACCCCATACCCGGTTAGAATATTATAATACCCGGATAACCCTACCCGGACCCATGTATTTTTGAAAAAATCGGTTCCTACCGGATTCCTACCCGGAACCAGTTCCAGCCCGATTTCGGTTCCTACCCAAAATAACCGGCTCCGCCGGGTTTTTTACGAAAAAGAGCCGTTGTAACCGGTTCCAATGGTAATATAGCCGTTGGAACCGGTTTTTGAGCTAAAAAAGTATATAAAGGGTTGGATGATCACTTGTTTTAACACTCCAACTCAAAAACATCAAACAAACTTATCGGTTTACACTTTACACTCCAATTTTTTTCACTTCCATTCCACCACCACTCGATAACTAGTTATTATGGCAAGCCAAAACAAGGGCAAAAGAAAGGCGGCGGCTACCGATTCCGTTTTTATTGACCCGGTTCGTGCCGAAGATGACGTCGGAGCTGCAAAGATCCTCCCTTATAACCGCAATGAAGAAGTATGGCGGAATTGGGATTTGGTTGAGTTGCTTAATGGAGACATTAAGGCTCGTTGCAAATTGTGTGGCACTTATTTAAAGCATGATTCAAACTCTACTTTAAAGAAGCACATCGAGAAGAAATTTTACAAGGCGTTGAAAGAAGCTCCAACCACGGTCCAAGCCGAATTGGGTAAAGATGGGGCAATATTTCGTTACAACGTGAAAGCGGTTCATAATAGGATGGCGAAGTTCGTGATTCAACAAGGTTTGCCGTTTAACCACTTCGACAACCCTCAATTGACGGCCTTGATTAGAGAGACTCTTCAACCGCGCTACACCCATGTAAGTCGTACCACTCTTCGACGTCATTGTCTAAAGTTGTGGGAATGTGCCAAAAAAGATTTAATTGATTTTTTTGACACTTTACAAACGGGTGTCAACTTAACTAGCGATGTTTGGTCGGCACCCCATGGGTTACCGGAATCGTACCTTTGTGTGACCGTGCATTGGATCGATCCGGTATCTTGGCAAATGATGAAACGCACCATAGCGTTTGAAAACTTTCCGTTTCCACATACCGCCGAAAAATTGTTTGAAATTTTGGATGAGGTAATAACCATTTTTAACTTGAGGAAAAAAAAAATTTCAATGTCGTTTGATAACGCATCTAACAATACAAAGGCGGTAGACAAGTTATATATAAAATATAAACCACTTTGCTATGGAAAGTTTTTTCATACTCCATGTGTTGCCAACATTATCAATTTGGTTGTTCAAGATGGTCTTGACAACGAAACCATGGAGGCCGGTTTGAGATTATTTAGGTTGATGTTACAAGATATTTTAAAAAGTGGAAAAAGAAGACATCTTGAATACAAAAACTATTGCAAGTCGGTGGATAGAAAATATTTGGGGCCGAATTAGGACGTTCCAACCCGTTGGAACTCGACTTGTAATATGCTCGCTTGTGCTTTTTCCCAAAAACAAACTATACAAGCGTCTCATAGAAAGCTTGTGGATCGTTGCGAAGCCGATATGTTTCCAAACGGTGCATGGGATAATATCGGTTACTTCTTGGAGTATCTTGATGTTTTTAAAACCGCAACAACTAAATTGTCGGGGGTTTACTATCCTACTAGTTGTTGGGTTTTGCAAGAATTATACAACATCTCCTTGAATTTCAAAGACTTTGAAAACAAAACTGACCTTTTCGAGCACATTGTTGACCCAATGAAGAAGAAGTTCCAAAAATATTTTGAAGGAATACCACCCGTGTTTACTTGTGCCGCCGCTTTAAACCCCTACATAAATGTTGCCGGGGTTGAGGCGTTGATCAAGGAAATATATGACAACATGGGTGCGCATGAGATCGATCCGATGTCGTCGACGGAAGCAAAGCATTCTTTCAACGAATCCCTTCAAGAAATCAATGACCATTACTTCAAAATTTATGGTCCAAGCTCACAGTCGACTTTTGTGAGGCAGGCAACATCAAGTAAGCCATGCAAGGATAAGCTTATAAACATGATGAATGCGGTTCGTGAGTCGGCGGCTAAGCGGCAAAGGGGTAACACACCAACTAGTGAACTTGGCCGATATAGTGGAGCAAACTATGGAGAAGGCGCAACGGTCGAGAACGTTCGCAACCTTGACATTTTGGCATGGTGGAAAGGAAAGCAAAACGAATTTCCTATTCTTTCCGCCATGTCTCGTGACTTGCTAAGCATCCAAGCTTCAACGGTTGCTTCGGAATCGGTTTTTTTCACTTAGTGGAAGGATATTATCGATGCGAAGAACCAAACTCACTCCCGAGTCCTTAGAGATGTGCATTTGCCTAAAGGATCATTTGGACGCGGTGGATTGTATACAAGACAAGGCGAACTTTGAAGACGAAATACCACTTGAATGTCCAATTCAAGAGATGGAAGAAGAATCTTCGGGTGAAGAAGACGAAGTCGTAGAACTCGACAAATTTTAATTTGTATTTTTTGTATTTGTTCTAATCATTTATGTATTATGTAACACGAATCAATTAATTAATGTAACAAGTTTTTTAAAATGTTATTTGTTTGTGTTAAATAAAAAACTTGTCTTAAACACTTAAACTAATTTTTAAACATATATATATAATTATAAAACATTACACAACGAACATTATTGCAAAACGATTAAGTACAAACATTATTAAACATAAAACTAAAAATAACAAACATTGTTCGTTGTTTTCGTCCCGCCATCTACGACCATCAAGCTTTGTTTGACTTGTAGAGCCGGACGACTCCCTGGCTTCTCCTTTTTTGGCATCCAAATGCTTTTTTTTCCTTGCAAGCTTTCGAAGGGTGGAATTCGATGCCGCCTTCAAAAACTTTTCGCAGTATTTGCACCGCGCCATCTCCTGTGTGTTGGTCATGACACACAGGTCATAGTGAACCCAAACCTCGGGGCATCTCGGGGTGTCGATAACCATAACAACTTCGTCGTTGGTTGCCATTGGTAATGGTAAGTGATTTAACAAGAAATTGAAGTGTTTAACAAGTTAGGGGAGTTGGTTAACAAGTTCTAAACCTAGTATGTCTTGTACAATTAGAAATCATATATATATATATATATATATATATATATATAGGGGTGGGATATAGAGAGAACTCCTCTTAAAGAGAGAACTAAAGAACTAATAAAAACTATTTTTTAAAAAATATTTTATGATTTTTTTTCTTTCCTCCTTCTAATAAGATGATGTTGTTCCTAAAAAGTATATATTTATATCGTCGATGTAGTGCATATGTGCACTAATGTGTATTGCATATATACAATAGTGTTTTATTGCATATAATACAACACAATTGCATTATACAATCCACACTATTGAATATATGCAAATACAAATACTAATAATTGTACTCAAAACAACACTAATGCACATATGCACTATATTATTTTTTTTGGTATTTTTGTATATAATATAACACTATTGCACTAATAAAATACAAAAAATTGCATATATGCTATTCAACATTATTGCACATATCAAAATACACACTAGTAGGCCTGTAAACGAACCGAACTTTCAGTGAACTATCGTGAACCGTTCGGCGGGAAGTTTGTTTATGTTAGTTTATTTAATAAGCGAACGAACATGAACAAAAAATTTGTGTTCGTTTAATTAAACGAACGAACATGAACACATGTTCCGTTCGTTCATTTACGTTCATGAACGTTCGTTTATGTCTGTTTATTTATGTTCATTTATGTATTAATATTAATAGAAAATAATTAAATATTATCTGGATAGGTCATCTGCTTAAAGGTTTTATATTTGTTAATTTGTGTTCATTTAAGTGTTTTCATTTAACTTCGTTTATATTTGTGTTCATTTACGTTTGTTCATACATGTTCGTTTATCTTTATTCAGTTATGTTAGTTTAGATTTTAAACAAACGTACACAAATGTCCATTTTTAAATAAACGAACATGAACATAAATATTTGTTCGATTAAGTGTCCGTGTTCTTTTAAAGTTTAATAAACGGACACGAGCATGCCCTTGTTCGTGTTCATTCGATTCGTTTACAGGCTTTCATTATTCACATTGATGAATACATCGGTCTAAATCTCTAGGCTCTGCGGATTTTATTTGTGTTCGTTTGTGTTCATGAACCGTTCGTGAACACATTAATTTCCTTAATGAACGAACACGAACATAAAATCTCGTTCGGTAAGTGTTCATGAACCGTTCGTGAACACATTATTTACTTAACGAACGAACATGAACAAGGCCTTGTTTGTGTTCGTTCGGTTCGTTTACAGCCCTACACACTAGTGCACATATGCAATAAAAAAAAGTCGATGTATTGCATATGTGCACTACAACGAGTTTTTTTTATTACTTTTTTATTTTTTTTATTTTTCGAGTGAATGGTAACAAAATATAAGAATAATGGCAAAAACAAAATTTAAGAATATTTTTTAATTAAATTAAAAATATTTTTTTATTAGTTCTCTAGTTCTCTCTTTAAGTAGGAGTTCTCTTTTGAACCTCTCCCTATATATATATATATATTAAAGTTTATAAGAAAGATTTTACACATGTTTGTCAAATAATAAAATTATTCTTTCACGGCTAGTAAGTGTTTTAATTTTGACTTTTTAAAATATCAAAATAATATTATCCATTCAATACAACTATAAAAATTAAATAACTTATTTTGTGCATACTTGTTTTACAAATATGTAAAATCACATAAGTTATACGATTACAAAGAATCAGCGATAAGTTAAGATTCTGAAAGTGATTTTATTGGATAATGGTTTATTGGATTTTAATAATTCTTATTTAACGGTATTGGTCAATAATAATTCATATTCATTTTATCGTCACCAGCGGTTCCAAATTTAAAAATATTGGCCCCCAATGGCCCCCCCGTTAAAAAGGACTTAACGGTGTTATACATTTTACCGAATTTCAAACTAATGTTTTAGGGTTTTTGTTCGGAATAAGGATACGAGTCGAGTAGTGTAAAACTTAGCTCGAAACACTGATCCAAACGGCTTGATTTTTGTTAATTGTAAGTTCAAAGACCCGAATTGAAGCATTGTTTCGTTGTTTTGGAGCGTCGTTTCGAACTAACTTTTACATTAGTCGACTTGTATTCTCGTTCCAATCAAAACCCCTAAAACATTAGCTTCAAATTCGGAAAAAAATATAACGACGTTAAGTCCTTTTTAACATGGGAGTACCATTGGGGGGCAACTTTTTTAAATTCGGGACCGCTGGTGGCGATAAAATAAATAGGGATTATTATCGGCCAATACCATTAAATAGGGATTATTAAAATCCCTTGGATAAAACATCATTACATTTAGCATTATCTCTGGTGTAATAATAAAAATATTTTTCTCATTATCTTAGATAAAAAGTTGATAATATGCTGTGCTAAATTGAAACCATTTAAAATCTTATTTTTTTTTGTCATACGACAAAACAATCTCTCACTCTCATGCTACAAGCTTGCTTTCTTAGACCCATGGGGTCTAACCGGTAATCTTTCAAAATAGTCCCAAACTTTTGAATGATATTTACTTGAGCTAAATGAACTCCCTTCATCCTCACTCTGATCGACTATAGCTTGTTCAAAATCAATATTGTTCGACATTTTTACCAAGTATTAATCCTTTCAAGTACAAGCACACTGTTGCAATAAAAATACAAACAATTATTAATAAAATAAAAATACAAACACCAAGACAACAAGCATTAAAAACACAAACAGGAATTCAAGTATCGCAAACACAAACAACTATTCCACAAGTATTAAAAACGTAGACAAGAATTCAAACGTAGATAATTTGTTGTGTCCTTTATTTTATGTTGATTGCTTGACCATCTTTGTTGATGATAAAAGAATATTGATATGAACATATGAGTAATTGCATATATCATTTGTAATCAGGGGCGGACCCACATAGTGTGGATCGGGGTCCCGGGACACCAATGTTTTTTAAAAATTTATTAGAAGCGGTATATTAAATTTTTTGAGGACCCCATAAGATTTAATACTTGGAACCCATACTATTAATGTTGATGTGGTCTGGTGGAAAGTCCCTTGTTTTATCTTTGAAAGGTCATGGGTTCAAGTCTTACAAGGCTCAGTTTTTGGTTTTTTGTGTTAATTTTTAGTGTTAATCAATCATTTGATTGCTAATGTTGCAATGATAACTTTGGAAACATTCAAACACCTCTAAAATACATATCATTGTTTTCAACTTTATGCATGGTTTTCTTTAGAAACATTCAAACACTTTAAAATATCAGTTTTATTTTTCACTAGTTTAAGTTAATGGTTTTCAACACATGCTTATGAAAGGGTGGATCTAGGTTCTATCTCAAAAATGTTTAAGAAAGGGAAAACAAAGTGTTTATGTGTCAACCCGACCCATTTTGACCCGTTCAGGTAGTGATGATTGAAAAGAAAGTTTTATTATGATATTGTTTTTTATTATGTTTTTCGCCTCGACCCGACCTGAACAACGACCGACCCGAAAAATTTGAACACCGAAAATATGGGACCCCATTGGCAAAAAATCCTGGGTCCGCCACTGTTTGTAATATATGCTTCTGTTTTTTATTGTAAACAAAACAAGAAAGTGCATTTACAATTATGTTTTTTTTAGAACGGCTAGAGTCATTAAAAACACCGACCCTAGCAAGGAGCTAGGACCAAAATCAGGAGAACAAACTCAAAAGTCAAAACAACAGACTGAAACGAAAGGTAAAAAGCACTATTGATGTATGTCTAAATATAATAATTATGTATATCCAAATATGTGTACACTAATGATGTTTACAAACCGTGTGTAACATATTGGTGATAATTTCTTGTTCATTTTTCAAAGTTCCTAGTAGTCATTGTCATTCACATTCCTCACATGGACTGCCCCCTTAAATTAACATTTAATGCGAACACGTTACAAAAACTCAATTTCAAATGTAATTGTTGTGCCAATTTGCATTTTTTTTCTTTTTCTTTTTCTTTTTCTTTTGTGGATGTATCTACATATGCTTTTGTGGCTTCGAGAGCACAGTCGTGGTGTTTGCAAGACCATATTCTTCGGGGTTGTGATATTTATGGGTTGGACTCTGATTATGGGTGTGCGATGGATCGTTTACGTACTTCACTTCCAGATTTTGATCTTAGCGGGTTCTCTAATAAGGACACCGCCCCCCCTAAAGCCCAACATGTTGTGGCGAGTGCCTTATTTAGTGGAATCGTCAAGAGTTTAGAAGTGAAGTTTGATCTATCCCCTCGCCAAAAGGTGGTGTTTGAATGCCTTCGGGCTCCTCGGGCTCAGGATTTTCTAACGGCCATCCCCATTGAAGGATTAGGCCAACGTATGTCGGGTTTGGAGTATCGGGCTATCCTTAAGTACCGGTTAATTATCCCTATGTTCCCGACGGATGAACCTTGCCCAATTTGTCGTAAGGTCTGTTTGGATTCTTTTGGTGACCATGCGGTGCATTGCAAAGAATTGCCTGGCTTTAAATACAGACATGATCTGGTTAGGGATGTTCTGTGTGATGTTCTTAAACGGGCAGGGATTTCTGCTAAAAAGGAGGCCCCTGTTAACTTTCTCACGGATCCTATTGAAGGGAGGTCTACTTTACGACCTGCTGATATTCTTGTGTTCGGGTGGGCAGGGGGGAAACACGCCTGTGTGGATCTTACAGGAGTGTCTCCTCTTGTTGGGCTCAGGGACCGTGGGTTTGTTGTGGGTCAGGCTGCGTTGAAGGCTGAATCGGGCAAAGTTGTTAAATACGAGAAAGCTTGTTTAGATAATCAACATGTCTTTCTACCATTTGCCTTTGATACATTTGGTTTTCTGGCTCCAGAGGCTGTGAAATTTTTGAGTAGGGTTCAGCGCGTCGTACACGGAACCTCTTCAGCTTCTAGGTCCCAAAGCTTCGTTTTTAGCAGGATTGGCTTTGCTGTTCAAAAGGGGGTTGCGGCGCAGCTTGTTGCCCGTTTGCCTGCCACTTTATTGTAATCGTTTTATAGTAAATTATATAAAACTTCGATTTGATTTTCTTTTTTTTTTTTTTTTGGTCTTCTTGCAAATACTCGTTTTCACCCTTTTCCTTCCATTTTCTTTTCATTTATGCAGCTAGTCTTCAAAATGTTATTCTAGATTAGGAATATAACCAAATTTTCTTGGAAGTTTACAAGACAAAAATGGAAATTTGCAAATTAAAATACTACAATTTAATCGGTCAACGGGAGAATATATAATTAATGACTTTTCTTTTTGGCTTTTAATTTTAATTTTCGTTTAGTAAATAAATCTATGGACATTTCAAAATCAACACATTAGTAAATTAAACTACAGAAATTAAGATTGCAACTCTAGATTTAGAGGAAAGCAAAATCAAAACCCCAGATGATCAATGGTCTAACAGTTTGACCAATATGACGGACGTGTAAATGGTCCACCGATATCTATATGTAGCTTGTCAAGATGGCAGTTTAGATAAAATTTTATGTTATATGAAGATCTTAGCCGGTGCTGTCCAATTTATTCCATATGAAACGATAAAAATAGGGTGTGTGCGAGTGCCATTGTGATGATCAGGGCCCGACTTTTGTTGTAGACAAAATGTGTGGATTTAAGGTGTTTGTGAGTTGTCGTTTAAAAAAAAATCAACACCTCCACATTGTGATTAAAATGTCATCTTCTATGCATGGGCTGTCTGAGTAACCTCAACAAGTCAACGTCGACAAGCCTCCAATTGTATTATGACTTTATGAGTATGTGAAAAATTATAATAATTCTATTGATATTGACCATGTCAACGGTATTTACACATCTAAATTTTTTTTATCAATGGAAAACATAACTTTTTTAGATATTATTTACAAAATATCATATATATATATCATCCAACTTTGATATATACTTTTCCACGTAACTTGGTACTTAGGATTGAAAAGACACACAAGAAAGCATAGATTTTTCTACAAATGAATTTCAAACATACTATTATATATATAATATATCACTATATATATATATATATATATATATATATATATATATATATATATATATATATATTGGCAAGTCGTGTTTGATCCATTCTTACTTTCATTTAGTTATAACTTACTGATATTAAAAAACTACACAGTTATGATCATCCAAAATGTCATTAGAATGAAGCGGGGTAGAGTTTTCATTTGTAAATTTACTAGCTTTATAACTCGTAGTATACGCGTGATGCTTAAAAAAATACTAAGTTATTGACATTAAATGATTATTTTTTTTTAAAAAACCCTATATTTTATCATATTAAATAGTTTTACAAGCTCAAATCATATTTTTTAATGAAATATTCATACGAATGCATGGTGTATTCTCACGCATTTTGTTCAAAATCACGAAAAGATGCAGCTTGTTTTTTATAAGTTGTAATTATTTTTTTAATAGATTAACCATTCAAACAAAAGATTATAAGAAATTTCATTATGAATAACATAGAAGAACATCATATACAAAATTAACATGAATAAACGCGCTTTTGTATTACAGTTTCGAAAGAGATTGATGAAAACTCCATGGATCCATAGAGGTTAATTATTTGGCGGGAAACAACCGGTTAGACCGGTTAATCGGGTCGGGCACTAACTGGTTTCGGGTATAACTGAACCGGTTAACCGTGAATAACAGAAGAAAAACCGATTTTTATAATTTTTAGAAAATAATAAAAAAAAAGTTGGTTAACTGGTTTGTAACCGGTTTCGGAAATCAATCATTTAAATCAGTTTCTAACCGACGGTTAGAAGCGTATATACCGGTTAGTGGTAGACTGGTTACTAACCGGTTAGGTTTCCAGTTAGAAACCGGTTAACCGGTTAGCTTGTGCACCTATAGGTTGATCATTGATGCTAGGTTGTCGCTATCTAGTCAAAAACTATTAAATCAGTGTTCCTAATCACCTAAGCAAGCTACGGTAAGTAGGGTGTCGAACCACGAGGAGTATGTGGTCAGTGTGTAGTGACAATGATTCCTAACATTATGAAGATATTCAATTAACTAAGTGCTGATCACACTAGCAAACAAGTTGATTTTAATATTAATTAAACAAGCAAACTACTTTCAACAATTAACAAAAGCAAATCACACCCGGGAATCCAAGCAGTTAACCTAACAGCAAACTCATGCAACTTAATAGATTAACAATCAATGATCAACACCGATTGACTAACTAGATAAACCTTAGGCATCTACGCTTACTAACACACGGCACTGGTTATCAAACAGTCCCTGCCAGTGTGACTCAACTAAGGGAAAGTGTATGCTTCATTACATTCAACTAGTCAAAACAATTCTATAAGCAATTATCATAGCAACTGGCACAATAATCTTTCTGATCGAAATAAACCTAAACTGACTGAGTGCACAATAATACTAGACATCAATACTCATAGATTAATCAAAGATAGTTACAATCAATTCGTTCTTAATACATGAGAAAAATTGAAATATACAATACTCTACATTTCGGGTATGACTCGAAGGAACTAGCCGCGCATCGGCATCTCTCGGGCTTCGGTTATGATCTGGTATGCCATTTATGATGCTTAAAGATGATTGGAAGTGATGGGGGCTCTCTCTTCTGCTCTGAAAATCGCCTGGAAGGTGTTGAATGGCGTCTAGGGTCGTCAAAACGTAATATAAAACAAAACCCTAACTTTCACGATTATGGGGACCATCACGTAACGCGATGGTCCTCTCTCCTGGTCCATCGCGCTACGCGATGGACCAAAGTCAACGCCAGTAAAATACAGGGCATCGCGTAGCGCGATGCCCCACCTTCAACACCCATCGCGCTACGCGATGGGTCTCTCTTCTCAGCAACTTCAAATAACTGTCTCGGTAAGCGTGCTGGACATCCCGGGTCTTCATTGCATGCTCGTACAGGTCCAAATTAACCGCGTTAAGTACATGTGACCTGAAACACAATAAACATGTATGAAGTACCATAGTTCCTAAACTAAACGAGTAAAACGAATAAGTTAACACACATAAATATGTACAAATAAACCGAACATCAATCATCAATAAATATGTGACAATAAAGTTACTATTCATTCATAATTTTTTCTTGTCTTTATCATCTTAGATATATAAATATTGTTATTATTGGATTTTAACATAATAATCCCCTACACTCAAAAGTGTGTATAAATAACTAATACAAAAAAAGATGGATATGAATTTATTAAAGATATAAATATTTTAATAATATTGACATAAATACTTGCATGCTTTTAATACAATCCTTTTTGGTTAATTGGTTATTTAATTAAATGATAGATTGATATATATTTTAATTCTACTAATATAAATATGTTTTCATAAAAAATAGAGGAATATTTTGAACGAAAAATTTATGTTAAGAATGAATCTCCAGTGCAGGACATATGTAACACCCACAAAATTTTGGTTCAAATTTGATAAGTTTATAAAGTTAAAGGACAAAAATATTCATGAGACAAGTAATGGAAAAAGTATGGTAAAGAAAAGAAAGCATTTTTATGCTAAGAGAATAACTAAGAAAACTCCATCCCACATGAAAAGTGGGAGAGAATTGAAAGCACTTTATAAGGAAGGAATTATCCATGGTAATGTTCTTGTATGGCTAATCACTCTCACTAGTCCTAGCAGAGAGTGCGAAGCACCCAACGCACACGGGCACGGGCTCGAGTGAAGGGCGATGGGCGCAATGTGGCGCTTTGATGACGCACTTTGCACTTCGCACGCGAAAAAATTTGAGTTGCAACTTCGCGATACGCGAAGATGCAGGACACGTCACCAGACACGTGGCAGACCGGAGTGACACGTGGTGACACGTGGCAAGCTTGCGCGATGACTCACCTAGGCTAGTGCACCTTCGCGATACGCGAAGCAGCTTCGCGATACGCGAAGATGCACAGATTCAGGCTATAAATAGCCGGCCATGGGGATGAAGTCTCCATCACCTCACATCTCACACTTTACCTTGGTTTTCGTGCCATTACCCCCAACAATTCCGATACGCTCGTTGTCTATAAGTACGTGCAAGTAGGAGTGCTGCCCACGTGAAGTTTTAGTGTTTCATATAAGAAAGCCATACAAGGTAGGGGTTCTACCCGATTATTTTATTATATATGGCTAAGACTCTAGTCAGGGGTATAGTCTATACCTTGATCAAATAATAAGTGAAATGTAGCTTTCATAAGATAAGATTATGAATAAAATATTATTCTTTATTATAAAGATATATCTTATGGATGAAGAAATGAAATATATATACGTTTCTTCATGATAAAGAAACGTAGTATATAAATGTTTTATAAAATGAAATGAATATCAAGGTAAAGGTTATGCAAATAGACTTAAGATCTAAAGCTAGATCATAATCTCGTTATTTATAGAACGTTATTCTCGTACTATAGGTCCGAGATAAAGATCAGACATCTGTTGGTGAGAAATCTTGAAATCAACAAAAGATGAATACGTCCAAACCTTTTTATAGTGTGAATGTTTTATTACGTGAATACGTCTATGTACTGTATTTTTGAAAATGTATTTACTCTTTAAAACTATGGACTGTTATCCATATGTAAAAGAGTTATGAAAGTATTTACATGAGGGTTGGTTCAAATCCTCTAAAACGTTTTGATACAAGGTAGGACTAAACACTCAGACTAAAATACACATGTGTCTGGATCCTTACATATATGTACTGTAGTGGGCACACTACAGACATACTAACCATGAGGCAAGTGACTGTCTCTAGGGCGAGTGAAGTCTGATTATGTGGTTTGTGCGTATGTTTAGTTCCGATGAGATGGGATTGAGACCCACTGAGTCGTTGAACACTATTGGTGTTGTGTCATTACGAATTGTGAAAATGTTTTATTGAGTCAGCATATTCACCAGCATATAGCTGACGTATTTTCAAAATGTTTTCAGGTAACCAAAGTAAGGTATAGAGATGGATGTGCCAGTGGAAATAGAAGATCACTAGGCATAGAATGCAGCTGATGGCTCAGCTAATTTTGTAATGAAGCATATATATTAAACAAGAAATTTTGTAAAACAAACAAGGGTATTTAATTCCCTATATTATGAAAGTAAATATTTTAAATTAACATTTTCCGCTGCAAACTTTGATAAATTAACAAAAGCAGTACCAACTGTGAGTCACAGGCCTAGGTCCGAAGGCGGGGTGTGAAACATATGTCACAGTTATTTTCGTTTATTAAAATAAGTAGATATATATATCACTCTAAAAGATTCACTATATTTTAATCTGTAACATATGTTTGCGTTAATACTTAAATAAGTTAATATTGTCTTTGTGTGCAAGCTTGATTTATTTTAAAGTAAATTTGTGATGTGTATTTCATCAATTGACTAAGTCGTCCGTGGGGAAACAAGATACATAGATACGGAGAAGAATAATATACTTGACATTTGACAAAGAGTTATACAGTACAACCAATTGCTGCACAGGTTTGCATATATATACATTGAAGCTTTTGTAGACAAACCACCGGTTTTCTTTCTTACATTTAAAAGTTTTCAAGAAAATAAATATGATGCAACAAGAAGCCATGGATCATAGGTTTTCAAGTTGTCGTGGTGTTTCCTTTGAGATTCAACCTCATAAGGATCCATTCGCCGTTGATGCACCACGGGCTAGCCGAAGATCTTGGCTTCCATGGGGATCTTCTAAAAGAATCACACCAACTTCGGGTTCCATGATTTCGAGAACCACTAGTCAAGCCAGTAGTCATTTCTGCGATTTGGAAATTGACGGTGAAGATGACCAGGACAACGTGCTGATCAACATCGAAGAAGGCTACGAGTTAGACAACATTAACGAGCTACCAATCTCAAATTCAGCTCAAGAACAAGAACTACCAAGACCCCCAAGCAAGAAGATTGTTTCGAAGCCAACTAAACCGAAAGATTCACGATTGTCGGTTATCTTGCTCGATCAAGGCTTGTTCACGGTGTACAAGAGACTCTTTATTGTTTGTTTGGCTCTTAACATTACCGGGTTAGTTCTTGCTGCCACAGGACATTTTCCATATGCTAGAAACCGTGCTGCGGTTTTCTCTATAGGCAACCTTCTGGCTCTAACACTATGTCGAAGCGAAGCCTTCTTACGCATAGTGTTTTGGCTCGCGGTTAACTTACTTGGTCATTCTTGGGTGCCCTTACGCCTTAAAACTGCTACCACCTCTTTACTTCAATCTTTAGGTGGGATACATAGTAGTTGTGGCGTCTCATCGGTCGTTTGGCTTACATATTCTCTAATTCTAACTCTTAAAGACCGAGACAACACTTCGAATTTGATAATTGGTGTTGCATCAACCATCCTCTCCCTTCTCTGCCTTTGTTGTGTGGCGGCGTTCCCACTCGTCCGCCACCTCCATCATAATGTGTTCGAAAGAACTCACAGGTTCACGGGTTGGGCGGGCTTGGTTTTTCTTTGGGCGTTTATCGTGCTAACAAAAGCTTATGAGCCAGACACGAAATCTTATAGGAAAGATGTTGGATCAATATTGGTTAAAGCGCAAGAATTTTGGTTAACCTTGGCTGTAACGATTCTAATCATTATCCCGTGGGTGACGGTTAGGAGGGTTGCGGTCAAGGTCTCCGCACCATCAGGTCATGCATCGATAATTAGGTTCGCTGGAGGAGTGAAACCCGGAATACTAGGTCGGATTAGTCCTTCCCCTATGTCCGAATGGCACGCTTTTGGGATCATTTCTGATGGGAAGGAAGAGCACATGATGCTAGCCGGTGCAGTTGGTGACTTTACAAAATCCCTGGTCTCAAACCCGCCAAGTCATTTATGGGTCCGACAAGTGCATTTCGCCGGTCTACCATATCTAGTTAACATGTACAATCGTGTTTTGGTAGTTGCAACCGGTTCGGGTATCTGTGTGTTTTTGTCATTCTTGCTACAACATGGTCCAGCTGAGGTGTGCTTGTTGTGGGTAGCAAAAGGGATTGAACAAAACTTTGGGAAAGAAATTAAGGAGTGGGTGAGCGGGTATCCGAAAGAGAAGGTGATAGTTCATGACACTGCGGTGATGGGGCGACCGAATGTTTCGGAAATGAGTGTTGCCGCAGCAAGGAACTGGCGGGCGGAGTTGGTGATCGTAACGAGTAACCCGGAAGGTAGTAGGGATGTGGTGAATGCTTGTAAGAGTAAAGGGATTCCAGCCTTTGGTCCTCTCTGGGACTCGTAGCCGAATAAAAGTGATTGTGATTAAAAATTACAAAACCAAGTGTTGGCTTATAATGTGGTATGTTTAGCAAGTTTGTTACTTTGTTATCCAAGGTACTAATAATTAGCTTTAACCTAAAAATAATGGGTTAATCAAGTCGCTAGATTTACTTGTGAATATCTAAGGATTTTTATAACGGAATGTAAATATGTAATGTTTGATGATATTATTTTATAATGGAATGCAATATTTGATGATATCATGTATGGCTCATCTACCTAAGTCAAAGTCAAACTATTGATATCAATGTATTTAAATAATAGATATCATTTTTGTATAGGTTGTCAGAGCATTCCCAACCCATCCTTTAAAATTATGTGACGAGGGTTTGTAAATTATATGGTGGGGTTGTGAGTGTAAATTATAGGGTGAAAAGAGAAAAGGTAGTGATTTTTTGTAAATTTGGGGAAAATGTAGAGATTTTTTTGTAAATTATAGGGTGGAGAGAAAAAAATGTAATTAAAAAGGTATAAAAAATATTATTTAATTGAACAGAAGAGAAAAATATAGTATTTTTTAGTGTAATTATATGATATATATAGATATAGAGATAGGAAACAGGTTGAGAATGCTCTTACAGTTTCACATCTTGTATCCATAATTGCATACCTTTTATGCATATATTTTCTATAAACATATATTATATCTTATGAAATGCAAAAACTTTTACCCAAAAAATTGAATACATCATAGCATTCCCAGTCCGTTCCTCATCCCTATCTTTATAGTTACAATAAAAAACACTACATTTCTATCTTCTATTCAATTAAATAATACTTTTTTTATACCTTTATCATTACAGTTTTCTCTCTCCACCCTATAACTTACAAAAAATCACTATTTTTTTCCCAAATTTACAGAAAATCACTATATTTTCTCTATTCACCCAATAATTTATACTCACAACCACTCACAATCCCACCCTATAATTTACAAACCCTCCTCACATAATTTTAGGGGTTGGGTTAGGAATGCTCTCATATGGTATCAGAGCCCTAAAAAACTACTATGGCTTATTAAGTGAGTCCCAAATTTTCCGATGTGGAGAAAACAAATGTTATCCACACTTATCGACTTACTTCTTGATCAGTTCATCACTGTCGAAGTCAAACCACTCACCAAGCACCCGACAAATACTATAAAGTATCAGAGATATTTTATACGAATCTTGAATAATTTCATTGAAAGGAGCCATACAAATAGAACAATGGAATGGAAGGTTATAACAACATTGACTAGCAAGCTAAGAATTCGGCATTCAATTATTACAACTAAATGCTAACTGAAATTAATGTTAAACGAATAAGGTACCTTAAGGTATATCAACAAAGAAGGCACCAAAGTCAATCCTGAGTTCACTACATGCATGGTAAGGATGACAAATATTATAAGTGTCATCCTTGGTAGTTGCTCAGAAATTATCAAGCCTATTCTCTCTTCGGCAAATACTGCGAGGCACATGATATTGGAATCAACAATAGCTACACAAGTGTCGCTCGAAGTCAGATCATTTCTCTTCGACGAAACTAACCAAGAAACCCAAAGGGTCTATTCATGATGTGAGGACCATATATAAAAGATGAACTATCCTTGACACAAAGGCCAAAGCCCAATCAAAGAGACCTGATAATGCATGTACTTGCACAATTGGGAGAAGACTTCAGCAACATCCCTCATGCCATCTCTACAGTTAAATCAACTCAAAGGTAATCAAAATAGAACAGGTTCCCAACCGGTATTTATCTCATTCATTCAATGACTCAAACTACAGGTTCCCAACCGGTAACCAATCATGAAATCAACAATTCACGGGAAAGGTTCTTTTAACCCCACTGGAGGTAATCGACTAATCGTGCTACTAAAAAACAAATCCTATTACAGTTTCCGTAACATAGATTATTAGAAGTTGTGGTGGATCTAGAAGATAAGTTGAGGGGTAGCGCAGACTTAAAAATTTTATTCAGGGGCAGCCGATACATAGCACAAAAAAAAATTGCACTAAAATGTACTTCACCGAGAATGTTAAACTGTTGCTCGCACTATCCATGAACCTATGCTAGACCCGCCCCTGGTACTAAGAAACTCAGTTGTCTTCTCTGTGGCAATCATATGACTGTTACAAGCACGCATAATCTAGAACCTAATGCCAATGCAACTACTTCAATTCTCAACAAACTCCTGCCTCACCGACATGGATAGTTGACAGTGACGTCTCTCTCTATATTGCGTCCAATTGATCCTCTTTCTCCTCATTTTTCGAATATGAAGGACCTTACGAAATAGTTCTTGGTAATGGTAAGTGCTTCCCTAGCTATATCTCACACCAGCTACACTCAATCACATACCTCCTCTCGTCCTCTTTCCTTAAACAATGTTTTGCACTTTCTGTTTAATAATCTCACATCGGTAGTGTTGTATGTGATCATGGTCAATGTAAGTCAAGGGTGAGCAATATTGTAAAATCAAAGTCAACAACAGTTAAAGTGGTCGCTAAGTTCATTAAAGATCGTTAAATGATGAGTTAGAAACTTCAAGGATAATTTGGTAATAACCTGAAAGATCATTTAACAAAGCTCCTATTAAATTTTTCCATATTATTTTTTGTCAAGAATCTTTTGCACCGGGACACGCCTATACTATATTCCACCTCCCCCAGTCAATTCTGCATTTACCATTTCACTCCTTGACTGGCAGTCTAACACCACAGGCTTGGCCTTCCATTAATAAGAATTTCCAAGTCTTTGATCAAGAATATATGCATTATTTCAAAACAAATGTCTAATTCCTTTTTCATTGGGATTCATTTTGTATTAGCAAGAGCTACAAATTATCTTTTTACGGATTAATAAGAGCCACGAATACTGCGTACATATGGTTATATCCCATCAAATACAAATCGGATGTTGCAAAACTTTTGTTGAAAAATACATCTAAACATCCATGTTCTCACTTTTCGCCGACAACAAGGGTGGATACCAAGTCCTCATACCTTACCTGAAATCTTATGGCATCTCTCACGTTCTCTACCACACACTCCGAAGAAAAATAGAGCAACGGAACGGCAACACCATCATATTGCTGAAACCGGTCTTGCCCTCCTCCCATAGCTATGTTGTGTTTCATTCCTCTCTAAAACCCATCCTATTCTCAAATGTGTCATGCCCTTTTTGTTTATTTGATTTTTTATTTAAATAGTTGAAATGGTGGTATCATAATTAAAATCCAATGAAGGTGGTGTTGGAATCCTTATGTATGTTGGCCAAGAAATGATCCTTTGTTACCAATCTTTTCAAGTGAAATCGAGCTGGGAAATACGCGTCGTAATGGGCCAGTCTCTTGGTGCATGAGTAAGGAAACTAACACGATATTGCATTGTCACATTTTAGGGGGTGCATTGTTGTGGAAAATATAGTTAGTACACACTATGGGCATGCCAAGCTAGATATGTGGTAGTCACGATACGCACTAGTGACGTAATTTACCTATAATACTTTTTTATATATGTGATTTAAAATATAGAAAAGTAATGAAATACGCAAATATTTGCATTTCATATGTACGTAGTGTCTGAAAATGACATTATTATTTAATCTGACTTGGTATAACCAAAAATAAATCATTAATACATTACGAAACCGATTACCAGAGCCAGCTCCAAGAATTTAAAAAAAAAATTAGGCCGAAGACGAAAAAAATTTTAGGCCTTAAGTAAAATGAGTATTTTGTTGAAAGTAGGTTGGAGAAGATGATTTGATGATGTGGGTTTAACTTTATAATTACTAATATAACTATGTTTTTTAATTAATTTATTAATAGTAATAGATATGGTAACTTGGTAATTTGATATGAAAAGGGGAAATATGTAATTGTTTATTTAGGTGTGGGAAATATGTAATTAAGGGTGTTAAGTAAGGGGAAATATGTAAAAATCCTTATCATTTTTCATAAAAATACATATAATTTTTTTATTAAATTTTTCGGGACTATCGGGGACGTGTCGGGTCGAGGACTATCGACCACCCAGCCCCACCGTAGAGCCTGCCCTGCCGATTAAGGCCTAGTGATGTATTAATCATAAAATGTATGTAATTTAACACAAAAAGACTTGTTATGATCGATCGGGACTTCGAATAACCAAAAATAACATCTTCACACATTACAAGCTCGTTAGTGTGAAATAATGTGTGTTAAGTGAGTTATATTGTGTGTTTTGTGCGTTTATATGTCTTGGACATGATTACTTTGAGTGGTTTTACGTTTACATGTGAGTGAAGCTTAAAGGAGCTAAATTGGAGTATTTGAGATGAAGTGGAAATGGATATTTTATTATCTAGGTTGATAGAGAATTTGAATACGAAGACGTGGCCGAAAACCGTGCGTAAAACGGAGCGATAACAAAGAAGTTATGGGCAAAACAGTACGGTGGGGCAATCACCGTAAAGCAGCGGCTGATGACCGTAGGCTACGGTGGTCTGGGCGGAAAAACACGATTTTTTGGTTTTTGAGAGCTACTTAAGCTCGGTTCAACCCCATGACGGCTATGCTTCATACCCTAGCCACCAAGGACGATTTTGGGGCCATTCTTCACCATCTTAACACCTTTCAATCACCAAATCACCCACGGTTTCATCCTTCCAATCCATAATCAAGCTAATCATGATGAAGAGGCAAGGCTAAACCACTCGTGGCCACTTCAGGTGTAGGGTTAGCATATGAACTGATTAATTTTATGAACATTACATGTATTGGGATTTAGCTTTGATTAATCTTTTGGTTGATTGAATCTATTTGTTTATTAGAACTGATTAAACAGTTGTTTTTCTGGGACTTTCATTTATCATCAATTATTTGGTTTGTGCTCATCAACATTTATGATTAAGTTCTCATCGTCATTGAACCGTTTGCCATTAATTATCGATAGATGCTTAGTTTTGTATTAATGACTGGTAATTAGGTAGACCGTGTTCAGTTGTGTCAATTCTTCGGATTAAGTTATGTGAATCATCATAACCAAACTATTGTGTCTAGTAATCATTCATCTATCCTAATAAACGAATCATGTTTATGTGATTTCTCAATTGGTATAAATTATCGTCAATCAGTTTATTGCATATCCCGAACCTGAAGTGTAGTCACTGTTTTCTTAAATTGTTTTACAACCAAATTAATTTCCAAACCGCTTGACATCAGTTGTGCGCCTAGTTTAATTAATTAGTGAACAATGAACTATGGTAGCATTTTCCACTGATTTCCTGTGGATTCGATACCTTACTTGCCCTAGCTAATAAAGGTAATTTATAAATGTTTTTTATTAACCTTTCGACATCGATCATAGTGTACCGATCATCACATGCATGAAATTTAACACAAAATTAGTTATTAAGACCTAACATGACTCTCCATAACCTAAAAACAATATTCACTAACACATTTCAGGACCTATTGAGACCTAGAAGTGTACAATTGATGATACACATGCTTTAAACATCAAAATACCTTGTTGTAATCTAACCTTATTTCATGTAACCTAAACCAACTCACTAACACATGACAAGTTGCATTAACGCCTTGGTTTTAAATTGGACGCATTATGTGCGTATAATGCGTTGATGAGGTGGTAAGAAGAAACGAAAAGTATATAGAAAACGATTAATCATGTATCAACCAATCGTATAAAACTAAAATGAAAATGTCAAATCGTTATGTAAAAAAAACATCATACATCATATACTATACATACAAGCAAAAAAAACAAAACATATGGGTGGAAAACCATACTCTTTATTGATTATGTATGTATACGTAGAAGAGACATTTGTTTTATGTAAATTCGGGTTAACCGAGTTAAGCCAGTTAAACATTTTTTAACAGCATTACCGAACCGAATACTACCTTTGGGTTCCATCCTAATTGTCTTTGGGTTCCATCTTAATCGGGTTTGGGTTAATTTGGGTTGGGTTCGGTATTCGGGTGCGTTTTAGGTAAAAACGACATGTATATCTAGAAAAGAACAAATGCCCAATTTTTTTCGTTAACCTGGTAAAAGAAGATTTTTTTAGTGTTGTGCATGTGATGCAAACATCGTCTTTATCTTTTTGCTAAATATAGGTTGACATAATAAGTAAATTAATATAAAGTAGTTTGCAAGGTTTTCTTAAAACAAATTTCATGTTTATGTGTATTTGGCTCCTAGAGTACGTAGCAGATGTATTGCCAACTAAGAACAGAAGTGGCTAGTTGTTAAAAACGAGCAATGTTGAATAGGGAGGTACGGTTCGATCTCTAGGGATGGAAGGAGGAGATCATTAAAAGTTCAAGGGTCATTTAGTTTATTTGTTATAATGTTTAGATAATGATCAGATTCAAATTAGTATTTGAGTTGGTTTCAAATTGTTTTCTTTTCATGTAGGCCAAGTTAGAAGAGTCTTTAAATATTATTTTCTTTAGTTTGTAACTTACTTTCTTCTGATAATAAAACAAAGTGTCGAACAAGCAGTTTTGTTCGGCCCTTGTGTTCGTGAGTTGTGTACTCAATTAAGTCTGATCACCATCTTGCAAATTCATTAATTGGTATCGATGCCAAATCATCGAAACGATTCGTTCGTACGAGTTCATCGATCAAAGTCCAGCCTTTGAGAGTTTCTCGATTGATTGCTTTAGGGAGATTGATCGGCTGTAGATCGAAGAACAAACCACTGAAGAGAAGAAAGAAACAAACCCTAGTCATAGCTGACTTTCAGATTGTCAGTGGAATGAAGAAGTTGAACCAGACCAATTACGGTACATGGTCCATGTGTATCATGTCCTACTTGCAGGGACACGACTTATGGGAGGTTGTTAGCGGGTCAGATACAGTTCTACCTAGAAAAGACACGGGAGGAGCAGTCGGAAAGTGGAATATCAAAGTCGGGAAGGCTATTTACTTGCTAAAAACAACGATGGAAGAAGATTTGCTAGATCGCTTTCAAGATCTAGAAACACCTAAGCAAGTTTGGGATTGTTTGGGACGATTTTTTTCCAAACGAAATGACACTCCCTTTCAACTTCTTGAAAATGAGTTACTATCGATGAGCCATAAAGATAAGTTAATCCCATAGTACTTTCATAAGGTGAAAACCTTATGCCTAGAGATAGCCGAGTTGGACCTGCAAGGAAGAATCGATGAAGCCCGCATGAAACGGATAATTATCCACGGGCTTAAACCGGAGTTTCATAGTTTTATTACTGCTATACGGGGCTGGCCTAACCAACCGAGCCTAGGCAAGTGCGTAAATCTACTCACTGGTTAAGAAGATCTCGCCGCTCAACTAAATGGAGCAACAATCAAAAGCGAAGATGATAAAGCTTTCTTTGTAGAAAAGACCAAGAATCATGGTCAGGGGAAGCCGTGGAAGAATCGTCCACGAAGTAATGATCGAGGTAAGAGATTTGATGGTGATCGAAAAAGTAAGGGACCTGGTCGGAACGAAACCAAAACCGAAAAGAAAGGCAGATACGTAAAAAATCAAAAGTTTTCAAACAATTGTTACAATTGTGGTTGGCGAGGTCATATGGCGAGAGATTGTAAACAACCTAAAAATGAAGGGAATGTAGCAGCAGTCGAGCGTGAGGAACCATGGGATGTTGAGGCTAATATGGCACAAGTTGAAGAGATACCGGCCCTTACGATTACAGCCGAGCCTAAGTTAAACCGACTCGAAGAATGGATTATTGATTCGGGATGTTCGAATCATCTAACTGGGGAGAAAGAAAAGCTAAGTAAATGCAAGAAGTATACCGAAGATAATGTGGTGGTTATTGCGGATAACTCGAGGCATCAGATTGCTAATATAGGAGAGGTTCACTTTCCAGCCGATGGTAATCAAAAGGAGTTCGTGATGCAAGATGATTTTCACGTTCCGGGAATGAAAAAGAACTTGTTCTCCATACCCCAAATAACCTCAACCGGTAAGTACGTTCTGTTCGGATCAGATAACGTATTAATTTTTGATAAATTTGAAACTCCATCCATTCCTAAATTGCAAGGACAACGAGCTGGTACTATTTATGTTTTATTGGCTGAATCCCCCTATGTTGGCAAAACGAGTGGAAGTCAAACTACGGATTTATGGCACGCCAGGTTAAGCCACGTTGGGTTCTACAAACTTGAACTAATGGTGAAAAATGAGTTGGTCAAACGCTTACCAAAGTTCGAAGTAAATAAAGAAACGGTGTGTGCCAGGTGTCAGTTTGGAAAAGCCCACGAGCAACCATATGGAAGCTCAAGATATAAAGCTAAGGAGCCGTTAGAATTAATTCACTCGAACGTGTTTGGTTCGGTGAAATAGCCCTCAGTTAAAGGTCTCAAGTTCATGGTTACATTCATAGATAATTTCTCTCGATACGTGTGAGTGGATTTTATGAAGGAAAAATTTGATGCGTATGAGAAGTTCAAATTATTCAAAGAGGAGGCTGAGAGACAAACAAAGCGCATGGTTCAACGCTTACGATCGGATAACGATGGGGAGTGTTTTCCGTTTGCTTTTGAGAAGTATTTAAAAGAAAATAAAATCCGGAGACAATTAACGTGCCCGAACACGCCACGACAGAATGGCGTGTCCGAAAGAAAGAACCGACATTTATGCGAAACATGCAGAAGCATTGTTCATGCTAAAAATTTTCCTGGTCATTTCCGGGCTGAATAATACGTATAGCTGCGTATGTTAAAAATCGGTTACCACAACAACAGCAAGAGTACCAATCACCGTATGAAAAGTTATTTAATATAAAACCGAACGTATCTTATTTTCGAGTATCTGGATTCGTTTGCTATGTATTCGTGCCGAACCATTTACGAGACAAGATGGAGAAGAAGGCAATACGGTGTATCTTCGATGGGTATGACTCGGAACGAAAAGGTTGGCGGTGTTGTGACCCGGTAACAAATCGGTGCTACGTGTAACGTAACGTAGTGTTTGACGAGAACTCGTCATGGTGGTCATTTGGGAAAGAGGTGTTACCGGACACCGAGTTTATTAAGGAAAAACAAGAAAGCTCGAACATTAATCTGGTTATTAATGACGATAACTAAACGACTGAAGTGGACGAAACGAGCCCAGAAAATAGTCCACGGTCAGAATTGAGACCGAGACAGCATCCTTGGAAGATCGGTGCAGTTGAATCATCGAGTGAAAATTCTGAAACAACCCGCAAATAGAACCAAGAAGATATACTCGAGGTAGAAAGCCAAATGCAAAGTATTATGCAAACGTGGCAGTTACAGAAGCTAATGAAAGGAACTAGAAAGTTATAACATTGCATGCAAAAGTGTTGAATGGTGTAATGCCATGCAAGAGGAAATAAAGGCTATGGAAAGAAATGAGACATGGGTTCTGGTTCCAAAACACGCTAACGTAAAACTTGTAACGTATAAGTGGGTCTTCAAAGTTAAACGAAAAGCGGATGGTTCGGTTGATCGATATAAGGCCCGTTTAGTGGCACGTGGTTTCTCTCAACAATATGGAGTTGATTACAAAGACACGTTTAGTCCCGTGGCTAAATTAACAACCATTCGGGTTGTTCTAGCGGTTGCCGCCGGGAAGAATTGGTGTCTACATCAAATGGATGTAAAGAATGTGTTTCTTTATGGTGATCTCGATCACAAGATACATATGGAGCAACCGGAAGGGTTCATAAGCAACGAACATCCCGACTATGTATGCAAGTTACAAAAAGCAATATACGGTTTAAAGCAATCCCCGAGAGCGTGGTTCAGGAATATGGGTGAGTTCTTGCAACATAATGACTTTGAGATGTCTAAGGCTGATGCGAGTTTATTTGTCAAGGCAAACGGGCCTAAATTGGTTGTAGTTCTGGTTTATGTTGATGACATAATCACCGGAGATGACATAGACGGGATCGAGCAGCTTAAACGAAATCTGTGTGTCAGATTTATATGAAAGACATTGGAAAGCTAAGTCAATTTTTGGGCTTAGGGCTAAAATATGAAGAGGGAGCCTTAGTTTTGGCACCAATAGAAGTATTGTATTGATCTATTGGTCCGGTTTGGTATGCTAGATTGTAAGCCAATTGATGCATCGATGGATGTCACGTCAAAGTTATGCGTCGATAAGGGAAAGGAGTTAGATGATCATACCATGTGCTGACAAATAGTAGGAAGCTTAATTTATTTAACGTTAATCCAACCCGATATATCGTTCGAAGTCGAAGTACTAAGTCGATACATGCAACATCCTAGAAAGCCACACCTTGATGTAATTAGGAGGGTTCTAAGGTACGATAAATCCACTCTTGGTTTTGGGATTAAGTTTGATCAAGGAGTGAAGTTGGAGTTAATGAGTTATTGTGATGCCGATTACGTGGGCGATTTGGATACAAGAAAATCGACTACGGGTTATGTTTTTAAGCTTGGACGAGGAGTGGTGACATGTGTAGCAAGAGACAACCAACCGTCTCGTTATCGACAACTGAGGCGGAGTACCGGGTTGCTGCAATGGCAGCTCAAGAGTTAGTTTGGTTTCAATTATTACTTGGTGAACTTAGGCAGCCGGTGGAGGAGAAGGTAGTATTGTTTTGTGACAACATGTCATCAATTCATTTAGCCGAGAATCTGATGTTTCATGCAAGGGAGAAACATATAGAAGTACACTACCACTTCATCCAAGAGAAGGTGTTAGAAGGCAAGATCGATTTGAAGTATGTTACTACTCATGAGCAAGTAGCCGATCTTTTTACCAAATGTCTGTCAAGTATGAAGCTCAAAGGATTTTGTGAAGCCATGAACATGAATAATATCAACATTGAGAGGGAGTGTTAAAAACGAGCAATGTTGAATAGGAAGGTACGGTTCGATCTCGAGGGATGAAAGGAGGAGATCACTAAAAGTTCAAAGGTCATTTAGTTTATTTGTTATAATGTTTAGATAATGGTCAGATTCAAATTAGTATTTGAGTTGGTTTCAAATTGTTTTCTTTTCTTGTAGGCCAAGTTAGAAGAGTCTTTAAATATTATTTTCTTTAGTTTGTAACTTACTTTCTTCTGATAATAAAGCAAAGTGTTGAACAAGCAGTTTTGTTCATCCCCTGTGTTCGTGAGTTGTGTACTCAATTAAGCCTGATCACCATCTTGCAAATTCACACATAGTATGTAGTAACTTATTTGTGGTACAAAACCAAGCTTGCATGAGCCAAAGAATTTTGGTATGACATCGTCGAGTTCGTTTTTCTTAAACCATTTTTAAGAAAACTGCAAGGGTCAAATTTTCACCCAATTTCTAACTTCAAATTTTCATGTCAAACACTCCGGCTTGAATCATCTTAACTTCATTTGGACATATCTTAAGCTTATATTGAAATTATCATCAAGAACAACATGAATCCATAAATCATCTATTAACTATAGATATTTTTGTCTTCAAAAATTATTAATTTTCTCTATTTTTTTCTAGCACACACCAAGATCACTCAATTAATAGTGAAAATAAGAAATTATTCATTGAACTTAAAAACGGACAAATTTCAACATTCCATCACCACTAGGATATATAGTGCCTGTAAAACAAATCTGTACTAACATAAATTAATGGGATAATTTGTCAATCAAATAAAGCTTGCATATAGGAGTTGGTTCCAAGTATCGGGCAGTCCAGGAACACACCAATGACTACAGTCTACACCCGAGCCTCCACCGTAAGATTCAGGGTGAGCATCTTTTCTCAACTGTGACAGCGTTGTGATATCCAGCAAGAAAACTGGTTTTTGCATACTTCCTAGAACTTTGTTCAAAACACCTTGGGCTTCAGGCAATCCTGCCGGATATGTTGATCCTTGTATTGGCTGTAGCTCACCGTAGCAATTCTTGGATGATGATCCCCATTCCTTTCCCCTGATTTTGAAATGAGTTCACCAAATATTAGGATTTAATTATTTCTGAAAGACCTTGTGCATGATGATAGTAACATATACATACAATTTTGTTTTTTGTTGCTTGGTGTAATTGGATGAAGCACTTACTTGTAATGCGAAGGAGAGATCCCTTGGAAGATTACTTTGGTCCGAGATGGGTTGACATTGAGATCGACCCATTTTGCCCATGTTGTCATGCCCTTGAAGTATGCCTCAAGGCGATCCATATCTTTTGACACAGTTGAGCCGTATTGCACATAATCCCATCTGTAGGAATAGTTAAGAACATATGCGATTAACATATTAATACAAACGTTATAGAGATTGATGAATCATACGGTTGTGATTTTCCCGTGTGTGTCCACCAATGCCACGAATTGAAAATCAACACGTCTATCCCTTTCCATGCATTGCCAGATTGAATAGAATCCAATTTCAGTACTCGGCCTATGCTTTCTTTTACGATGTCCACCAAGTATGTGGAGCGATATAAATATATTGTTACTCCGTAGTCCTGCACGTTTATTCATTGTTAAACAGCTTGGAGCATCGACGGTAATTGGTAACACAATATGATCTATCTGCTTGTCAAAGCTAGTATATTAATTTACATGTATAGTTTCAGATGATTAATCTACTTAATTAGTTGTGATGGATATTAGAATCAATAATCATATTCCACCTCAAGTTTATAAAATACTGTACAATAATATAAATCCTTTTGATAAGAAAAGTGGTGGGTCACATGTCATTTTAACCAGATAATAAAAAGAAAATATCTAAGGCTGCCGTTTACAAACACAAGGACTGTAAAGGTGAAAGACTTTCTGAAATGATCATTAATTAACTTCCTTCCACGATGATAAAACACACTTGTGAACCTTGTTTGGTTTCATGTGCATGCTTTGTCTTCATCATACCTTAACATTTACACATTCCTCTTAAAATTATATATATGAGATGCGACTTGGAACTTGTATCATGTAACTAATTCTATAAAAGTATACATATATATATATATATACACATATATATAAAGATAAAAAGAAGGAATATCGTCAAAATAGCCATGTTGACTTTATAAATATCCAAACAGCTATGGAATTTGTTAATTACCACTTAATCTTGTTAGCGTATGAGAAATGGTGACGCAGGAGGTATGGGGGTTAGCGCAGGAAATAAAGCGGTTGGTGTAGCAGAAAAAAGTCGATGCTATTTTAGTTTAGTAAATTAAAAAAATTCAAGTTTATTTTCATAATTTTTTTATTCAATGGACTATTTTGGTAATGTTCCCATCAAAAAGTGAAAAACTGTAAATTTAACACCCTCTTCTCTCACAGTCTCACACACACATAAGCACAAGTCTTCTTTTGGGCTGATGTCCTTATGTTAAGTTGTTAAGTTGACTTTTTGTGCCGACAACTGGCAAATAAAAATAAAAAGAAAGACATAACAGTAGGGTAAAAGGTCCATCATATCGACTTAACATAAACAAAAACTGCCCATCATATTGCTTAGATATATCCCACCATCTCAAATAAGTACAAATATTTTATGCACATATCACTGTGAGATATCAGACATATCATCAACTAATCAATGCAAAATGGTTTCTGTGCTGTTCATGTCTTTCCTAATATTTGGCCAAAAATTATGTCATATGCCCAACAGATTGAACTGAGTCATTGTTAACCACAACTGACACAAAAAACAGTTTCTTTCAACAGTGTCAAAGCAGACATGAAATCAGTATAACTTCGACAGTTGTGCATAAAGTAATGTATGGGAAGGAATAATTAATGCGAAGAGTATAAGGGTGGTATAGAAATCTTAAGCGACGGTTATGGTAGAGATCATAAATTCAGGGACCAAAGTGAACTCCTTGGTGCCGAAGTTATCTTATTTATAGAACTTATGTTGTTTAGAATTAAAGTTCGTTTAGGTTTCCTAGTTCTAGTTTTTCTTGTTTCATAAGTTTAGTTTTATCTATATAAGCCTTGATAGGGTTTATCGTTTATAGTTTAGTTTTATCTATGTGAGTCTTTTGTTTGATTAATAAAGAAAAAGAGTCAGCTCTTGTGTTTGAGCTATCGTTTTCGTGTTCGAGTAGAAGAGGGGTTTGTTATTGGTCCGGACTGATTTCACTTGTGCAATAATCAACAGTCTATAGGACAGTAAGTGCATACCTGAAATGTTAGTGAAGTGAGTGAGTCCCTGTGCTGAAAAGTGGCCTTGGGCACTGATGCATGAAGCAAACAGGCTAAGGATTGCCACATATTCTCACTCAGTGAGTCACCAACAAACATCACCTTCTTCCCTCTCCATTTGCTCAACAAATCCAACCCATTAAACCTATAATATGCATGTATCAGATATTTTGCATCCTGTGTTGAATAAAACATATAAAGAATTTTATTTATCTTTTACCAAAGTAATAAAATTGTATTTATCCCTTACTAGATTAAGTGTGAAACTGGCTAGACAAGTTTAACAGTATATATACTTGGTAAATATATATAGTGTTTGATCATTTAATGTATTTTTAAAGAGCAATTAAATAAATATAGACCCAAAATTAATGTCATCAATTGCTTGAGGTGGCTATTTGAAATGAAGTGCACTGAAAGTACCAATCTATTAATTGTCATCACTACAGGAAGCGACTTTGGTCCAAGATACCATAAAATGATTTTAAGAAATTTCATTTTAGATTTTTAATCAAAAACTAAACATGATTGTTACATGTTACAAATTTAATCATATTGTGATTCCATTTCACTTAGTTGTGAATATAAAACAAATTTGGACAACCCAAAAGCGTACTCCTTTAAAGCAATAGGAAGAATACCAAAGTGTTCTAATGTGGAAATTTGACATGACAGTGTATGAACTTGTCTTATTTTCCGGGCATGATCCCTTCCGATTAAAGCACTATAAAGAAGAGATGTCATTTCAAGAAAATCACCAAAAATCATAAAACTTCGTGTGTTTGTGTGTAGTGTTGTAAAAATCGGTTTAGGCAGACAAGTACTCGACGACTAATCCATAAGTGCTCCCTGCCTTGGCCGAGTACTCGAAGAGTAATTTCTAAGTACTCTCGATTGGGACAAGTACTCGCAACTCTCCAGTCGACCGACCTGACAGAGCCTAGCAACTCCTGCAACCATATGTGTACGTATGAGAGAGAGGAGAATATACCTGGGTAAGTTGCAAGAATCAGGTTGCCAAGAATACTTGAGATACTGAGTGTCTGAGCGGCCATTTTTGACACAATCGAACTCGGATTTAATGAAGGGGCAGCTAGAAGCAGCATAGATTGGGGCTGAAGTGTCAATGACCCATTTTCCCTTGAACAAATCACATCCTAATAGCTCTCTTCTCCTTACTGAACTACTTATATTATTATAAGATGATGAAAGAGGTAATTGTGTTTTGGCCAAAGTTACAACAAGAAGCAGCTGCACTTGAAGGAGAACGATGATAGCAACCAACAAAAGACATCTCTTTTGGTAACCAAAATCCATCTCTTTATTGGACTTTGGTTAGGAGAGGGTACTGGGAACAATGCTTAATCAATAATTGTGCGTAGAAAAAGCTGTCTTTGTGCCCCTTGGTCTCTCATGCCTCTACCCCCATTCAATTATTATATATATAGACAGAACATTCATCGCATGCACATACTTACAATTTACTTTAGCTATACATATATATGAAAAAAAAAGATAAGATAAGAAAGTAATTGGTAGATCTAAATTGGACTAATTCATTTAAAATATAGCTAGGTTAAATAAAAAAAATATAGCAAGAGAATAAAAACAAAGAGGCGCATCAATATAGGAGTAGTCCATTTGATAAAGATCGGGAAAGTACATAAAGTGATGTATGGATATAAATTTGTTACCACATGTGTATTGTGGCTGCCTTGTGGGTAATTGGTAAACTAAGCCTAAATGTTTTATTGGTCTAAAATATAAGATCAAAATAATGCATAGCTTTATTTCCTTATATTTAAAAGTGCATTATTTTCTTTTTTTTAACTAATTTCAGTTTTATGGAAAGTGATGTATGCATGGTACATGGAAAATGTGAGACTGAAGTGGATGGAAAGGGAGAGAATTGAAGTTTCGTCTTTTTATATTTGTTTTTCCTTTTTAACAAGTTAACTGCTTTTTGGAAGTACATGAACAACCGTATAGTCCTTATATATCTTCCGTGGTTCATGTTCCTTATTGCATCTCCTATGTCGATAGAATCTATAGATGGATATATAGAAAAACTTAGAACGTGTATAATGAATGGAGCCCGTATGAAAGCATTTTGCGTCATGTGATATCAGCTTTGGCGGATCTAGATCATAATTTTGGGGTAACGTTCAAAAATTTTTTTTACTGTACTTCATACAACGTAAACGACTTTTTTTTACCATATTTCATACAATAACCGATTTTTTTTACGATATTTCATACAATAGTTTTTTGTTTTTTTAACTTGCCTTTGGACCGATATTATCATTTTCTTGTTTCGTTTAAAAAGATTGCTAATAAGACTTTGTTGTTTCATTTTACAAGTTCCCTAATTTTAGAAGAGACAAATTTAAACCATAAATCTATAATCAATTTTAATTTACACATAAACCCTAAATCCCTAATCAATTACAATTTCCAATTTATATTATTCGAATGTCAAACAAATCACAATCAATCATTCAATTGCTACCAATGAGGTGCCGCTCAATTACCAAAGGCAAAGCCTTTAAAACACTAAGGTTTGAATGGGAGGTCATGGATTCAAATCATAAAGACAATAAAAATTAAAAGAAGTTCACTGTTAAAAAAAATTCATTTAATTGCCCATAAATAATTCCAAATTAACAATTTATATAAACAAATAAACAATTACAATTTTAAGTAGAAGTAGAATAATACCTAAATTGATCAAGTAGAATTAAAACCGTGGACGAGGGAGTGTGGGACTGAAGGAGCACCAATCGTTGGCTACTCGGCTGCAACATGCAGGGGGTTGGGGCAGTGTGGATGGAAGGCACGACTGAATGGAACTTTGTTTTGTTGAATGTTGATATCTGACCTAAACCAAACGTTTAAGCATAAAGGAAAAACAAACAAATGGTTTTATTTAGTTTGTGCTTAAATTTGGTTGGGCTTTAATTGGCTTCGGTTTTTAATTTGGTTGGGCTTGAAACAAACAGGTGTAACGTTATATTTTTCAGGGGTAACGAAATGCGAAAACTGACCAAAACATATAATAATTGTTCTACCAGCGAAAAGTTGAGGGGTATGCTAGGTCCGCCCCTGTCAGCTTATTATTTGGGCCTTTTGTCAAAATAGAGTGTAATTGATGAAGCCCCTCCAATCATTACTCGGTTATTATAATTTAAATTAAATATAAATCAGATAAATATATGTATAATTTGTTAGGGTCTAAAGGAAATAAATTAATTGGTTGAATGATAAAATGAAGGGACGCTAAAGCCCCTCAAAAGGCCTAGGGCCGGTGTTTGGGGCACCCAAAGACCAAAATACTCCACTCCATAGGGTCTTTTTCTTTTAAGTTTATATATTAATAACATAAAATGTAAAACCCGTAATCAAAACCTAATTTAATTTCTCAATATGGATTTAGTTACATTAGCAATTTTTTTTTCTTTTAAGTTTTAACTTAAATGAAAAATTTCACAAAATAATATCCAAATTATAACAAATAAACATAAACAAATAAATATAAAAATTAAGTAGATAATTCATTCAGCATTTCATTAAAAAATGAGCATAACCCAACATAAATAAATCAAAATAGGTTTAAGTATATTATTAACTTCTTAAAATAAATAAACTAAAATCCAAAAAAAATACATTCACAATATTAGAAACGAAAAATTATTAAACAACCCCGTAATACAAGGAGATAAAAACTAATATATATATATATATAGGATCAGGATCATGTGAGAACTTTTTGGGAATTGAGAACTGTGAGAACCATTTTGAACCACAAAAAAAAACACAAAAATAAAAAAAAATCATAAAACAAAAAAAAACACAAAAATAAAAAAACTAAAAAAAACCAAAGCTCTTATTTATCATCCCAGTTAAAAAAACGTAAAAAAAAAATCTCGGTTTAGCTAAATTATACATATATGTATAATATGTACACACATGTTTTTTTTCCTATACACATATTGCTTTATTTGTAAATGAAGGTTTCTCACGCATTTGAGCCGAATTCACGGGTAAAGGTCTCACCAAAACCAGGTAGCTCTTAAACGGGTTATAACATCTCATTATATTAAAAAATAATCTCATCAAATATTTGATATGAAAATCCTATAAAGTAGGGATATACTAAAAATTAATATCTTATTTTATCTAAAAAAGATATTATTTATAATTAAGAAACAATTTTATAATAAAGAAAATAAATGGGTAATGGGTATCACCAAACCTAGATAGTTTTTAAACCGGATTATAACATATCATTTATTTGTGAAACCATTTCATCATCAAACCTCACGTATATTAATTATTAACTTTTTACAATAAATAAAATTAAAATTCAAATATACATATATAAATATTAAAAACGAATAATGTAAAACAACCCCCGTAATACGGGGGATATACTTGAGGTTTGATAATGAAATGGTTTCACAAATAAATGATATGTTATAATCCGGTTTAAATGCTATCTGGGTTTGGTGATACCCATTACCCATTTATTTTCATTATTATAAAATTGTTTCTTAATTATAAATAATATATTTTTGTAAATAAAATAGGATATTAATTTTTAGTATATCCTTATTTTATAGGATTTTCATATCAAATATTTGATAAGATTAATTTTTAATATAATGAGATGTTATAACCCGTTTAAGAGCTATATGGGTTTGGCGAGACCTTTACCCGTGAATCCGAGTCAAATGCGTGAGAAGCCTTCATTTACAAATAAAGCAATCTGATGGCTTAAGAGAATGGTTGTTTTATATTTTTCGTTTTTTATTATTTACTTTTTGGATTTTAATTTTGTTTATTATAAGAAAGTTAATAATATACTTAGGGTTTGATGATGAAAGGGTTTCATAAATAAAATGATATGTTATAACCCATTTAAAAGCTATCTGGATTTGGTGACCTATGCCCCGCTTATGTTTTTTACTATAAAATTGTTTATTAATTTTAAATAATATCTTTTTTTAAAAAATTGGATATTAACATTTAGTATATCCCTATTTTATAGGATTTTCCTATCAAATAATTGGTAAGATTAATTTTTAATTTAATGAGATGTTATAACCCGTTTAAGAGCTATCTAGTTTTGGTAAGACCCAAGCCCATGAATTTGGGTTAAATCAATGAGAGACCTCAACTTAAAAATCAAGCAATCTGGTGGCTTCCAGATAAGGGGGGCGACCACATCACGATACGTAGGATTTTTGGGGTTTCATATATATACACACACACACACACACACACACCTATTCTAATAAAGTAAAATAAATGTGGACACTTGTCATGTTTTGGTTAATTCTCACAATTTTTTTCCCTCCAAAACTAATATACCCTAATATGTAATAAATCAATAATTATTCACTTTCCTTTTATACTATATTTATATAATATCTATATATTTTTATAAATATAAATATTAACATATTATTTTACTATATATTTCAAAATACTTTGTGAATTCCAAAAATAAAAACAAATCATGTTTTTCAAATAAAAATTGTTTCGGGTTTTTTGTGGTAAAAGTTAAATTTGATTTTATGGTTCAAAAGTTGGTAAATAGATTGTTTGGTACAAGTTAACTACATTTAGGTCAAAATTTATTACGGGTCAAAAATAAAAATTTTGAGTATTTTTAAAAGTTTACAAATGTAAAATAGATTTATCGTCAAATTTGTTATGGGTTCAAAGTGTCGAGATTTGGCAAATTGACTATTTTCCCTCAACTATTAAAATTTAAGAAAAGATTGTGAACACTTTCGACATACCATACCCATGCCTATCAATGCTTCTAACTTTTATCAAATTTGAAATATTTATGGCAACATTAATTTTTCCTTCAATGGTGATCAGAACGTTGTATGGGAAGCATGTCATACAAAACTATGCTTAAATGAAATAAAATATTCACATAATTGAATGGGTTAGCGTGTTATTTTTTATGTTATCGTTATAACAAAGTCGAGAAGCCCTCTGAAACTTATCCAAATATTTTTTATGGTGTAGATAAGAAAAACATAGTTCTTGAAGAACATCCACTGCTACAATTTAATATCCTGCTTTCCTTTGATGGGTGGTAAATTGATAAATATATCAATAAAGGTAACACCTCTTTTGTATTTAGGCTGAGTGGTTAGAACTACCATCGTATGAGAAGTCTTATTTTCGAAATTAGTTCATAACCAAAATTCTTTCAATTATGCATATATGACACCGAGAATGAATTTTTCAATAAAAATAAGCATTCTCGGGTACGATTTTGCATGGACGTGTTTTTATTAAGTTCATTAAAAAAATCATTTTGTGATATAAATAAAATCAATTTATATACACATTGTATAGATACAAGCATAGATGCAATACATTTTTTTCATGTACGCTATATAATTATTTGTTTTACTTGTAATTTTATAATTTGAATTATCCCGTGTGTGACACGGGCTCTAAAACTAGTGTGTGTGTTTATATATATATATATAGGATTAGGTTTATTTCAGAAGTATTTTATTGCGAGAAGTGAGAGAAATGAATCCAACCAATCACATTTTTTCTTTTCTTTTATTATTTATTTAATGAAATGGGTGTTATAGTAAAAGGTATAATTTTTCATATTTGGTAGGTCATAGTGTATGGAGAAGTAAAAATTAATTTGTTTTCATATTTTTTAATATATAGTAAAATCAACCTATATTGAATTCTTTTTTTTTTATCAAATTCATTTTTTTCAACTTATCCATATTAAATTTTTATTCTCGTAATTTGAATTTCATACCTATATCCAAATAATGGTTGTTAAAATTCAATAGCGTCGATAAATTTATACAGTATATAAATAAACGTACACATGAATAAAATTGCACATACACAATACGAAATAACACCTACATAGTACATACACGAACCTACGCATTACACAAATGAATCTACACACGATAAAATTACACATGCATCATTCAAAATACTATCTACATGAAACATATATGAATACATAGTAACCTACACACAATAAAAGTTATACATACACAATTCGAAGTACCAAATACACAGTACATATGCGAACCTATACACGATAAAGATTAGATATATACAATTCAAATACCACATGCACAGTATATATATGAACATACACAGTAAAAAATAAACATTTTTTTATTATATTAAACTACATATAATAAATAATGGATAATGATAATAACATATACTTGTAAAATATATAAACCCTACACGGTACAAAATAAATTATTATTTTATTTTCACATTAAACTACATATAAATTATAATAAAGAACAAATCATGTTAATAACTTACAATTGTAAATTTTTCACATACGCTTTCGTGATTCCACCTACACTATAATGAAATGAAAGCTAAAAAAAGGGATTTATTTCTATATGTAATACATAAATCTGTGTATTTAATATATAATATTTAACACATTTGAAAAAAATATGATTGAAGACGTTATAGTATTTGATTAAAATTATATTTGTTCAACATTATGTTGATTTATAACATCAATTAAAAATTAACAACTAAAAATATTTATAAGGTAACTTTTAATTAGTTAGTAATAATAACAAATAAATGTTACTAATAACTTAAGTTTTACTTTGAAAAGTCTACAAGACAAATACCAAACTACCCTTCTCTATTAAAATCTTGGTAGATTAATATCTTCATAATTACAAGTTTGCCATAACTTTTCTAATCCATTGATTACACATATCAATGGTCAATATTGATTTCTCGCACTTCTCACTGTAACTTGATTTCTCGCATGATCCATCCCCTATATATATATATATATATATATGCTAAGTATAAAATGAAAACCCACTTGAAATGTGAAAACTCTAGAAATCCATTATCAACCACATGTTTTTAATTAATGCTTAAATCTTGTGGTCCACAATTAAAGTGAATAAAAAATGTAAATATAAATATAACTTTTTCTCTCTCCTGAAAACATATATAAAAATTAGTAAAAAAATGTTAAAAAATAGCAAAACATTTTTTTTTATGTTTCGATGTTTTGTATTAAATGTTACAACATATATTACATGTAACAAAAAAAATGACGATGTTACATAGGGTTTTCGCGGGTTTTCACAACTCAAATGGGTTTTGATTTTAACCTTACCACACACACGGTGTCGTTTATTAAAGCATACTATATGAATTAAAAAAAGTATTGTTCTAAAATGTTTTATAATGTAATAATTAAGAAGCTTTACTTTATGGAAATAATATGGTAGTAAATGCCCATCCTGCCCACCGCTAACCATATGATTACCAATAGTGGTATATACAACTTGTATCAATTTTCATCATGATGAATTGTAAAATGGATAAAGTAGCGACTTCAAAAAGAAAAGTTTTAACACAGGATAAGAAATGCGTTGCCTAATAGGCTAACAAGCAAATATGCAATATAGTGTGCCCCCATCTCTATCATCACTTGTATCATTTACTTATGATTCACGCATCATCTTGAGTTTCATCTCACATTAAAAACATTAAGGTTTGGTTTTTAAACCATAGTTTTTGAGAAAGTGCACACACAGCCACCAAGACAATATCTTCCTTAAGAAAAAATAAAATAAAAAGGGAAGTGTATTAGGTGCAATAGTACTTTTCCAGCTAACTAATGGCTTTTTCAGATAAATAACAAACATTTAACTAATCATCATCAAAAGAAAAAACTACTTAACTTGGTTTAGAAGAAACTTTGTAGATAAACTTGAACAATACTATTTATTGAAAACTTTCATAACCTATAAGACAATGGGTAGAAAACAAATTGAAAGACATAATGACAAGAAGCTATAACACAATGAACAGAAAACCCATTATCTTTTTGTATTTATATATACAATATTATACTTATACTAAATTTAAAAATTCTTATTATTTTGGTAAAAGAAAAATTAGTGTCATATAAATAAATTATGAATCTTTATTGTTGAGAGCAATGTTATAAAAGTAGGTTTTCAAGGCCGAGTACTCGTTACAAGGTATGGTGTTGAGGAGAGTTTCTCAAACTCCGCCTAGTTACTAAGAATTGATTAAATGTGGTCAACCTCAGCCAAAATCACATCTAATCGGTTAACTTGGGCCGATTTTGACTTTAAGAATAAAATATAATTCTAATATTAAAAAATCATATTACTTTTTTTAGTTAATGATTAGCAAATTTTAGAATAATTTAGTATTTTGAAATGTATCTCTCATATATATATTAATATTCCCTTATTTTGTTATAAATATTAGTTTACTTATGATATTTGACATATATATAATATTCAAAAATTAATTTTCTTTATATTTACTAATTCCGTGTACTCCGAGTACACCCAACTCCTCAGTCAACCGCATAAGGTCCGCCTAGCGACTTTTGCAACCATGGTTGAGAGAAAGTCAACAAATATGTATTACTACCTTTATTATGTCATTCCCCTCTTTTCTTTTCTCTTAAACTAATCTCAAATTTTCAATTTTAATATCAATACTGAACTAGAAATCTTCATACAAAAATTATACATCCGATTTGAACCTAACACCAATATTAAAAGTGTTGTACTTATTATCTTCTTGATGAATCGTCATAACTAGGGTCGTTAAATCCATATTTACATATTTTTTATAAACTCAAAACCTTTATTTTGTAACATCTTAAATATTGGAAAAACTGCAAGATCATTAAAGGTTTGTGAATTTTGTGTTGGATGCGTGGGACTAAACAACTTTAGTAACAATATATAAAAGTTATTGATAATTGAAGTCTAAACATATAGAAAGTTCTTTTGAGTCAATAAGTGCCATGCACTAGCTTTAGCTAACACATTTTCAAAAAATAATTCAGGTAATCTAGAATAGAGGAATAGAGACAAGGATGTATGTCGAATGGTGGAGATTGGAAATTCATAGGCTGATCAATTATAGTTGGTAACTAAGCTGATATTGTAAACTAAAATCATTTTAAACTTGTTTTTATTATGTGAAGTTTTGTACACATAAGGGTAATTAAAACTCTATTGTATTAAGTAATATTTTAGTCAAACAAATTTGCGTTGCGTAACTAAACTTTGATGAATTGACAAGACGGTACCAACTTTTGTTCATGTGTCTACACTCTTGAAGCCGGGTGTGACATGTGCATGTTATCTTTGGCTTTATCTCAAAGCTATATCTAGATTAATGGATTCACAATAAACTGTGGTTATAAAAAAGTTATATAATCACTAGTTTAATAAAAAGTTATATAACTAAACTAGTGATTATATAACTTTTTTTAAAGATAGTGTGAAAATAACTTAGTAATTGAGAAAGGCAACGAAGGACATCAATTTGGAAGCATAAAAGCTGTTAGATTGCGTAAACATGTTAGATTGGCTAAAAGATGTGGGCTTTGGGGGGAACTATTCTAACTTCGTGTAATTTGGGAGTATTTATTATATATGTTTTAACAATCCAATATGAAATAAAAATGTTAAAAATACCTCATTTGTGATGTGTATTCAAGGTAAAGTAATTAAAGAACATAAGTGATGAGTTTTGGTGAACTTACCTATAAAATTCACTAAATAGCCTTATCATGTTAATTGGTGTTTTAAATGTACTACATAGGCGTAACTTAAAGTTAAAAGGTAAAACTCGCATATTTAAATGATTTTTACAAGTTTAAAGCGTGGTTAGTAACAATTATACATGTTGGCCATTTTCTACTTGCGAGCATGATTTCCATCTCACCTCCAACGCATTTAATTTTATAAACTTTTTGTAGATGGTCATATAAACTAATCTCTGCCCGTAGAATCCTAGATTTCGTTTTCCAACTAGTTTACTTCTTGACGTCAACATGACTTATGTCAATAATGCAAACTTTTAGCATAGAAGTATATATGAGGTTACTTGGGTTTCGGTTATATACATATATATACAATATAATATAAAAAAAATTATACATGGTCACTTGACCGGTAACATATGCCTTATGCCACGCTCGTAATTGACTGCTTACTATCCTCGGTTGCCCTCGTTTTTCTTTTGTTATTGTTTTCGTGTAGGCCAGCTACTCAATGATTATCATTGAATAATGAATATACCTACTACCTCAAAATCATATCGTTGCATATGAAAGATAGTGGAAACTCCAAGACATGCACTTTTAGGAACGAGTAGTGGACTCGCATCCATTTTGCTTCAATGTGTTAAAAGCCTGAACCGTAAGCAAGATGATAGAGAAGACACTTCCTCTTGTCCCTTCAAATGCAATTATATGTGTCATACCCACTACTATACAAATCGTGGCATGTGTGTGCATATGTGTCCTCCCACTAAAGCTATGTGGAGGGGTTTAAAGCACTCCACATCACCGTCACGTATGCAGGGGGTGTTTAAAATCATTTATTTAAACTATGTGTACTGAAGGGGCTACAAAATGGACGATTTGTGACATGTGACGTCCGGTCAGAAAAAAGTGAGTCTTTGTTTTAGGATGTAATGGTGTTGTAACTCCTTCATCGCCATATCATATTTTTTTTTAATTATTATTTTTAATTAAATTAAACAAATAAAAACTCATTAAATAAATAAATAAAAATACATTAAAATTAAAAAATAAATACCAAAAAAAAAATAAAAAAAAACATAAAACTAAAAACTATAATATTCGCGTCTTTTTGTACTCGTTGTTCTTTCAATAATGTGGCCTCTTCGATAAACCCGTTCGCGACGAGTAACTCGTAGTCTCGTCCCATTTTCCGCAATTCATATAGACTTGCAAGCCGCTCGTTGGTTTGTTGGGAGGTAGCGGTACGTTCCACGGCATAGGTTTCGAAATGACCGAACACCTCATTTAGATGTTCGATTTCTTCGTTGGCCCCTGCATCGACTCGTGACGACGACGAACCCTCCACATTTTTCATATTCTTTTTTCTTCCTCTCCTGCGAAGTCGAGCCAACTCTTGTACGCCGTCGTCGTCTAAATTAACCGAGTCATCCTTATCAATGAGGTTGTAGTTACAACCATCGGAGGTGTTGCGGGTGTGCTCGGATTTGCCGAAGACGAAGTCTTCGACTTTTTTGTAGCCCGGGATAATGCGTCGGATTATCGAGCGACCGGAACAATGGGTACCCTTTTCTATTTCGGGCAAACCAGAAGTTTCTCCTAATAACTTAAATGTTTGAACGACTTCCCTTGCCGCCCTTCCTGTTGCCCTTGAATTTGCAAGTCGCTTAACACTCGAGATTGGATGTTGGAGTCGTTTTGCCCGCTACGCAACCGGGTCCACTCAATCAGTTGTATATCCCAGCATATTTTTGGCATTCTTGATTGATGAACTTCCAATGGGCTTAAACCGCTTCTTTACCCCGGTATTCTTCCGGTTTGCCCGTTAGGTCGAGCCAAGCTTTGAATAATTTCATCTAAAATATATCGGCGGCTTGAAAGTTGCTACAATTAAAATTATTTTAGTAATTAATATTAGTTTTAATAAATACAAAATAAAGTTAAATAAATACTTAATATTAGTAACTTACCAACGTTAGGATCCTCCGAAATGGCAATCCAAGCTTTTGTGAGAGCTAGTTCCTCATCCTCCGTCCATGGGTGCTCACATGGCATCGTGCTCCCCCAGTTTCTTCTTTTTGTGTTTACAGGCCGCCTTTTGGGTTGAACCGGAGGCCCGTGTCGTTTGAGTCTCCCGCACCGTCACCATCACCGACTTCGGCTCCGATTGGCTAGACCCGAACACCGGCATGGGGTTTTGGGGGTTGAGGAAGTTGGTGTACATGCTTAAGTTCGGGTCAGGAAAAGGAAATTGATAGTATAGGTTCGGTTGGTTCAGGAACCATTGAAAGTTTACGCTCGGTTGGTTTTGCGGAGCATGGTATTGCCCAAAAAGAGGGGATGGATGGTTCGGGTTGTTTCTAGGATTCATTTTTGTAGGTTTTGTTTGGAGAAAATATGCATTTTTGTATGAAAATATTGTTTGGAGAAAAGAGGCGTTACACGGGATCTTCATTATCGCTTGTTGGAGTATTTGGAAGGCTAGAAATGAAAAGGTGTTTGAAGGCAAGGATGTCAAGTTGGAAGAGATAATAGGATACATTAAAACACTCGGATTCATTTGGTTTAAATATAGATCAAAACATAGATAGATAGAGTGGTTGGACTGGTGTAAATTTAAAGTCATGTAACTTGTTTCTTTTTTTGGTGTCGCTTTGTGCTCCGGCATGTGGAGGTAGGGCATGTTTCGTTGTTTCTTTTTGGGTATTGGTGTTTATAAAAGTTCATAGTTCGAAAAAAAAAGTAATGTGTCAGTTGACCATTGCCATGCGAATCGAGCGTTGGCTACTGTGACGGTCGTATGATCATACTATAGTGTGATTATGATAGACCTCTCCGAATGCGATAAAATAAAAACTTAAACAAGTAGCAATTAGCATTTAATTGAATACACACAATAATTACGATTGCTAGTTTGTGTATATAAATAATATAAAAATATGTACTAGTACGCATATGTCCCCAAAAGTTATTAAAAATTAGTAAAATAAAAGGGGAATGATATCTCACCTTATTGCTTAGCTGAGTTCGTAAAAAATAAGAATAAAAGATAATAAAATAAGTAAATCGTCCTTTAACGCATCGTCTAAGACAAACCGAACAGACCTTAAACTTTGAGACAAATAACTACAGTTAAAACCAAGAACATAGCCGTTGTAATCGTTCCAAACGGATGTTTAAAACTCCGGTTATGAGATATTTAACGATTAAGCGAGCTGGTACCGACCAGAATCCGAACAGCAAGTCGAAAGTCAGATTTTGGTCAGTAGCCTTAAAATATTGAAACAAAAATACAAGTATTCTAGACCGAAAGTCGGTTCTGACCAGAAGTGATAGAAAATGATTGGTCAAAGTTGTTGACTAGTATACCCTTAAACGGGTTGGAGTCAAATTGACTCGTCAATTCCCCTTAATTTCATAAATTGATTGAGCATTATTGACTAATGAGTAATAATGAACAACTTACCCAGTGTCCACTTGAATCGATGCAAAAAAGCGGAGTCAAAGGCCGATAATAAAGCAAAGTCAACATAAACACTTGTAACTTCGAGTAAATAGCAAGAACGGAAGAGAAATCGAGGGTTCTTGGAGGGCGACGGGCTAGGAGAGCTTATATTAGGGTTTAGGGAAGAGTTTGGCAGATGCTTAATGACTTGTTTATATAGGATAGGTAGGCACAAGCAAATTTTAGTTAAAAAGCTCGTTTAAGTAACCGAATCTCATTTAATGACTAAATCAACTGAAAACTCATCAAAATTTGTTCTTGTTGAAGGGGTTAATGAACGTGGACATGTACCAACACTAGGTTAGTTTTCTTGGGCCTTAAAACATGCGATTTGGTCCAAAAATAACCGATTTTGCACTAAAATACGAACAAGGAGCTAAAATAAACAAGAAATCTGGTGCAGACAAGTGGCCACGCCACACAACCACCTCACCTTACTTGGTCGCGTGGCGTGGCGTGGCGTGGTCAAGGGGTGGGGGTTTTGCTTTTTTTAGATTTAGTCCTTGTGCTTTAGAAGATGTTAATTTTTGGCCTTTTAAGGGTTTTTAAGCACTAAATGACTAGTTTGAATAACATAAAGGATATGAAATGAAAATGCATCCATAAATACTTATAAATGCATGATTTTATTAATAATAAAGATCCGAGTTAATTTCTCAAGTCGATAAAACAAATACGAATACGATTACAAAATATCTGAATTGTTACTGTGTGAGAGTAAAAGAAAGAGGCCCACAACACTCCTTTGTCGTGCCGGTAAAATTTTGCAACCCACCTCCATACAGCCACCTTCATACCGACCCGATGCAGTGTATGAAGCAGTAAAGCCCTACCACATTACCAAACCACCCATCCATGCAGCCCAAAAAAACCAAACTAATTGATCACATAAATACATTTTAATATGCTGGGAAAAATAATTATATAACTATTAGGCTGTGTATCGTAGATTAACTAGAAGGGTCTACTTAAAACATCATGCCACTGTCATGCAGGAAGTGAGATTTTAACTAGCTAGTTCCTCACCTAACGAGTTGAGTTTTAACTAATATTTTAAAAAATATAAAATAACATATATGTGTGTGTGTGTGTTGGCATCTGATTGGTGAGTTTGAAGTGGACACACCCATCAAAAAAGAGCAGGGCGTTAATGGGATGGCGTTGAAGGGTAAAAATAGGTTTAGCGTCCGAGTGATAATGATGGTGTTGTGGTTTAGCGCCGGCATTGGCGTGTGACTTAGCTTTTGGCACCTCCACAATGGGGTGCCTTATACTCATTGTTGATGATGAGGATTATACCAGCTGATAGAATTTAAAATTAACAGGATTGACTCAGATGTACATATATTTTCCATATAAGAAATAATCATGATGATGAATTAGTTTAAGTATAAGACAATGATACAGGGTTTTTATTTTTAATAGCCAATCTCATTTTCAATATAATCATTTTTCGATCATGATTGCCTGTTATGGTCTACTGGATTATGAAGATAAAAGATGGTAAGAGGAGTGTCTTATTGTGAGCTAATCTTGACAAAAATCATAAATTGTAGGAAGCATGCAAACCCTATTATAACTACCAATAATTGATTAAAAAAATATAATGTATTCATAACAGAATAATTATTCAATGACAACAAATTAATACTTGCATAACAAAAACATATACTTAAATATTAAGAGTAAAACCACCAAAATTATATAATTAGGTCAAGCTTATTTTTTTTCTCTCTTTCAAAATAAGAACTTCCACAACATCAACTTCTTTAATTAAAATTCATTTCTTATGTATATTTTGGACCTATATTTGTCCCAAGTCAGAACCACCATATAATGATGATAACACGGGATCAAGTTTTGCTATTTTGGGAAAACCAAGAATACGCGCATGTCTGTTCATTTTGGTTGTGACCTGTCCTCATTTCTTTATTCTTTGAAAGCTTTTTGGTTGGAGGGTTGTGTTAAACCGAATCCATACGTTGGATGCTTCATGATCAAGTTAGCCGAGGCATTCCCATTACTTCAGTGTCTACTAAGCGAGGAAGGAAAACGAATCAGCTAATCACCTTCTGATTACTTCTTTGGTATAAAAATATATGTGCCCAAACTAGTTCACGGCGCAAACTTTCTATCCAATCATGCAATTTGGTTAAAGATTTTAGCAGTATGCCAGTATCACTTCTAAAGGGAGCGGTAAACTAGTGATTTTTTGTTCGTTGGTTGGATCATATGAAGAGTACTAAGGATTGACAAAGTGTTTGATAACCTACAACTTCAACAAATGCCATGGAGTGCGTTTAGTTCGTTAAAAATACACATTTTTAATGGTTCATGAAACCTTTTAATGAATAAGTTTCAGAAACATACTTAATGATTTAAATGAAACCTCTTAATCGGTCTTATAATTCAACATAAAATTGCTTAACAGTCCCTTAAACATTCGGCAAGAATGTTATAGTAATAATTTATTAAAAGTTGATTACTTTTTGTTATTGGTAGAATAATATTTTACAGTTCGAAAAAAACAAATAGAATAGTTTGTTGTTCTCTTTTCCGGTTTAATTGTTTAATTAATGCAGCAATTATACAATGTTTTACTTAATTCTAAAAATAATAAAAAGAGAATAAAATTTGATATTTTTTTAAATAAAAAAGCGGCATTTCAGCAAAAATTTGATACTGAAGCTTATTAATAGAATAATTTATTCAAAGTTGATTATACTTTTTCTTATTTATAGAATATTTTGGTATTCTCTTTTTCCGTTTAATTGTTTAATTAATGCAACAAATGTACAATGCTTTACTTAATTCTAGAAAAATAATAAGAAGAGACCAAAAATTGATACTAAAGCTTATCTTGGATGTAAAGACACAATGCTAGCACCACTGCTAACCACACAAACTTGCGTACCGAATTTGCTTTGTATTTATATAGTCAACGATTTCATCGAAACCAATTATGCATACATTCAAATGTTTAAAAATATGTCATACCATTTTCCAACTCAAAAACATATAAACGTGTCTAGTGAGGTGTCAAATCAGACTTTTACAAATATTTATAAATACCAATTTTCTCTTCAATCATACGTTCTTTCAAATCCTTTCATTTTCATATCATTACCATCGTTTACATTTATTTTTTATTATTAAATATATTTTTACAATAAATCCAATTGTTTAAAGCATTTAATCAATTTTTTTATTATAAATAAAGACTAGATGAGTAACGCATTTATATAAGTTAAAGTGTTGTATTAGAGAAATAAAAATATCGTATAGTTTATTAAAAAAAAGTAATGGTTTTAAAATTAAACCTTGCATATTTTTATTATTCTATCAAACTGTTAAAAAGAATATGATATACAAGGCATTAATCTACTTCAAATCTGATATGCCTTCCAAGTTAATCGAACCCAAATACGGACCAAACTGAAAGCGGACTGACCCGAGACCTAATTCACTGGAAGCAGTTTGGAACTAAAATTAATAAAACCATTTTGTAGTTTATAAGCAAAACACAATTTAAAACCAGTCAGTATGACCTAATTCAGTGGAAGCAGTTTGGAACTGAAATTAATAAGACCATTTTGTAGTTTATAAGCAAAACACAATTTAAAACCGGTCAGTATGTCCGCACACGCATGTGGTTTCAAACCAACCCAAACCAAACCGCTCCCCAGCAACGGTTTTGACCATGTTGACCAGAAACCGAAGCAGTTCCAAACCAAACCAAATCGAGAACTAATTTATAGAAATGCACAAATTGGTGTTTTCTAATACCCGGTTCCGAGTACGGAACCGGGTTCAGGTATGACTGGGTATTGAAAAATCGGGTATTGGTAATATCCGGGTAGGGTTCGGGTTCGGGTATTGTCTAAAAAATCATACCCTATGCACCAGGTTCAGGATGGGTATAGAACCGGATATTTTAAAACCGGGTATTTTAATACCATATTTCCGGATATTGAAAAAACCTTGTATACGGGTTTTTTCCAGGTACTTTTCGGGTACAAATTGACTTTTTAAGGGGCTGCACTTGTTTTGGGTATTTTTCGAGTATTTTTCATGTATTTTTCGGGTATTTGAAAACCTGGTTTTGAGTATTGAAAAATCCGGTTCCGATTTTCAGGTATAAACTGGGTCTGGTCTCGGACACAGGTTTTGATACTGAAATACATGCATTATCAGTACATGTAGGAAACAGGTTCAGATAGTAGAAACCTAGATACAAAGAAATTTTACACCACCACTAATTTGTGCACCTCACCTCTAGTTCCATTGGGCCGCGCTTCCAAATGATTGCAATCTCATCCATAAAGTCTGGAAAGAAAATGGGTCAAGGCCCAAAGCATGGATCAAACTAAAGTGAGCCCAGCCCAGCCCAGCCCAGCCCATTTCTATCGCCGAGAAACAGCCCTTTTCTATTCTTCTTCTTCTTCTCTATCGATAAGGCTGTTGAAGAAGAGGATAACGGCTATCTATCAGCAAACAAAACCATGGCGTGTCTCATCTGTGTGTACGAGATTCGGAGCACAGAGTACAACAACAGCTTCACTTCCTTTCATGAATTCTGGTCGAACAACACGAAGCTCCGTGTCGCTAAAAGCGGTTAAATCCTCAGGGCTTCTTCACTGCTCATTTGTGTCGTCTTCATCACTCAACTTATCCTCATCTTCTTCTGCATTCTCCGGTATCGTGAAATTAAACTATACTAGCAGTTTCATTTTGCAGGCCAGTTTTGATAAAAATCTAATAATAAATTCATGGTTTTTTGTTCTAATATTTGGTCTCTTGAGGTTAATTTCGTCAATTCGTTGATGAATTTCATGTAGAGAATTTGGGTTTTGAGTTAATGTGAAAGTTAGGGTTTATAATTTTATATTGATTAATGTTGGTCTGCATTGTAATTTTGGGTAGGATTCGGTTTGGGAGAAAATCGAGCCAAAAATCGAAATTTCGGTTTTCGAGTTTTTAAAAATAGTTTGGTTTCAGTTTTGGTTTTTGGTTAGGGTTCGGTACGGTTTTCGGCTTTTTCTGTTTTACTATTTGTGTGACTAGAAAAAAATTGGGCAAAAATAATGAATTTCGGTGTAAATTTTATTTTTTAGTTTTTGTTGGTTGATGGCTAATTGATTATTTTGCGTTGGGGGCTAAAATAATTTTGTTATGCTATATATTAAATTATTATAAATTACTTAAATTTCAAATTAGAAAATGAAAATCTCTAAGTGCGGGTTGGTTTGGGTTTTTATGTTTTAATTACACGCAAAACCGTTACTGAACGAAACTTCGGTTTTTACAAGAACATAAACCAAATTGTCGGTTTTTGTTTTGGTTCCGTCATTTCGGTTTGGTTTCTCTAGTGTTTTTGTTTTCGGATTGGGTTTTCGGTTTCATGCACACCTTTGCTTTTGGGTATGTTGACTTTAAAATAGTCAACACATTGTACTCAATTGTTGAAGAACACTTGCTAATTGATAATAGGTTCATCATTGGGGTTGGATCTCAGCTCTAGAAGCGGGTTAGAACCGGTGACCAGGCGTAGTCTAGTGGTTAGGGCTGGAAAAAAGTTTCAACTTGCTCAAACAAAGAGAAACAGGTCACGCAAGTCGTTAGCACGCACTCATGGTTTTCGTTTACGAATGAAGACTGCTAATGGAAGGGCCGTGTTGAGGCGCAGGAGAGCCAAGGGCCGTTGGACTCTCTGCACCAAGTCTAACCCAAGTAGTGGAAAACGGGCTTGATCGACAACTTAGGTCAACCACATTTGCCTATGCTATGCAGGTTTTTGTATTCATGTAATCTTTGTTTTAAAGTTTGATGTCACTTAATGAAACATGTCTTATGTGACCATTTGTGTTAAGCAATATGTCCTCTTTAGTTGTAAGTTTCATATAAAGACTTTTGATTTTAGCATGCGCATACCCACCGTCTCACCCCATTGAAGGTTATGGTCTACGAACTAAGGAGCATGATATAGAATAGCATTTCATTAATGAAGTATGTACATGGGATTTTTAAAGTAACATACTTACAAACATACATATGAACAAGATTACATATATTGCATTTCGGGTTGTGAGGAAACATAGATTATGAGCAACCTTATGCGGTTGGATAAGATGAATCCATAGCAATACCGCAAAGGCCTTCTTTAGCACTAACATCTCTTTCCATCATTATGTATCCAGCATCACCCCAACTCGCACCCCATGAGTTCTTGACCAACCAATACTTTGTACCATCATCAGTCGTTCCATACCCGACTGCTGTCACACCATGATCCAAATCAGTCCCACAATCTCCAGTAAAAACCCCACTCGAGTACAACTGGAAAGCATATCCACTTGCATCAATAGAAACTGACACAGGTTGGTTCGCCACCGCCTGTAGTAATGCCTGTTCACTGTTAGCCGGCACCTTTTCATACCCACTGATTTTTGCAGCGTGAACGGCTTCTTCCTTAACGTTGCAGGTTCCGTCAGCGGCTTGGTATGGGTAGCCTACTTCCGTGTTAATGCCTTTGTTTTTTACGATGAATTCAAACCCGTCTTCCATGTACCCGCCTTCACATCCTTGGTCTTGGCTTGTTCTGTCACAGTCCACTATCTCTTGCTCAGAGAGTGAAATCAATTTTCCGGTTGTGAGTTGAGTTATCCCTTCGGTAGCAGCTATGGTTGAGAAGGCCCAACAACTTCCTGTTTAGAAAAGAATAAAAATAAAATCGTGTAGACGGGTACCAGATGTATATGATACGGAGCTGATCCAAGAATTGTCAGACTCATATTTGGACAGGTTGGATAAAAAGGAGTCTGACTTAAACTTACCGCATTGACCTTGATCCTTGACCGGGGTGACTGCACCTTTTTTCCTCCAGTCAATGCTGGGTGGAACAACGGTCACATTTTCATACCTAAATGGTGTGACTCGGGGTGAGTCAAGATGAGACGGGACCTTGTAGCCGTTACGAGCAGCTGTGAACTCCTCGTTTGTTTGGTCAGCAAATTGGTTAGCGCCCAGTTTGTAAGGACGGTTTCCAGCCTTGTTGAAAGATTCTATAAATTCAACATTGTTGCTAAATATCTTGAACCGCATTTCTTTCTCCACGTCATCTTTATATACGCGCCCGTACTGAGCCATCCATTGTTCGTGGCGTTGCATCATGGTCTCTTGGGTTAGTTTTCGTGATGTAACTTGACATGCGCATATTGCAAAAACGAGCAAGAATGTTACAATGACTGATCTTGATGAGGATGCCATGACTAGCTTTTCTATTTGTCACGAGAGGGGTATGATTAGTCTGAAGTTTGATGCTATGAAATAAAAGAAAGTTGGGTTATAAATAATGGAAAGGCGGCTGACTACGTGGCTGATATGGCAGGGAAATATGTAACAAAAGATTACGTTTAAACTGTCCTGCCAGAGAATTGAACCTTGGTTTGTTTTTTCCTTTTGGAACTTGCATATCATAAAAATGATTGTTTTGGTCCTGTAATGATTTAGAAATATTGCAGAATCATTAATAGTAGACGTGCACAAAAAAAACCGGTTCCGGACCCGAACCGGTGGAACCGACCCGGAACCGGCTCCGGTTTGTACCCGGTATACCCCATACCCGGTTAGAATATTATAATACCCGGATAACCCTACCCGGACCCATGTATTTTTGAAAAAATCGGTTCCTACCGGGTTCCTACCCGGAACCAGTTCCAGCCCGATTTCGGTTCCTACCCAAAATAACCGGCTCCGCCTGGTTTTTTACGAAAAAGAGCCGTTGTAACCGGTTCCAATGGTAATATAGCCGTTGGAACCGGTTTTTGAGCTAAAAAGTATATAAAGGGTTGGATGATCACTTGTTTTACCACTCCAACTCAAAAACATCAAACAAACTTATCGGTTTACACTTTACACTCCAATTTTTTTCACTTCCATTCCACCACCACTCGATAACTAGTTATTATGGCAAGCCAAAACAAGGGCAAAAGAAAGGCGGCGGCTACCGATTCCGTTTTTATTGACCCGGTTCGTGCCGAAGATGACGTCGGAGCTGCAAAGATCCTCCCTTATAACCGCAACGAAGAAGTATGGCGGAATTGGGATTTGGTTGAGTTGTTTAATGGAGACATTAAGGCTCGTTGCAAATTGTGTGGCACTTATTTAAAGCATGATTCAAACTCTACTTTAAAGAAGCACATCGAGAAGAAATTTTACAAGGCGTTGAAAGAAGCTCCAACCACGGTCCAAGCCGAATTGGGTAAAGATGGGGCAATATTTCGTTACAACGTGAAAGCGGTTCATAATAGGATGGCGAAGTTCGTGATTCAACAAGGTTTGCCGTTTAACCACTTCGACAACCCTCAATTGACGGCCTTGATTAGAGAGACTCTTCAACCGCGCTACACCCATGTAAGTCGTACCACTCTTCGACATCATTGTCTAAAGTTGTGGGAATGTGCCAAAAAAGATTTAATTGATTTTTTTGACACTTTACAAACGGGTGTCAACTTAACTAGCGATGTTTGGTCGGCATCCCATGGGTTACCGGAATCGTACCTTTGTGTGACCGCGCATTGGATCGATCCGGTATCTTGGCAAATGATGAAACGCACCATCGCGTTTGAAAACTTTCCGTTTCCACATACCGCCGAAAAATTGTTTGAAATTTTGGATGAGGTAATAACCATTTTTAACTTAAGGAAAAAAAAATTTTCAATGTCGTTTGATAACGCATCTAACAATACAAAGGCGGTAGACAAGTTATATATAAAATATACACCACTTTGCTATGGAAAGTTTTTTCATACTCCATGTGTTGCCAACATTATCAATTTGGTTGTTCAAGATGGTCTTGACAACGAAACCATGGAGGCCGGTTTGAGATTATTTAGGTTGATGTTACAAGATATTTTAAAAAGTGGAAAAAGAAGACATCTTGAATACAAAAACTATTGCAAGTCGGTGGATAGAAAATATTTGGGGCCGAATTAGGACGTTCCAACCCGTTGGAACTCGACTTGTAATATGCTCGCTTGTGCTTTTTCCCAAAAACAAACTATACAAGCGTCTCATAGAACGCTTGTGGATCGTTGCGAAGCCGATATGTTTCCAAACGGTGCTTGGGATAATATCGGTTACTTCTTGGAGTATCTTGATGTTTTTAAAACCGCAACAACTAAATTGTTGGGGGTTTACTATCCTACTAGTTGTTGGGTTTTGCAAGAATTATACATCTCCTTGAATTTCAAAGACTGTGAAAACAAAACTGACCTTTTCGAGCACATTGTTGACCCAATGAAGAAGAAGTTCCAAAAATATTTTGAAGGAATACCACCCGTGTTTACTTGTGCCGCCGCTTTAAACCCCTACATAAATGTTGCCGGGGTTGAGGCGTTGATCAAGGAAATATATGACAACATGGGTGCGCATGAGATCGATCCGATGTCGTCGACGGAAGCAAAGCATTCTTTCAACGAATCCCTTCAAGAAATCAATGACCATTACTTCAAAATTTATGGTCCAAGCTCACAGTCGACTTTTGTGAGGCAGGCAACATCAAGTAAGCCATGCAAGGATAAGCTTATAAACATGATGAATGCGGTTCGTGAGTCGGCGGCTAAGCGGCAAAGGGGTAACACACCAACTAGTGAACTTGGCCGATATAGTGGAGCAAACTATGGAGAAGGCGCAACGGTCGAGAACGTTCGCAACCTTGACATTTTGGCATGGTGGAAAGGAAAGCAAAACGAATTTCCTATTCTTTCCGCCATGTCTCGTGACTTGCTAAGCATCCAAGCTTCAACGGTTGCTTCGGAATCGGTTTTTTCACTTAGTGGAAGGATATTATCGATGCGAAGAACCAAACTCACTCCCGAGTCCTTAGAGATGTGCATTTGCCTAAAGGATCATTTGGACGCGGTGGATTGTATACAAGACAAGGCGAACTTTGAAGACGAAATACCACTTGAATGTCCAATTCAAGAGATGGAAGAAGAATCTTCGGGTGAAGAAGACGAAGTCGTAGAACTCGACAAATTTTAATTTGTATTTTTTGTATTTGTTCTAATCATTTATGTATTATGTAACACGAATCAATTAATTAATGTAACAAGTTTTTTAAAATGTTATTTGTTTGTGTTAAATAAAAAACTTGTCTTAAACACTTAAACTAATTTTTAAACATATATATATAATTATAAAACATTACACAACGAACATTATTGCAAAACGATTAAGTACAAACATTATTAAACATAAAACTAAAAATAACAAACATTGTTCGTTGTTTTCGTCCCGCCATCTACGACCATAAAGCTTTGTTACCGGCAGCGGGGGCTTGACTTGTAGAGCCGGACGACTCCCTGGCTTCTCCTTTTTTGGCATCCAAATGCTTTTTTTCCTTGCAAGCTTTCGAAGGGTGGAATTCGATGCCGCCTTCAAAAACTTTTCGCAGTATTTGCACCGCGCCATCTCCTGTGTGTTGGTCATGACACACAGGTCATAGTGAACCCAAACCTCGGGGCATCTCGGGGTGTCGATAACCATAACAACTTCGTCGTTGGTTGCCATTGGTAATGGTAAGTGATTTAACAAGAAATTGAAGTGTTTAACAAGTTAGGGGAGTTGGTTAACAAGTTCTAAACCTAGTATGTCTATATATAGTAAGTGGGGGTGGGTATAAACATTTAAAACCGGTTCCAACGGTCTAAAAACGGTAAAATAGCCGTTGGAACCGGTTTCCAACGGTCAAAAATGATTTAAACTAGGAAAACCCGCTGGAACCGGTTTTCAGGTATAAACCGGACCCGGTTACACTGGTTCATGATATTTGCCTACCGGGTCGGGTCCGGTTCTTACCCGGTTCCTGACAGGAACCGGTTCCATTTTGTACCCGGTTCTTAAAAAACCGGTTCCTACCCGGTTCCGGGTTTTAAAAAAAACGATTTGTGCACCCCAAATTTAATTTGAGGCCCAAAATATGTATTTAACAAATCAATTTTTTTTTTAGTAATATGTAAATAATTGAGAATCATGTAACATGATATTAGAGCATCCACGACAACAAATCTTCAAAACCGTCACATCAGCGTCATATCAGATTCCAAACTTTTTTTAAAAATTCACATTTTCTTTCACAACAACAAACCTTTATAGACTGCCACATCATCACCTACCTCTAAAATAATTTATTATATCTAATTAAATTACCTATTATAACAAAGTTAGTTTTTATGATTCATAATTTCATATATATTTAAATGATGCATTAAACGTTTAAGAAATATAAATTTAAAAATAAAGCATTTATGCAACATAAAAAACAAATTAAATTTCACATCTTGAACACGGAGTTATTTTATTAACAAAGACGGATGGATACCATGGATGCTGAGCGACATTGAAGCTAAAGAAGGGATATATGTGCTATATGATGGCTTCTTATCCAACTTCCTAAATACACAACCATGATGAATATTTCAGCATAGTGTAAGTTGCAGCCATTTTACGCAAATTGGGAAACTCAGTTTGATTGAATGATTAATCTAATTGAAGCGCAGGAATATACAAACTAATCACTTCAGTTCTGCTAGCTTTCTAATTATAATTTACAAAAAAAATGATTGGACTGTTTGTTTTACCATGCAAAGTCGTATCTTCAATCTGCACAACTTTTCAAACGACATGCAGATCAAGAATCATACTACCTGAGAATTTTATACACTGAAGGTGCTAAACTGTACCATAAGATGGATACGAATGTGATGAACGAATGGTGTTGTTATGTCCCCTTGATCAGCTATGATTGCTCGTGACACTTAGTAAGTTAGCAAGAGCTTCTATCAAAGATTTTGGCTCATAAACTATGCCCACTTTCGGATCATGCATTGATTCAACATGCACCTGTAATGTTTATAGTTGATAACAATTTATAAAATAGAAAGTTAAAAATATAAAATACTTTTATTTGTGAGAAACCTGCATACCACATTGACTATTCCCTGCGCAGCCAAGCCTTTGACATCTACAGGAATTTGACCATTTTTTGGCACAAAAACTGTGTTAATATATCCACTCGGCTGCAAAAACCAATCTACATATAATTAGTTACTTTATCCAACATCAAAACTCAAAACTGTAACCATCACTCACATTGTTTTTAAGACGATTATTGAGAAGTCCATAAGTTCTATTTAGAGCATCTGTAATAGCAGTAACAAAGCAAGAAGCCAAAAAGCCACTAGTTTCTCGGTCATAAGTACCATTCAACATAAGTATCTGGTATATATAATATTATTGTTGCATATAAAACATGAAAATGTATAGATTATAGAATAAAATCACAAAGCATAATAAAACCTATGGATAAGTTTAATACACTTACCTTTGCACATGATCTTGAAGCTATAATCTCCCCAACTCCTAGTAACACCTTTATAATTAGCGCAAAGATTTAGAATTTTATAGCCCTCAACATTTTGCAAAAAGATTATACAACCACCGAAAATTTACTTCAAGAATTACACTTAATTAGGTTTCAACTTACCAGAGAGGGGCAGATGGAGGTAAAAAGCGATCCCATACCATATATAATGCAATCCACATTTTTCAAACGTTCTAGAACAGATGGATTTACATTCGGGAAAACCTGCATAACAAAAAGAAATAAATTTCGCAACTATTATTACATAAAATACAGATTAAGCAAGATGATTCACCTCGTGCAATAAATTGCTTCCTTCACTGGACATGTAGAAAACCCGCTTTATTCTTGAAGGTAAAGAAGATAAATTTACCTGTATATATAAAAAAGGGTTATTATTTTTATCTTAAGCATTTGAATATAAGATACAACAATCACAAACGCAGGCTCACCTTATCCACAAGTTGCAAGGTTCCACTAGTTGGGTGAGATATTTCATTCTGACCACGTATTATTGTTCCATCCTAAAAGATTACAGAAATTTAATAATCCTACACTATTTCAAGATACTTAGTGGAATAACAAGATAATGTGTCACCTTACCCATAATTCACATCCTAAAGTAAGACGATCATTGGTGGATATTACTGGAAGAACTAGACTTTCTGTCGGGATCTGAGAAACACGTGAAAATAAAAATATTGCAGCATCCAAAGACTGAAAGAATATACGTGCACCTGCAAAGAAAAAGTTGCCAATGCTGGAAAAAGTGATTCAAGTTAGATAATTGAGCTCAATTTCTTTCACAACATACTAATATAAACTAATTGGATCCAATGTTTAGCATTTGCATCAATTTTGTCACATAATTAAAAGCTTGGTTGGTTAATAAGAACATTTATCCAAACGAGAACAGTTAAGCATACCTGCCATTGCTAAAACTAAATGACTCGTTTGTTCTTCTTAGGATCTGCAATAAAGCAAATACTACTAAAAGCCATTTCAAGAATATACAAAAAAAAGTGTGAATAAACAGCTGCAAATCACACTAGCAAGTGAATTGCAAGGACAATTTTAATAATAAGTACATAGCAATAGCAAGAACCTGATTTTGAAAATAGGCAAGAAAAGCTCGAATGGTTTCTCCGTAGGGCTTTGAAACATCTATCCATAAAGGATGTCCGCCTTCCACAATACGGTACCTGTATAATTATCAGCTTAGTATGCTAGCAACAAATATATACTTTTTTTTCTTAGCTATATAACAAATATACCATTCTAATTTTGCTTCTTGTGCATCAAGAGGCAAACGATAACCAAGCAAGGTTCGCACCGCAAGAGCCTCAGGGGTACTTTGATCAGACAATCTTAAGCATCTTGACCGTATATCTCCAACTGCTGGACCACCTGAGACATGAACAACAACAGTTTGCAGTCAAATCCCAAGAATACAAAGAACACCAAGAAGTTTATGAATTGCGGCGTACAAAAAAGATGATAATGGTTAAATTTACCTAGAACACGAACAATCTCAGCTGTACTTCCACCATCATCAGAAACAGGAAGAACATGAGCAACAGAAGTAGTCAACTTCTTTAGCTCTTCAACAACACCATTGAAAGCAGTCCCTCCTGCAAATTTTACAGATAAGAACTGCATGATTATCCAGTAACAACCTTCATTTCTGATAACCTTTTACTGGATTTCGTGTAACTACAGGACACCAGTCTAGGGGTTCAAACGATCCGAGCCGCTCATGGCTCGCGAGTAGGGGTGCAAACTAGCCGAGCTGCTCGCGAGCTGCTCGAGATCAGCTCCTGAAAAAGCTGGTTCGAGCCGAGCTTAAACGAGCCCGAGCCTAAAAGTAAGCTCGTTTAATAAAGGAGCCCAAGCTTCACTTATCGAGCTCGAGCAGGCTCACAAGCCTAACGAGCCTGTCATTAATATATATTTATATGTATATTTTCTAATTACTAATTAATCTATATAATGTTATGAAAAAATAACTATATGATATATATATATATATTATGTTATATATAAAATTGTAACTGAAAAAATATATATATAAATAATTGTAAGTACATAAAAATTAATTAAGAAATAGTAAACGATCCGAGCTTGAGCTTTAGAAATAGAGATCAAAACAAGCCGAGCTTGAGCTCTGTGTAAGTTAAATGAGCCGAGTTCGGCTCGGCTCGGCTCATTTGCACCCCTAGTAGAGAGCTATTCAAGATCATATAGATTAAAGAGATCGAAACGAGCCGAGCCTTATCGATCCCAGTCTCAAGCCTTGTATGGGAAGACCGTTTAGGTTTGTCGAGCCTCAATGAGTCTAGTGTATTTTTAAGTTCTAACTCTATTGGACTTCTATATATCAATTTCCCATTTCATAGCCAAGCTTTGCCTTTTTAAGGTACTAGACACGAGCTCGAGCAAAGCTTAGGCTCATCAAGGTTTTTCTCAAAACATATAAAAATAACTAAAAACATATACAATTTAATTAGTAAATAATAAACAAGCCGAACCTAAGGTCGAGCTTGGAAAAAAAACTCATGAGCCGAGCTCAAGCTTTAGAAAAAGAACTCGAAACAAGCCGAGCTCGAGCCTAGTCAAGCTTGGGCTATTCGATATCAGATTGATAAAAAGCTCAAAACGAACCGAGCCTTATCGAGCCCAAGCTCGAGCCATGTATTGGAAGATCGTTAAAACTCACTGAGCCTTTGCGATCCTAGTGTATTTCTAAGTTTTAACTCTACATATATTAATTTCACAGTTCACAGCCAAGCATTGGCATATTTTAGGCTCGATAACGTTTTTTCTCAAAACATATAAATATATTTAAAAAATGTATGTAAGTCAAGTCGTAAGTTAAAACAAATGAATATCATTTTATCAAATAGCAAAGATTAGTGTGTATAATCAACGGAAAAGAATGGATTCAATATCGCACGAGATCTAGGTTATTCTAGAAACCCTAAGCATCGCCAAACAACAAATTGATGGTAAAGAAGAGGTAATAATATACCTGAGAAGACTAGAACGGAAGGCTGGAGGTAGGTAGCAGGAGGAGAATGGTGAATATTAACGGAGTTAACGGACGTCATCAAAGGGGATCTTGAAGAAGAAGAAGATTGAATAATAAGAAGCGGCGTAAAGGTGCCGAATTTTAGCAAGCTTTCCACCATTATCAACCCAACTGAATCAGGATTGATTGGACATAGTTCACCACAAGTTAACGATTTTCTAACCGATTTGCTTCTCTAGTGAAAAACATGTTGGGTATATAATCGGCTAAACGGATATATGTTATCGGATAACTGGATTGTGTAAACAAGTATATAATCAAATCTCATACCCGTGAAAAATTTCAAAAGTAGTATATATCATACCTGGTCTAAAACCCAATTATTCATCTTGGATGTTTCGAGTTCCGAATATTTCCATCGAGTTCAGTATTTATTGTCATCTCTAGACAGCGTGCAAAACATAGTGTAACAATTAAGGTTATTATTAATTTTAAAGACATATATTAGTGATTTATACAAAGTTTCTACTTAAAATTTAAATCATTCTAGAATAAATGTGCTTGTAGTCTATCGGTATGAAAATGTCTACATAATAATTGTTTTCCTAACTTGTACACGTAGATATATAAGTAAAACTAGCTTGAGACTTGTGTAATACACGGGTATTATGAAAAAAAATAATATTTAATTATTAAGCAAAATACAAAAAAAACAATAAATTATCATGCATGTTAAGATATAACCGTTGCACAATAACGTTTAAAACAATCTAGATATTTTTTCAGTTATTTGCATCCTTCAAATTAGTATTTAATAGTTATTAATTAACAAATAAATGGTAATGAAGGATTTTAGAGATTTAGTTTGTTTTAAATTGCTGTGAGAGTGACAAGTGGTAAAACATTGTATGTTTTTATTAGAGAGTATAGATAAACTATTTAAAAAAAAACATCAAAATGATTACGTTGAATGTTAATAAATTCACGTACTTTACATTCATGTTAAGGCTTTCACCTAAAGTTATTTTTCACTAAACTTTTTCTCTAAAACACACGTAAATACTAAATAGGTAATGATAACTTCGTAGAAGTTTCTTTCTAAAATAATAGAAGTCATGACAAGCTTATCATAAGAGGAAAAAATCACTACGTACTAACTTCTTACATTTAAGTAAGTGATCACCTCACTACAATGATTATCAATGGATCACTTATATCTATATTGATCTTCTCTTGCTCTTCTTGTTGGAATTTCGATTTTGCTCAAAACGAAACAAGGGGTGTAACTGAGTTGTCACCCACGAGTTAATAAGATTAGCTTGCTAAAAACTTGAATCAAGTCGGGCTTAAATGAACTCAAGCTTAAAGTTTGAGACTCGTTTAAAGACAATGTGAGTCTTACCGAAATATTTGATCGCTTTCATTATAAGGTATTAGTTAGACACTTAGACCTTATCATACATAAAATTAATTTAGTTTCATTATAAGAAACATAAAGTTTTTATTCATCAAACTTCCAACATCACTTTGGATCAAACATGCATGCAAACAAAACATGCAACAACAAGAAAATTAACCCCATAATTAGCAACTCCTTCCCCGGGAAACCCTACTGGCCGGCTGCAAACGCTTCCTCAGGGAAAATCTTGGTGATCCCAGCAAGACTCTTGAACTGAATCTTTCCAGTAGGCGGATTCTCAACCGTGATATCATTAACCGGCGGCCACAACATCAACTCTTTAGCTTTCACTCCTTTCAACTTCTTGATCCTCTTCTTCTCCACATACCCGGTAATCTCGGCATCATAACTAACTTGCTTTTTAATCAACTTGAAAGTATGTTCAACCTTTTTAGCCTGGAGAATCCACATGTAACCCGTGGTTTTGACAAACCCTACTTCGATGACGTCTGCGAGAGGGAGGAGGCCTAGTGGAAGACCATGTTCTTCGAGGATTGAGACGGCGAATTTTAGGCCGTCTTCGTGGCCTTTCTTGATGATTCCTCCTTCTTTTGGGTCAGCCATTTGGTGGTTTGGTTGAAGGTGTTGTGGTGAGTATTGTGGGTTGTGATTATTATAGATTTGGTTTGTGTTTATAAGGGAGATTATGAGAATGAGACAATGTTTGGTGGATGATTCAAGGTGAACTTAACTTCGAAACGTCCACGGGTTGATTGCCGGCTGGCATTATCAAATAATGATGGATTAGTTATATGTGCATACTTTAAAAAATAATTTTATTATGTAAATATATGATGAGAAAAAAAAGTGTATGAAGTGTTGAAATAGTAAGATGCATGAATAATTAAAAGATTTTGAAGTAACAACTAACGAGTAGATTGGTGTGGTAGTGAGTGGTGAACCAAGTGTTATAAGTGTTAGGAGCATATACGAAGAGATTTGAGGGTAATATTTTCATTCGTCATCATTTTGAAACTTAATAGGTAATACTTGTTGGCTGATTCAGATTTTTTTTTAGTGAATAAAGTATCAAGCACGATTAATGCTGATGAATTTATTAATAGAATTATTAATAGGTTACCGAACAACCCTATATATGAAGAGAGGGTTTACCTTGTTTACAATGTTTTGAAAATTAATGGATCTATAAAAATTTCAGATATATCATGAATGTGTTGATTTGTGTTTTGTTTTCACATAGTAGTAAAATCCCTGCCCCTAATGTGGTGGAGATTGAAAAGGTGTTTGGTTGTGCTTTTAGAAACAGCTTGTTAGGTTTATCGACTTTTTAAATTTTTTAAAAGTCAGTAAGTTGTTTGGCTTTCAGATAATGTCACACCCGGCCCTGAGCGGCGGAAACAGCCGGGCGCGCGCGAGTGGGGATTGATAATTAAGCACGGGCCATTGCAAACATTCAAGGTAAGATTTTCATTGCGCATGAAAAGTTTAATACAAATACATTACATTACATAAAAACATCCAAGTATAAAAACTGCTGAAGATTTCCACGCCATATCCCCTTGCGCGGCGGGAACAACCACGCGCATCGAAGGGATAGAACTAAAATCTTCCAAAAAGCTAGTTTTAGATGTTCAGCGTGAGGTGCTCTAAGTGTGACTCCATGCGCTACCTAGTTATCTCCTGAAAGACACGTAAAACATTTGAATCAGTATAAACTGAGTGAGTTCACAAGTTTTAGTAACTTGATAAATCGTATTGCATCATAATCTTGATAAAAATCATTCTGAAACATAATTCTGATAGCATCATTAAAACACATGCTTGGTAAAACATAGTTCTATCAACACATTCTGATAAAATCGTTCCGCGGGTTACGCGGCGAACATTTCTGGGAACTGTGCTCGTCTGTGTAAGTGGCGCTGCCACTACGAGCGAAATAAGTAATACCGTCCCGCGGGTTGCGCGTGGACATTTCTGAAAAGCCGTGCTCGTCTGTGTAAGTGGCGCTGCCACTACGAGCGAATAATACTGTAATACCGTCCCGCGGGTTACGCTGCGGACGTTGAGCCGGAAAACAAGGCGCTCGTCTGCGTAAGAGGAGCGACCTCTACAAGCGGGCTCAAACCCATAGTACTGCCCCATGACCATACTAGGCACTCGTCTGTGTAAGAGGTGCGACCCCTACGAGTGGGCGGATCAAACCAGCAGTCCCTACCCTTAGAGTTCCAATGGTAAAGTGATCACTTACTCGAATTCTGGCGCACATACATCGTAAACCATAGATAACCGTTTGCATTGCTCATCATGAAACATAGTTTAAACACAATCGTTTGCATAACTTGTAAGTATAACATGATAAATCGTAATTTAAGTACGTGTCCCTCGCCCCGAAAACAGTTTAAAAATAGTGAAAACAGTGAAAATAGGGGCTGTGAGACTCACCTGTGGTTCTTGTTAAGGGATTAATCGAGATTCGGGTTTTCTTGGTGTTGGCCTTTGAATTGAAGGTCTAGAATACGATTAAGAAGTATATATATTAAGATCAAGAAATAGGAGAATATAAGGGTTGGAAGGTAGATCTCAAGGTTATATTCTCGGCTTACCTAGTAACAGGATCGGAAGTGAAAACAACGGATGCTTGGGAGATGATTAGTGCAAGTTTGCAGTTCTTAAGAGAGAAGTTTGAAGTGTGTTTGGGTGATAACTTAGGTTACATATTTATAGTCAAACTCAAGGGAACACAATCCCTTGCTTTAGGGGATTGTAATCTTTTCATATCTAGGTGTAATGATGATAAAGTATGGAAATTATTATTATTTATTTAAGAGTGGAGTAGTGGATAAAAGATTTTGATTTGATTTGGTCAGGACATGCAGGTCTGGGGTTGGTGAGAATAGGGTGGCTGACAGTTGACTTTTCATGTTACAGTGTGCTTTTTCAGGTACTTTTGTCAGTGTACAGTAAAAAGTGGAAAATCTCTGAAACACGCTATTGTTTCCTTTTGGGCGGGAGTAATCTCCTTACGTCTGGAGAATAGACTAAGTGTTCTGTGCGTATCACTTTGTGCGCATAGCTTTCTGCGTGAAGGACATTTCTTTGCTGCGGGTAGGCACGTAACCTTCTCGCAGTTAGGGACATTGAGTTTCATTTGTAGATTCTCCAGGTGGTCTTGGTATTTCAACATAGTGATCAGTTATGTTGAAGTCAATTCCATCTTGGAGCTTCAGACAAACTAGCTCTCAATGTTCCCGCCATGCGGGGAGGTTAGTTCCCTTCCGCACGCGCATAAACGATTTAGGATGCACCCGCCTTAGCATCATGCGGGATGGTCAACCCATTAGACAACATAACGTTAAGGTACATGAAAACATAAAGCCAAAACATTCGCGCATGGCGCATATAACATATGCCCACGCTGGTTCTTAACATGGCGCGCTCGCGCAGGTCGCACATAACAAATGCACGCGCTGACTCTAATATGGCGCGCTCGCGCAGGGCGCACATAACAAATGCACGCGCTGACTAACATGGCGCGCTCGCGCCGGGCGCACATAACAAATGCACGCGCTGATTCTAACATAGCGCGCTCGCGCAAGGCGCATATAACATAATTACCTAATATTTAGGTTGATTACTTGGTTTAAGGGATTGGGAATTTACCGGGTGTCACATTCTCCCCCTGTTAAGCGAATTTCGTCCCGAAATTTAGGAGACGTTGCTGGCAGAAGCCATGCTCTGAAAGAGGTGTGGGTATTTCTTGCGTATTTGATCTTCTCTTTCCCATGTGAATTCAGGCCCACGCCTTGATTTCCATTGAACCTTTACTAACTTGATTTTGCTTCTGCGTAACTTTTGTTCTTTCCAATCGGTTACTGCTATAGGTTCTTCTACGAAGTGCAGCTGTTTGTCGATGTGAATCTCTTCCAACGGCAAAATCAACGTTTCGTCAGATAAGCACTTTTTGAGGTTGGACACATGAAACGTATCATGAACTCCACTGAGTTCGGCGGGTAAACGGAGTTTATAAGCAACCGGACCGATCCTTTCCAGGATCTCAAATGGTCCAATGTTGCGCGGATTCAACTTTCCTCGCTTGCCGAAACGGGGGACTCCTTTCCATGGAGAGACTTTCAAAAGTACTCTATCCCCTACTTGAAACTCCAACGGTTTTCTTCGCACATCTGCGTAGCTCTTCTGTCTGTCGCGCGCTGTCTTAAGGCTATCCTGTATCTGAAAAATCTTGTCTGTTGTTTCTTGCATCAATTCTGGACCAGTCATTTGCTTGTCACCCACTTCAGCCCAGCACAGTGGGGATCTACACTTGCGCCCATACAAAGCTTCAAACGGCGCAGCCTTGAGGCTTGTGTGATAACTGTTGTTGTAAGAAAATTCAACCAATGGGAGATGAGTATCCCAGCTACCTCCGAAATCGATCGCGCACGCGCGTAGCATATCTTCCAATGTCTGGATTGTTCGCTCGCTTTGCCCATCCGTTTGAGGATGATAAGCTGTACTCATATCAAGACGAGTACCTAAAGCCCCTTGTAACGATCTCCAAAATCTTGAGGTGAACCGACTATCTCTATCAGAAATGATGGACACTGGGACTCCATGTTTTGAAACTACTTCTCGAATATACAATCGGGCTAACTTTTCCATCTTATCGGTTTCCTTGATCGGCAGGAAGTGCGCTGACTTAGTTAGCCGATCCACAATAACCCAGATCGTGTCGTAACCCCCAGGTGTTCTTGGCAGTTTGGTGATGAAGTCCATAGAGATTTGTTCCCACTTCCACATGGGAATTTCTGGCTGTTGAAGCAACCCTGACGGCTTCTGGTATTCAGCCTTTACCTTCGAACACGTCAGGCACTTACTGACATACGTCGCGATGGCGCCTTTAAGATTGGGCCACCAATACAGCGTTTTAACATCTTGGTACATCTTGTCTGCGCCAGGATGTACGGAATACCGTGTCTTGTGAGCTTCGTTTAGTACTTGCTCGCGTAATCCTCCCTTGAGAGGGACCCATATACGGTTAGCAAAATATTGAGTGTCGTTCTCTTTGAGCTCCAAATCCTTAATCATACCCCCAAGGGATTCGTTTTTAACAAACTCTGGTTTCAAGGCTTCTTGCTGAGCGTCTCGGATGCGGGTAGAGAGATCTGTGTGAATGGTCAACCTTAGAGCCTTGACTCGTAGCGTTTTTATTTGCTCCTTCCTACTTAGCGCGTCTGCTACTACATTCGCCTTTCCAGGGTGGTACTTAATTTCACAATCATAATCATTCAACAACTCCACCCATCTTCGTTGCCTCATGTTTAAATCCTTTTGATCAAATATATGTTGAAGGCTCTTGTGATCCGTAAAGATTATACACTTTGTACCATAGAGGTAATGGCGCCAAATCTTTAGCGCGAAGACAACCGCTCCAAGTTCCAGATCATGCGTTGTGTAGTTCTTTTCATTGGCCTTGAGTTGGCGCGAGGCATACGCTATGACTTTGTCTCGCTGCATAAGGACACATCCGAGTCCCTGATGTGAAGCGTCGCAGTAAACGACGATGTCATCCGTCCCTTCGGGCAGAGACAGAATTGGCGCACTACATAACTTCTGTTTTAACATTTGAAATGTTGTTTCCTGATTTTCGCCCCAAACAAACTTCTTGTCTTTCTGAGTTAGCGCGGTCAGTGGTAGAGCTATCTTGGAGAAGTTCTCAATGAAGCGTCGATAGTAGCCAGCTAGTCCTAGGAATTGCCTCACCTCAGTTGGGGTTTTTGGCGCTTCCCAGTTTTCGATGGCCTTGACTTTGGAAGGATCAACGTGTATTCCTTTCTCGTTTACAACGTGACCGAGAAAGTGAACTTCTCTAAGCCAAAACTCACATTTGGAAAACTTTGCATACAACTTTTCTTTCCTCAACAATTCCAAAATCAATCTCAGGTGTTGCTCATGCTCGGCCTTGGTCCGAGAGTAAATCAGAATATCATCTATAAACACAATCACAAACTTGTCCAAGTATGGTTTGCACACGCGGTTCATCAGATCCATGAACACAGCCGGCGCATTAGTTAGCCCGAAAGGCATCACTAAGAACTCATAATGGCCGTATCTAGTTCGGAAGGCTGTTTTCGGCACATCTTCCTCATGGACCCTAAGTTGGTGGTATCCTGACCGTAGATCTATCTTCGAATAATAACTGGATCCCTGTAACTGGTCAAATAAGTCGTCAATCCTCGGTAAGGGGTACCGATTCTTGACTGTCAGCTTGTTCAGCTCCCTGTAGTCAATACACATCCGGAAGGAACCATCCTTCTTCTTAACAAACAGTACTGGAGCTCCCCAAGGTGAAAAGCTTGGGCGTATGAAACCCTTATCCAATAGTTCCTGTAACTGATTGGATAGCTCTTGCATCTCAGATGGAGCTAATCGATAAGGCGCTCGAGCTACTGGCGCAGCTCCTGGGACTAAATCAATACGAAATTCGACTTGTCGCGGCGGCGGTAATCCGGGCAAATCTTCAGGAAAAACTTCTGGAAATTCGCGCACTACTGGTAAGTCTTCAATTCTTCGCTCATCTCCTTTCTTCTCTATGACATGCGCCAGGAAGGCGTAGCACCCTTTCCTTAGGCACTTGCGCGCCTTTAGGCACGAAATCAGTTTCGTCGCAACTCCCCTTCTTTCCCCTTGAATTACCAAGGTTTCTCCGTTCAACAGTGGGATCCGAACCTGCTTCTCATGGCAAATAACTTCCGCGCGGTTTTCGACTAACCAATCCATACCTACCACAATGTCAAAACTTCCCAAGTCTATTGGTAACAAGTTAATATTGAACCCGTGACCTCCCATGACTATAACACATTGTTCAGTTCTTTCGTTCGCGCATAACTGCCTTCCATTGGCTAGTTCTATAGTATAAGGCGTGTCTAGCCTACTGGTTGCTAAGCCTAGGGAGTTTTTAAACTCAACAGATATAAAACTTAGGTCAGCGCCAGTATCAAATAAGACAGATGCAAAATGGCCGTTAAGCAAAAACGTACCGGTTACCACATTCGGCTCTTCTTTAGCTTCACCCGCGCCGATCACAAAAGCTCTCCCGCGAGCTTGGTTTCCCCTTTGCGGGCAATCCCGACTGAAATGCCCTGGCTTTCCGCATGCGTAGCAGTTGTCACTGGCTCCAGCTTCTTTAGCACGGCAATTCATCGTCTTGTGCCCTGGCCTGTTACATTTGGCGCACGAGACGCTCGCGCATTCACCCTCGTGGTGAAACTTGCATTTGTTGCACCATGGGTAAGGCCCGCTGTATCCTTTCCTTGATGGCTCCGCGGCTTGGATCGCGTAAACCCTTGCGCTTTCCTGCTTCTTGAACGGTGGCTGCTTGGAGTCTGACCCTCGGTGGTGAGAGTTCCATTTCCTCTTGGAGTCAGAGGTTCGCTGCTCGTTTTCGCGCGTAGTCAACATACCCGCACGGACCGTATCCCTCGTAAGGGTGATGGCCCGCGCTACCGCCTCATCAAAGGTTGGAGGCGCTGCGGCGTTGAGCGGAACCCTAACAACAGGAGGTAACCCAAAAATATACCTCTCGATCTTCTTTTCCTCCGTGTTTGCCATGTCTGGTACCAACTGGCAAAGCTCGTTGAACCGGTTGTTGTAGGCGTCGATATCCGTTCCTACCATGGTGTGGTTCCAGAATTCCTGCTGCAGACTCTGGATTTCTGCGCGAGAGCAGAACTTTCTCATCATCATTTCCTTCAGTTCTTCCCAGGTCTTGTGAAGAGCAATTTCTCTCCCCAAAGTCTTCACTTGAAGCTTCCACCAAGACGAAGCTGCTTCTTGGAACATGCAGGTCGCGTAAAGGACCTTCTGGTTCTCACTACATCTGCTAATGGAGAGAACTGTCTCCATCTTGTCAATCCAGTTGTAGAGCCCAATGGCCCCTTCGGTACCCTTGAATGGCCAAGGCCTACAGGCCATAAATGTCTTATAGGAGCACCCTTTGTCCAAGGCTCCTGAATCGGGTTCTGGGGTCTCGTTCTGACGACCCTGACTTGATTCGGCCTTGCTGGCCTCATGTGTCGCAATCGCCTGCGCGATTATTTCCGCGAGTTCCTCGGGTGTCATGGTAATTCCCTTGGCTCTGGTTGGAGGCATTCTCGCTTTAAAAGAGTGAAAATATATTAAACTTAGCGCATGTACTCTGAGCACATAATGTTCTTTATCTTTATTCACTAGACACTGTGTGACCCGTGTTCCTAAGTGTGTGTATAGTTTCTTTTGAAAATATTTTCTTTGAAAAAAAAATTTCATGCGATTCCCCAACGGTTATAGTCTAGGTTAAAACTTCTTTTCCTAGTTCGCTATAACCAGTGCTCTGATACCAATCTGTCACACCCGGCCCTGAGCGGCGGAAACAGCCGGGCGCGCGCGAGTGGGGATTGATAATTAAGCACGGGCCATTGCAAACATTCAAGGTAAGATTTTCATTGCGCATGAAAAGTTTAATACAAATACATTACATTACATAAAAACATCCAAGTATAAAAACTGCTGAAGATTTCCACGCCATATCCCCTTGCGCGGCGGGAACAACCACGCGCATCGAAGGGATAGAACTAAAATCTTCCAAAAAGCTAGTTTTAGATGTTCAGCGTGAGGTGCTCTAAGTGTGACTCCATGCGCTACCTAGTTATCTCCTGAAAGACACGTAAAACATTTGAATCAGTATAAACTGAGTGAGTTCACAAGTTTTAGTAACTTGATAAATCGTATTGCATCATAATCTTGATAAAAATCATTCTGAAACATAATTCTGATAGCATCATTAAAACACATGCTTGGTAAAACATAGTTCTATCAACACATTCTGATAAAATCGTTCCGCGGGTTACGCGCGAACATTTCTGGGAACTGTGCTCGTCTGTGTAAGTGGCGCTGCCACTACGAGCGAAATAAGTAATACCGTCCCGCGGGTTGCGCGTGGACATTTCTGAAAAGCCGTGCTCGTCTGTGTAAGTGGCGCTGCCACTACGAGCGAATAATACTGTAATACCGTCCCGCGGGTTACGCGCGGACGTTGAGCCGGAAAACAAGGCGCTCGTCTGCGTAAGAGGAGCGACCTCTACAAGCGGGCTCAAACCCATAGTACTGCCCCATGACCATACTAGGCACTCGTCTGTGTAAGAGGTGCGACCCCTACGAGTGGGCGGATCAAACCAGCAGTCCCTACCCTTAGAGTTCCAATGGTAAAGTGATCACTTACTCGAATTCTGGCGCACATACATCGTAAACCATAGATAACCGTTTGCATTGCTCATCATGAAACATAGTTTAAACACAATCGTTTGCATAACTTGTAAGTATAACATGATAAATCGTAATTTAAGTACGTGTCCCTCGCCCCGAAAACAGTTTAAAAATAGTGAAAACAGTGAAAATAGGGGCTGTGAGACTCACCTGTGGTTCTTGTTAAGGGATTAATCGAGATTCGGGTTTTCTTGGTGTTGGCCTTTGAATTGAAGGTCTAGAATACGATTAAGAAGTATATATATTAAGATCAAGAAATAGGAGAATATAAGGGTTGGAAGGTAGATCTCAAGGTTATATTCTCGGCTTACCTAGTAACAGGATCGGAAGTGAAAACAACGGATGCTTGGGAGATGATTAGTGCAAGTTTGCAGTTCTTAAGAGAGAAGTTTGAAGTGTGTTTGGGTGATAACTTAGGTTACATATTTATAGTCAAACTCAAGGGAACACAATCCCTTGCTTTAGGGGATTGTAATCTTTTCATATCTAGGTGTAATGATGATAAAGTATGGAAATTATTATTATTTATTTAAGAGTGGAGTAGTGGATAAAAGATTTTGATTTGATTTGGTCAGGACATGCAGGTCTGGGGTTGGTGAGAATAGGGTGGCTGACAGTTGACTTTTCATGTTACAGTGTGCTTTTTCAGGTACTTTTGTCAGTGTACAGTAAAAAGTGGAAAATCTCTGAAACACGCTATTGTTTCCTTTTGGGCGGGAGTAATCTCCTTACGTCTGGAGAATAGACTAAGTGTTCTGTGCGTATCACTTTGTGCGCATAGCTTTCTGCGTGAAGGACATTTCTTTGCTGCGGGTAGGCACGTAACCTTCTCGCAGTTAGGGACATTGAGTTTCATTTGTAGATTCTCCAGGTGGTCTTGGTATTTCAACATAGTGATCAGTTATGTTGAAGTCAATTCCATCTTGGAGCTTCAGACAAACTAGCTCTCAATGTTCCCGCCATGCGGGGAGGTTAGTTCCCTTCCGCACGCGCATAAACGATTTAGGATGCACCCGCCTTAGCATCATGCGGGATGGTCAACCCATTAGACAACATAACGTTAAGGTACATGAAAACATAAAGCCAAAACATTCGCGCATGGCGCATATAACATATGCCCACGCTGGTTCTTAACATGGCGCGCTCGCGCAGGTCGCACATAACAAATGCACGCGCTGACTCTAATATGGCGCGCTCGCGCAGGGCGCACATAACAAATGCACGCGCTGACTAACATGGCGCGCTCGCGCCGGGCGCACATAACAAATGCACGCGCTGATTCTAACATAGCGCGCTCGCGCAAGGCGCATATAACATAATTACCTAATATTTAGGTTGATTACTTGGTTTAAGGGATTGGGAATTTACCGGGTGTCACAGATAAGTTCTTTTTGTTTTGGCTTCTTGACATGGGCTAAAAAGTTGTTTTAGAAAAGTCAAAAATCCTGATTTCTTGTTCTACTTTTGGCGTTTAAAATACCAAATTACAAATCTTCCCACCCTTCCCTTTGTATTCATATATAAGAATGCCCTTTTTGATCATTTTACCTGAATAAGCTAAGCAAAGCACTTTTTAAAAAAACAAATTATTGCCTTTTCCTACCACAAAATCAACTTTTGGCCTTTTCCTATCCTAACGTCTGGCTGAGATATTCTTGAGTGAGACATTCTTATACGGACGTCAACTGTCCATATTTATTTTGACATTTCAAGTTTTATTCATCCAGAAACAACATTAATAAGAAAATTTATCATTGTGGAAGAACGCCTGAAACCTGAGTTCATAAGATCTCAAGGCTTAACCATCACCCTTATTTGTATTTGTAATCATAATGTTTAGAGGATAATTCTTGACTAGAAAAATAATAAGATATGTTAAACAAAGAAAGTGTGTTGATTAACCCAAACCTTGTCCAATACTAAAAAAAAAGTAAAAAGTAACCCCTTTAAACCTAACCCATAGGAGAGAGAGTGCCATTAAAATTGTTAATTAACACGCTAATCAATCGAACGTTGTTTAAATAGCTTGTAGCTTGAAACTCTTTCGAAAAGAATAAAAAAAAACACACTCCCTCTAAATCGGTTTGAAACTCTTTAGAGAAAAAAAAAGACTCCCTTTAAATCGGCCCATATTGACACATGAGTAAAGTAAATATCAAACTCACGCCTTTTTAATGATTATAAGATAACTTTTCTTCTTTATTTTTTTGAACGGTAGAGAATCTCACGTGTAAATCTACTCTTTCGAGGCTATGTCGAGGTCGACTCCTCGATCGGTGAGACCGTACCCTCTGATGTGCGAGAACCAGATAGAATCCGTAAACCCTCGCCCTTTGTCGGGTTCAACCCTGGGATTAAAGCTCTGATTCGTCGCTTCACCCCCCAGATGTCCTTTGAACATGCATCTCCACATTAGAATGGCAGGTCTTTTACCACTAGAAGGGCAGGTCTTTTACCACTAGACCCATGTAGACTTCGTGACTACATGCCATTAAAATTGTTAATTAACATGCTAATCAATCGAACGTTGTTTAAATAGCTTGTAGCTTGAAACTCTTTCGAAAAGAATAAAAAAAACGCCCTCCCTCTAAATCGGTTTGAAACTCTTTAGAGAAAAAAAAAAGACTCCCTTTAAATCGGCCCATATTGACACATGAGTAAAAGTAAATATCAAACTCACGCCTTTTTAATGATTATAAGATAACTTTTCTTCTTTATTTTTTTGAACGGTAGAGAATCTCACGTGTAAATCTACTCTTTCGAGGCTATGTCGAGGTCGACTCCTTGATCGGTGAGACCGTACCCTCTGATGTGCGGAAACCAGATAGAATCCGTAAACCCTCGCCCCTTGTCGGGTTCAAACCCGGGATTAAAGCTCTAATTCGTCGCTTCACCCCCCAGATGTCCTTTGAACATGCATCTCCACATTAGAAGGGCAGGTCTTTTACCACCAGACCAATTTCTCGACAAATAACTTTTTTCTAACATATTACAAACTCATAATACATATAGAAACGAAAAGGTAAATAGTCAGTTTATGAAAATAATCAACACAATATATGTTTCGGGTGGGAATGGTAGGAAAGCAACTTTATTTTTGCCATTTTAAAGGCCGACACGTTCTAAAAGTAAATTGGAAAGGGCAACGTTTGTGATGTTGATGCAAAAAGTGCCTCAAATATCAGATTCTCTAGAACGATTTTTTGACGTCATGCGGCCATATTTTTGCGCTTCTTTGGATGTATAACATCAGTTTTGTCAAAAATAAATTGTTTTTACAAGGAATATGTAGTTTTTATCACTAATTATTTATTATTTTAAACTGAATATTTTATTTCTTTAAATTAGTCATCATATTTGTGAACTTACCCCAATTTCATTACATTTAATTTATATAAGTAAATCAACTATAATAAATAAATTAGTGCTTTTGGGCTATGTGTTCTAAGCTAACTCATGTTATTGTCACGTAGAAGTGGGGTTTTAACTAGTCCGTCTATTAACGAGGGCGTTGTGGGTTAACTAGCTAGTTATAAGGTGGAGAAAATAAAGAAACCAAAAAAAAATTTTGATAGGTTGTTAGCGGGTGGACCCCACTTAATTTTAACCAAAAGGGCATTAGCAAGTTAACGAGAAAGGTGATAAATTGAAGGCGCCTCTCTTGTGGTTTAACAGGCGCTATTATGGTGACATGGCTTTGGCCCCCCTTTTAACATCCCCACGGCGCACCGCCATAGAAACCACATTTCAACCATTTATAGTTTCATGATTTTATATGGCAACAGATCTGTGCAGATGTAAAGTCTAAAAGAATGAACTACAAATACAGCATTAAAGTGACAACGTCCTAAATTGTTTTATTGAGAAGAAAATATATTATTATTTTAGAAATAAAGCTAGTTTAATCATAATATTTATTACATTACATATTAACAAAACTAAAAAGAGTGCACACTAACACACATGTGTTGCCTTGTTGATGGACCGGCCTGTCGCCCATACAAAAAGGTTACAAGTCAACCCGCCCGAAGCCCTCGTGACCCGTCCTGACACCTCTAGGTACAACTGTACAAGAGTAAGTTTTCTGCAAAGGGAAAACATTTAAGATGAGACAGTTCATGAAAACAAAAAATAAAAAAGAAAAAACAAGAATATAAAGTAATTACATGGAAATAACATATAAATAACTGTAGAACTGCAAGATCATTCTGAAGTTGACATTTATGTCTATTTAAGTGTCACTCCAGTTATCTTCTCCATCATCACTTCCTACAACCTAATATTTTAAAAAAAACATAAGGATCCAACAAGATAAACAGTAAACAACACAATTGCGTTGTGTTTCATCTCAAATAAATGTTGCAACTTCATAAATTGTTTTATTCAAAGATTCAGATTATAATTGTCACAATGTTATAATTGTCACAATGTTAAAAAAAAACATAAGAATTGACTCTTTATAGGAAAATAACAAATGGGACAAGAAATTCGACCCATACTAAACAAAATGACCCGTTTAACACCAAACCCCTTTGACCCATTACCCAGACCAAAAGAGAAGAGAGAGAAACCTGGCGGATTGAGCTTGCCTTCTCGAGAATTGCGGTGACTTTAACACTCGTTTGGCCAGCTGGCGTAGTTGGCTGAGCTTGTGAAATAGGTCTTAGATTGCGCGACTGCATGTCATTAAAATTATTAACTAATAAGTTAACCAAATGTTGTAGATACAGTATGTGTAAATCGAAGATAAATTAGTGATATCAAGTAAACAAGCGATAGAAAAATCAAAATCAAGAGGTTACTCACTTTTCTTCTAATCTGCTGTAGAAAATCATCTTTTTCTTCTCCCACTTTTCCATTACCGGTGCGACTAGATCCATTCTGAACATGTAGATTTGTTTTATTTGCATGTCACATATTGTATAGAAACTGCCATGCTATATGGAACAGATTGTTGGGCCATCAAAAAGGCACAAGTGCGGAAGATGGAGGTAGCAGAAATGAGAATGCTACGTTGGATGTGTGGGCACACAAGGCTAGACCGAATAAGAAACGTTGTGTTTCGCGAGAGATTAGGGGTGGCGAACATAGCAGACAAGATAAGAGAGTGGAGATTGAGATGGTTTGGACATGTAAAGAGAAGACAGACGACGAATCCTGTTAGATCCGTAGAAAACATTACTATAGAGGGGAGGAGGGGTAGAGGACGACCGAAATTGACTTGGGATGAGAGGATTAGGCATGATTTGATAGACCTAAACCTCTCCGAGGACATGGTTGAGGATAGGAATTCGTGGAGAAGTAGAATTAAAGTTAAGGATTTTTAGAGAGAATTGAATACCTTAGGGCTTAGACTTAACTTATTTAGTCCACATACCATAATGGTATTTCCCTTGCATATATTATTATTATTATTATTATTATTATTATTATTATTATTATTATTATTAGCTTTTATATAGCTGTTAAACTGTGATCTTATTATTAATATTATATAATAATATTAATATTAATATTAATATTATTATAATTAGTAGTAGTTTTTATATAACTGTTAAAATTTGATTTCCTTTATTTTGCTTTATTTTCCTTTATTTTGCTTCATACGCATGTTCTTAGAGCCGAGGGTCTCTCTGGAAGCCACCTCTTTATTCCTTTGGATAGAGGTACGGTGTGCCTACATCCCACCCTCCCCAGACCCTACTTATAGCTTTGCTGTCGGTGGGATTTTACTGGGCATGATTGATTGATATATTGTATAGAAACATGGAAGACAACAAAGCTTACCTTGTCCTTAACCATAATCCTGTCTGTTTCAACAACAATATCCTGTTTTGTTGGAGCTGGAGGTGTCAGATTCAATCCATAAGTCAAAGCCTCCAAGAGACCGTCTTCTTTCTCCATTGTCGCACTTGGACTTGACTTAACACCCCGCCATTCAACTGGCTGCAGCGGCGGCGCAGATTGTGTGGGCCCCTCGAGGTCATTAGTTAGTGAAGCTTTCATGGAATCAAAGTCAGGAATATCGAATAAAAGACCATGCTGAGAAGATTGCACGCCATCCTCGGTATATGAACTTTGATATCCATAGTTTTTATGGTCAGGAAATCCTTGTTGGAATCTGATTCCGTTCACAAAAGGGCTTGAGACAGACTCAGCATCATCTACTTCATGATCCTTGATTCTGGAAGAATAACTGCAATCCCACTGCTCAGAATTTGATTCCGAAGCATTACTATGACAGTCATCTGATGCATATGGCGATGATCTACAAAACGTGTCGTCGTCGTCATCAGAGTCTGATGCAAACTCATCTAGCATTGCATGCTCCGGCACCAACTGAAATAAAGGAAACATAAGTCCATTACTTTCACCGTTACTATTATTTCCATCAGGAAACGTCAGTTTCAGTTTAGAAGTCTCGAATCCACCAATAGGCTGGAATGAAATCTTCATATGTTCAAGAGGTGGAGAAGAAGGTGAAATGAAAGGTATCCCGGTAACAGTTGGATACCGTTTTTGGATTCCTGTACTCGCGGGCACTTCGCTTTTCACCGAGCTGGCAAGCCTTTCGTCCCCAACAAGCGATATTTGTTTCCTAAAACCATTCTCTAATAGTCTATTCCTAAATTCAAACGTCCTAGATGAATTAACAGAATCATCTTTAGGAACTACCAATTCAGTTCCAGGTGTTGTTTCACTGGAAGCATTACCATCACGGTCTTGAGCTACAGATGCTTCAGATTTGACATCATTGACGGGATTTGGCTGACCTGGATGTTGTACTGCCTGTTTCTCATTGGTCTTAGTTTCTTCCACATGATCTGGTCCAGCGACAGCTGGCAAACCAAAATCAGGAGGTTTGGAAGGCTCTAATCCCAACAGACCGCCATTTGTCCAGAACATAACTAGATTGCTGACTTTACTTTGACCACCAGAAGTTGACCATGATGGGTTCGGAGACTCATAAGCGCTGGCAACAGCCTCTGAATTTGTATCATTTGTTTCAACTTCTTTAGATTCTAACTTTTCAGGTGTAGTTAAAGAAGTTGAAGATGCGCATGCAACTTGAGTAGTTCCTATCAAATCCGACTTCGTAGCATCCTCATGATTCTCAATATTAGAGGAACCGTTAGCTTCCATATGTGATTCAGGGGATGACTTAGGGCTCAAGGCATTGGGATTCATTGAATTGTCGTCTAGATGAATTTCTTTATTAATCTCATTCACCACGTCTTTGTTGTTCACATTTGAGTTGTGCTTCAGTTCTCTCTTTGTATGGCAATTTAAATCATTTTCAGATTCTGATTCAACGGTATTAAGCGCATCCATGTAAGAATCTGCTTCACTTTCAACCTCATCATGCTGGCCCCTGCTAACAACTGGTGTTGGACGAGGTTGTTCGTCATGAAAATCGAAGTCAATATGGTCAACATTTCTTGAGTTCAAATCTTCCATCACTTCAGTATCCATCTTCTCAGTTGTACACGGTATCTCTATAGGTTCATTCGGTCGGCGTGTAGAATCTATGTTTTCTAGCTTTTCATCCCAGGTAATGTAATTTGACTTTGACCGGCTATCCTCTGCTAAATAAATATTGTCGACATTTTCATCGAGGGAAGCCGAATCAAGATAAGAATCTTGGTTCACATGTGAAACAAAAGAGAGTTCCTTAACATTGTTGTCTTCAGATTGTGTTGACTCGTTTCTTGAGTCAACAGAAGTCAAATGATCAACTTCAGGTTGAATTGTGGAGAGGTCTTGACAAGGTGGAGCTATCTCTTTGATATCCGAGGAGCCAAAATTCGTTCTGCATACGAAAACTTGTATTATATATTATTATATATTCACCAAGGCTTTACTGCATTAACAATTACACATACGATTTAACTGTTTACCAGCATCATACCTTTCATCATGCATGATTACTGGAGCGCCACGTGTCACGTCTCTATGCCTCAATGAAGATCTCTTTTTCTGCATAAAGTAAACATAATTTGTAAGATACCAAATACTTAATTAATATATGATATTGATTAAACTTGTAAACACAAACCTTCTTTTCTCGTGGGACAGTTTGAAGATGTGCTTCATAAGGTCCAACTGAAGATCTTTTAAAATAAGTTGGATCAGAGTATCTTCTAAAGCAAGATCCCGGTCCCCCGGTGTCAAATCTGAAAGTCAACCATGTTGGTCAACACTCAACATGCCTACAGCCTACCAATCTCATAAACTATAATAATATATCAAACAGGATATTCAAATATTCATACTTGTCAAGATTATGCAGGCGTGGCGGATCATAACAATTTTCATATGAGTCCATAATACAATACGGCAAGTCACTATATATGAAATGGTTTTGTTCGATTCTGAGTATAGTATGCCATTTAGAACCTGCAAGGAATATAATCGAAAACTTAACCTAAAAACTGTTTCGTTTCTACGGCAAAACAAGTACTGCAAATTGTTTTATTTACCGGCTGTGTAGGCGAAATGCAAATGACTTCTTTGCCCCAAAATAGCCTGCTCTAGTGGAGGAAGTGCAGACTCAACATTATGTACTCTTTCTACCAATTTATGGCTTCTAGAAGATGTCATTAGCAGTTGTTCTTGTAATCCATGAAATACTTCCGCTGCAAATCTATACATGCAAAAACTTTATCTCAGTTTCTTTAAGCTAAATTAGATATTAACAATTAGGGGCGAGCAATAAGCAAACCGTTAACCAGAACCAAATCGAAAACCAACGAAACTGAACAGAAATTAACTGAAACCGAATTACCCAAACTTGGTTAGCGGGTTTTTTTTGTACCCACGATTAACCGAAAATAACCGAACCTAAAACCGAACCGAAATTGACCGAAAATTGGTTTTCGGTTTTTTTGTACCCTCGGTTAACCGAAAATAACCGGACTCAAACCCGATGAAACCAAACCGAAAATCAGTTATCGGTTTTTTTGTACCATCGGTTAACTGAAAATAACCGACGAAACCGAACCAAAATTAACCGAATATCGGTTATCGGTCTTTTTGTATCCTCCGTTAACCGAAAAATGACTGAACCATTCATAGTTTTACACATTTCTAAATTTCTGACTTTTAACCTCCATTTCATGTATTTATACCCACTATTTCATGCATTTTTACCTTCATTTCATGTATTTATATCTCAATTTCATGTATTTATGCATCCATTCACGTGTTTCTAAACAAAAATTATAGCCCAAGCTTAATTTGGTTATAACCGAAATTAACCGAACCAAAAACTAAACGGATTAACCGAACCGAAAACCGAATTCAGTTGGCCTAATAACTGAACAATAGTGAATTAACATAAACCCAAACCCTAACCCCTAAATTCCACATGAAATCAGTACACTAAAAAAAATAAGAAATTGAAGAAGATAATTACTCGGCCAGGTCGCCTAACTGCCGCAATAACCCAACGAAACCGGCAACGGCAACACCGTCAAGCACGGCTTTGGGATCTTCTTTATTGACTTCGGTGTATAGCTCCGGCATACCCAGTCCGTACTCATTTCTGACCTCCACTCTCACCAACGGCATCTTCTTCTTCTTCTTCTTCTTCTTCTTCTTATTATTACTTTCTCTCTCTGGAATGAAGTAAGTGTGTGTGTGTAACAAACAACCAGTAAGAATTTGGAAAAGCTGCAACAATAAATGTGATGAGAGAGAGTGTGGGGTGGGTGTAGTTTAAATGTGATGGTGAGCTAGAGAGTGTGGGGACTCTGTAACTGTTAGTATTATTATTATTATTATTATTATTATTATTATTTTTGTAGATGGATGTATTAAAATACGACCAAATGAAGACGATGACGACGTTGCCAACTCCTCAAGCCAAAGTTTGGTTCCATGGTGGGTAACCTTGGTGTTGACGGTTCGTAGGGAATTACTCTTTTGCCCTTGGATTTTAGAGATAACTTATAGGTTTGTTGGATAGGAAACTAAATATCAGAATGTAGGAATTCATATTTTTAAGCTTTTAGCATTTATTGTTTCTAAAATTAAAAATGTATTTTTAGATACTCTTACACGAGTTAACAAGTTACAGCCATTTGTTTAGCAGGTTATGCAGCTTAACTTATTTATTAAACGGGTTGTGTTTGGGTAAATTAGGTTAACAAACGTGTTGTGTTAATCGACTCAAAACTTATCGATTTTTGTGTTTATGTTTATAGTCGTGTTAGAAACTGCGATCATGCCTTTGTAAAAGTCGCTAGGCGGATCCTAAGCGGTCGACTAGGGAGTTGGGTGTACTCAGAGTACTCGGACATGGTAAATATAAAGAAAATTAATTTTTGCATATAATATATATGTCAAATATCATTATTTTACTAATATTTATAACACAATAAATTATTCTAAGAATTACTAATCATTAATTAAAAAAATGATATTTGTTCTTTAATATTATAGAAATAAGAATTATGTTTTATTTTTAAGTCAAAATCGGCTCAAGTCCACCAACTCAATGTGATTATGGCTAAGGTTGGTCATCTTTGATCGATTCTTAATAACTAGGCGGAGTTAAAGAAACTCCCCTCGGTAACATACCTTGTAGCGAGTATTCGGGGAGTACTCGATTTTGTAAACATACTTTTACAACATTGCGATTATGTCTACCACGTGCCGCCATTGACACCTAAGTGTCTGGTTTCGGCCACGAACTGGTTTTTAGTGAGGTTAGGGTATTTATGGCGTTCACGTTGAAGTTCTTGTCTTCAAAGTTTAGAGATTTTTCATATTTTCATTATTTATGTGAAAATAATGGTTCAAAGACCTTATGAATAATGGGATTTGTAAGTTTGTGAGGTTAAATAAAATTTAAAAACAACTTTAGACATTCATACAGATGGGATCACAGGGTTTTCTATGTGGGTCTTCGATTATCTGTGGAACCTGAAGTGATTTGGCAGCCTCCTCAACAGCATGCACCGTACTAAGCACAACGGGAACTACCTCAACAACAACATGAGCACGAGCCGCCTCAGCAGCAACATCAACATGTTGTCAAAGTTGCGCGAGTCACTCACCCCTGTTAATGACGTGTTTTGAGCATCTAACTTGCCATGCAGACTAAGGTGGTGTTTTTTTTTGCCAGAAGATCTTCCTGACCTCTTATGTCTGCGCTACGCAGACAACGCGCAGACCTTTAGGCTTGAAGACTGTTTGTTTTTCTGAAGATATTTCATTAAAAAACGTCTTCGCACCCTCTTATCCCAGAAGACATGGACCAACCTCTTTTAACATATTCTGCATCATCTATCTTATTCCAAACCCTATCCCCTTTAATTCTACCTTCCCCTTCCCTTCATCTCCTCCCCTGCCATCTCCCCTTCGTCTCCTCCCCGACCTCCACCACCGGCGACCTTCACTGTCGCGCCGCTGTGCCGCTACTCCACTGCCAGCTACCTTCTGTGACATCTGCCCCGATCCGACCCGACCCAGGTACCCGTTTCTCTGACCCGATCTCTCTTTTATTATTTAATATTTATACTTATATTTTACTTTTAATAATAATATATATTTTCCTTCCCGCCTCTTTCTCTCTCTTTCTTTCCGCCGTCCCGTCCCTCTTCCTTCTCTCTTTCCGCCTTCTTTTCCCTCTTGTCGCCGTCCCGCCCTTACGCCTTGTTTCCCTCTTCTCTTTGCTTGTCCTTTGGTTCTTCCCGCCTAAGGATGTCTGCAGCTCCACGCGCCAGACTCCTTACATGGAAGCCTGCGTGAAGACATCTTGTTCCTGCGATGCGTGAAGAGAACTCTTCTCGCAGCGCGCTAAGAATGCATGTTCTTCCCGCAATGCGCTAAGAATGTATGTTCTTCCCGCGATGCGCTTAGAATTCTTGTTCTTCACGCAGCACGCTAAGGATTTGTGATTCTTCCCGCAGTGCGCTAAGGATTGTTGTGCCAGCCTTCGCGCTCGCGCACTCAGCCTTCCCGCGCTTAACCCTTGATATTCTGTTTAAATCTAGCCGTTTGCTTTTGTGTTGTCTTATCTTTTGAGCTGTTGACCTAATCTGCTTTTTGTCTGAAAAGTTACTTTCGGCGCAGCATGCGCACCAACCCCATTGGTTGGCAGATAAAGTGACTGACATTATCTTTTGAGATCTGCTTTTGCCAAGCTTTATCCAGTACCTTTATCTGTCCTCTCCCATGCCTTTTTCTGTTACCTGTCAGCTTTTCCTTTGTCCCCTGCAGCTGCCATATCTTTTGATATCTTTTGCTTTTGGAATCTTTTGCTTTTTGAGATCTTTTCCCCTTTTCTAGGGATTATGTCTCCTAGGGTTTTTCTATAAATAATAATAATATTTCATAACACATCACACACAAAACACTTAATCTCTCCTGTTCTCTTGCTCCTTGCTCTCTCTGCCGTCTTCCTCTCTGCCTCCGTCTTCCTCCTTGTTCTTCCTGCTTTTCCGGTAATATATATTATAATTTACTTATTAATTATGCTAACTTATAATCAAGACTTAAAACAAATCATTAAAACAATAATCTTATTTATAGGTTAACTTGTGCTTGTTTAAAGTTGGTTCTTGCTTTATCTATCACCGCATCGTTTATCATGTGAGTTATCTCGTATCTAATCCCTTTTTATTTTAAATGCTTTGGGATGTTCATGTGTTCATACAAAACTTGAGTCTTAAACTTGTTTATGAACTTTAGTCGCGCAGTATCCCATGTGTTGAGGACGTTTACTTGGCTGTTTATTTGTATGTATCATTAACCGCTTTGTTCGGCCTATTCCGCAGTTCCGTTGGTACCATTAGTTGAACACGGGAGACCTATCGTTTACGGTTTTCTTTGTTTACACTTGCACAGATGTTTTCTCGTTTTTATGCTCAATTGGGAGCATGGATTGAACTATGATCTATGAACTATCTTAGGCTTGATCACAATCTGATTACACCCTTGTTAAACTCTAGACATACACGTGTTGCGCGCAGATTTACTGTGATTATCTATGATTATCTATTAAACTTGATTTCTCACCAACACGCAAGTGTTTGACGTTTATTTTAACACATGTTCAGGTTTGCAGTAGCTGTTTTGGGAGCTTAAGGACACGTAGGAAGTTCTTTATTTTGGACCTAGATTAAAATGTATCAAGACAAGTTTTCGCTGTTCGAATATTATGATTTATAATATATTAATTTATGTTGTTTTAAGTTCTCTTGTTTACGTTGCGTATGCGCGAATGAATGTATTTATTAAATATTGACACCCAATAGTGTCACGAGTAATGAAACAATATGTGGCGCCCCGATGTATAATCCGCCTTTGGTCGGGGTGTTACAGATTGGTATCAGAGCTCGTTGACTTTAGGATAGGTGGTTAGACGTAACGGCCTAGAATACCTAAGAGTCCCTTCTCGCGCATGAGAGAAATCTCATGTTTGCGCGCTTATTGTTAATTACTCGTTATTTATGAATATGCTCGCGCTTGCGCAGTATATGATTTTATGTTTTATTTCGCGATATTTCGATTTTTGTTGAATTTCGATTTTTATTGATTTTACTTACATATTCGTTTGTTGAATTTGAAAATCCGAAAAGTCATGGTGATACATGAATAGTTGATTTTCAATTTCCATTTACGATTATGTTCTGAGGTTGGAGACTTGAAAAGTCATGGTGATACATGAATTGTCAACCTCCAATACTCATTTTCTTGTATATTTTATATTGAAGATTGGAAAGTCATGGTGATACATGAATCGTCAATCTCCAATACTCGTTTACTAGCTATTTTAAATTGAGAACTCGGAAAGTCACGGTGATACGTGAATTGTCGGTTCTTGATTCGAATTTGTTACCCTTATTAAGTCTGCATTTAAAGTCATTTATTTTACTTTAACTTTTGATAGTATCTAACTCTGCGAAACCAAGCTTTATAAGATTAAAACTTTGCGCTAAAACCAAGATATTAACTAAAATTTAAAACTTTTATAGAATGCCTCCGCTATCTCGCCGATTTCAGAGAAGAGAAGCCTCGCGCATGCGTAGACAGCAACGTTCCCAGGAAATGGCCGCCGCAATAGCCCAAGCTTTGAGCCAAAACAATGCTAATACCTCCAGTTATAACATTAAGTCCTTTAATGCGGGTAACCCTCCGAAGTTCACAGGTCTTGAAGGAGCCACCGTGATGCTCCAATGGCTTGAGAAGATTGAAAACACTTTCCTCCATACCCAATGCCCCTCAGAAAGACGAACCCTATATGCTTCCAGTGTCCTGGAATCCAGAGCGCTTACATGGTGGAATGGAGTAGCTCATGCGCGTGGCGCAGAGGCTGCTTCTAGCATGACATGGGAGGAATTCAAGGAAATTCTTACGCGAGAATTCTGCCCTCCCAACGAAGTTAAGCGCCTGGAGGAAGAATTCTGGAACTTGAAGCAATACAGCGGTGAAGCGCGCGAGTACGCGACGCGCTTCCACGAGCTAAGCTTACTGGTCCCTCACCTTGTTACCCCTTCCCGCCGAGCCATCGAGAAATTCCTTGGGGGTCTCCCCATGGAAATTCAAGATTCTGTATGGGCCAGAAACCCAGTTACCCTCTCTGACGCCATCGAATTGGCCGCTGTGCTCAGCGACAACCATGTCAGAGCAGGAACCCTGTTCCTGCGGGGAACTGAGAAAACCAAACCCACCAAGACTGTCCCTGAACCAACAGAAACCAAACCAGAACCCTCAAACCATAACCAGAAACGTAGGCGCAGACAAGCCTATGCGCTTACCAACCCGCCCATTGTCCAGCAACCAATTTATCAACCAGTTTACGCGCCTAACCCACTGTCAACCTACCCAGCACCTCCTGTAGTCCACAACTATGCCTTAACCAATCCAGCACTTCCTGCCCCGCCAACTAAGAAACCTTACACAGGAAACCAACCCTTTTGCCCAACCTGTAGACTTCATCACCCACCTCAAGTCCCGTGTCGACAATGTAACCGATGTGGCCGCGTAGGTCACTCCGTTGAGTACTGTAGAACCCCTCCCTCCAATCCGATTGCGCCAACACCACCAGCCTACCCGCAGAACCCACAGCCAACTTACCAAAACCCACGACCCAGATCGTGCTTTAACTGCGGTGATCCAAGTCATTTCCGGAACGCGTGCCCAAGGCTACAAGTTCAGATTACTCAAGCGAATCCGGTGAACCAAATTTCGAACCAAGTGACGCGTGGCCGAGCTTTTAACATAACCGCGCACCAAGCGCAAGCGAATAACAACGTAGTTAATGGTACATTTTTGCTTAACGGATTTTATGCATCTATGCTTTTTGATACTGGCGCCGATAGAAGTTTTATCTCTCGCGCCTTCGAGCAGAAGCTTGCGCGACCGCGCAGCGATTTAAAAGAAGATTTTTCAGTTGAATTGGCTAATGGTGAAACTGTTTTAATAAACTCAGTGATTAAAGATTGCACGCTTAACCTTAACGAAAACGATTTTCTGATCGACCTCATCCCCATGCCTCTTGGAAGCTTTGATGTTATCATTGGTATGGACTGGCTCTCGAAGAATCGCGCCGAAGTTATTTGCGCCAAGAAATTGATTCGCATTCCTCGAGAAAATGGTGATCTTCATATTTACGGCGAGAAACCCTCCCGCGGTCTTAAGCTTATGTCTTGCGCCGAAGCCCAAAGACTCATGCGGAAGAAGTGTATTGCATTTCTAGCCCATGTGGTTAAACCCGATGAAGGAAAGAAGCTTCGCGATATCCCTGTTGTGCGTGATTTTCCTGAAGTTTTTCCTGATGATCTTCCTGGTATCCCTCCCGCTCGTGAAGTCGAGTTTCGTGTTGATCTTGTCCCTGGTGCTTCCCCCGTTGCTAAATCTCCTTACCGTCTTGCACCCGCTGAGATGCAAGAATTGGCCAGCCAACTTCAAGAGTTGACTGCTAAAGGATTCATTCGCCCTAGCTCTTCGCCCTGGGGTGCTCCGGTGTTGTTCGTTAAAAAGAAAGATGGATCGTTTCGCATGTGTATTGATTACCGCGAGTTGAACAAACTCACCATTAAAAACCGGTATCCCTTACCGCGTATTGACGACCTCTTTGATCAACTCCAAGGTGCCTCTTGTTTCTCGAAGATTGATCTCCGCTCTGGCTATCACCAGTTGCGCATCCGCGATGAAGATGTTCCGAAGACTGCTTTTCGTACTCGTTATGGCCATTTTGAATTCTTGGTCATGTCCTTCGGTTTAACCAACGCACCCGCCGTTTTCATGGATCTAATGAATCGGGTGTGTAGGCCTTTCTTGGATAAATTCGTGATTGTGTTTATCGATGATGTTCTGGTGTATTCTAAGACCAAGGCCGAGCACGAGCAACATCTTCGGTTGGTGTTGCAAAAGCTTAGAGCTGAGCAACTCTATGCTAAGCTTTCCAAGTGTGAATTCTGGTCTGATGAAGTACAGTTTCTTGGTCATGTTGTAAACAAGATGGGTATTCATGTCGACCCATCCAAAATTGAAGCAATCAAGAACTGGATTACGCCATCCTCTCCTTCTGAGATCCGTTCCTTTCTGGGCTTAGCTGGTTATTACCGGCGCTTCATTTCGAACTTCTCGAAGATCGCTTTGCCTTTAACAGCTCTAACGCACAAAGGTAAACCATATATTTGGGGCTCGAAGCAAGAAGAAGCCTTTCTAACGCTCAAGCGTTTGTTGTGTGAAGCTCCTGTTCTTGCGCTACCTGAGGGTAATGATGATTTTGTCGTGTATTGCGATGCATCCAACCAAGGTCTCGGTTGTGTTCTTATGCAACGAGGCAAGGTTATCGCTTACGCATCAAGGCAACTTAAGGTTCATGAAAAGAATTATACAACTCACGACCTCGAACTTGGTGCAGTTGTTTTTGCCTTGAAGATCTGGAGACACTACCTTTATGGTACTAAGTGCATCCTCTACACTGACCATAAAAGCCTTCAGCATATCTTTGATCAAAAGGAACTCAACATGAGGCAACGCCGATGGAACGAACTCATCAGCGATTACGATTGTGAGATCCGGTATCATCCTGGTAAGGCTAATGTGGTAGCCGATGCGCTCAGCCGAAAACCCTGCCAGCTCAACTGTATTTTGCCGCGCACGCAGCTTCACTTTGCGCCGATTCAGAGCAAACTTGAATCACGCATTCGCGACGCGCAGCGCGCATCCATCAGTAATGGTAACCTTCGCGCCGAGTTAGCGTGTGGCGCGGAAGCGCATTTTGTCCCTAATCTGAGTGGAATTCTCTGCTATCTCAATCGCATCTGGATCCCTTGTGATGAGAATCTTCGCGCTGATATCCTGAGTGAAGCGCACAAATCTCGATATTCTATTCATCCTGGCGCTGATAAGATGTACAAGGATTTGCGCATTACTTATTGGTGGCCTGGCATGAAAAAGGATATTGCTGTGTTCGTAGCTAGATGTCTGACTTGTTCTAAAGTGAAAGCTGAACACCAACGCCCATCTGGTTTGCTCGAACAACCAGAAATTCCTACGTGGAAATGGGAAGGTATAGCGATGGACTTTATTACCAAGTTACCTTTGACAGCAAGCAAACATGATAGCATTTGGGTAATAGTGGATCGATTGACTAAATCTGCTCACTTTCTGCCCATTCGTGAAAACTACCGTGTTGAGCATCTCGCGCAGCTTTATGTCAAGGAAATCGTCTGCCGCCATGGTACTCCTTTGAGCATCATATCCGATCGCGATGGCCGTTTTATATCTCGCTTTTGGAAATCTCTCCAATCTGCGCTAGGAACTCGCTTGGACATGAGTACGGCATATCATCCTCAGACTGACGGTCAGTCTGAGCGAACTATTCAAACTCTTGAGGATATGCTCCGATCTTGTGTTCTTGATTTTGGAGGTAATTGGGATTCACACCTGCCTTTGATCGAGTTTTCTTATAACAACAGCTATCATTCCAGTATCGGTATGGCCCCATTTGAAGCACTTTACGGTCGTAAATGCCGCTCCCCGATTTGTTGGAGCGAAGTGGGTGAAACTCAAATCACAGGACCCGAACTTGTTCAAGAGACAACCGATAAAATCGCCAAGATCCGTGATCATTTGCTGACTGCCAGAAGCCGACAGAAGAGTTACGCAGATCGTAGGCGAAAGCCTCTCGAATTTCAAGTTGGTGATCTTGTTCTCCTCAAAGTGTCGCCTTGGAAAGGTGTTGTCCGCTTTGGGAAGAAGGGTAAGCTTGCTCCTCGTTATGTTGGTCCATTCAAGATTCTCGCGCGTGTGGGAAAAGTTGCCTACAGACTTGACCTGCCGCTCCCGCTCAGTAATGTGCATCCAACGTTCCATGTTTCCAATCTCAAGAAGTGTTTAGCTGACGAGAACCTTCACATTCCACTTGATGAAGTTCAAGTTGATGAATCCATGCATTTCATTGAGAAGCCTGTTGAGATTATGGATCGCGAGGTTAAGCAAACCAAGCGCAGTCGTATCCCTATCGTGAAAGTTCGCTGGGAGTCCAAGCGCGGAGCCGAGTTTACATGGGAAAGGGAAGATCAAATGAAGATCAAGTACCCGCACCTGTTCTCTGCGCAACCTACTTCGAGATAAATTTCGGGACGAAATTTCTTAAAGTAGGGGAGACTGTGACATCTGCCCCGATCCGACCCGACCCAGGTACCCGTTTCTCTGACCCGATCTCTCTTTTATTATTTAATATTTATACTTATATTTTACTTTTAATAATAATATATATTTTCCTTCCCGCCTCTTTCTCTCTCTTTCTTTCCGCCGTCTCGTCCCTCTTCCTTCTCTCTTTCCGCCTTCTTTTCCCTCTTGTCGCCGTCCCGCCCTTACGCCTTGTTTCCCTCTTCTCTTTGCTTGTCCTTTGGTTCTTCCCGCCTAAGGATGTCTGCAGCTCCACGCGCCAGACTCCTTACATGGAAGCCTGCGTGAAGACATCTTGTTCCTGCGATGCGTGAAGAGAACTCTTCTCGCAGCGCGCTAAGAATGCATGTTCTTCCCGCAATGCGCTAAGAATGTATGTTCTTCCCGCGATGCGCTTAGAATTCTTGTTCTTCACGCAGCACGCTAAGGATTTGTGATTCTTCCCGCAGTGCGCTAAGGATTGTTGTGCCAGCCTTCGCGCTCGCGCACTCAGCCTTCCCGCGCTTAACCCTTGATATTCTGTTTAAATCTAGCCGTTTGCTTTTGTGTTGTCTTATCTTTTGAGCTGTTGACCTAATCTGCTTTTTGTCTGAAAAGTTACTTTCGGCGCAGCATGCGCACCAACCCCATTGGTTGGCAGATAAAGTGACTGACATTATCTTTTGAGATCTGCTTTTGCCAAGCTTTATCCAGTACCTTTATCTGTCCTCTCCCATGCCTTTTTCTGTTACCTGTCAGCTTTTCCTTTGTCCCCTGCAGCTGCCATATCTTTTGATATCTTTTGCTTTTGGAATCTTTTGTTTTTTGAGATCTTTTCCCCTTTTCTAGGGATTATGTCTCCTAGGGTTTTTCTATAAATAATAATAATATTTCATAACACATCACACACAAAACACTTAATCTCTCCTGTTCTCTTGCTCCTTGCTCTCTCTGCCGTCTTCCTCTCTGCCTCCGTCTTCCTCCTTGTTCTTCCTGCTTTTCCGGTAATATATATTATAATTTACTTATTAATTATGCTAACTTATAATCAAGACTTAAAACAAATCATTAAAACAATAATCTTATTTATAGGTTAACTTGTGCTTGTTTAAAGTTGGTTCTTGCTTTATCTATCACCGCATCGTTTATCATGTGAGTTATCTCGTATCTAATCCCTTTTTATTTTAAATGCTTTGGGATGTTCATGTGTTCATACAAAACTTGAGTCTTAAACTTGTTTATGAACTTTAGTCGCGCAGTATCCCATGTGTTGAGGACGTTTACTTGGCTGTTTATTTGTATGTGTGTATCATTAACCGCTTTGTTCGGCCTATTCCGCAGTTCCGTTGGTACCATTAGTTGAACACGGGAGACCTATCGTTTACGGTTTTCTTTGTTTACACTTGCACAGATGTTTTCTCGTTTTTATGCTCAATTGGGAGCATGGATTGAACTATGATCTATGAACTATCTTAGGCTTGATCACAATCTGATTACACCCTTGTTAAATTCTAGACATACACGTGTTGCGCGCAGATTTACTGTGATTATCTATGATTATCTATTAAACTTGATTTCTCACCAACACGCAAGTGTTTGACGTTTATTTTAACACATGTTCAGGTTTGCAGTAGCTGTTTTGGGAGCTTAAGGACACGTAGGAAGTTCTTTATTTTGGACCTAGATTAAAATGTATCAAGACAAGTTTTCGCTGTTCGAATATTATGATTTATAATATATTAATTTATGTTGTTTTAAGTTCTCTTGTTTACGTTGCGTATGCGCGAATGAATGTATTTATTAAATATTGACACCCAATAGTGTCACGAGTAATGAAACAATATGTGGCGCCCCGATGTATAATCCGCCTTTGGTCGGGGTGTTACACCTTCACCGCTGCTTCTCCACTGCCGGCGACCTTCACCGCCGTTGCTCCACCGCCGCTATATCCTCCACCTTCTTTGTCAAGGTAAGCTTCTTGAATATTTATTATGTTTTGGTTTGATTTCTTATATTATATTTGTACATTGAAACAATTATTGTTTTCTATCTTATAATTAACTTATGAATCTTGTTAGATAGATACTTAGGTTTAGGTTTTTTTGTTTATTAATGTTAATTAACCACTTGAATATTGATTATGTTTTTTGTTTGATTTCTTGTATTAGATTTGTATATTGATGCAATTATTGTTTGAACAATACGATCAACCCGATGTGCTATTCAGAAATACTAATGTACACGTTGCTGATGAAGACGGGGTTGAAGCGCATGGCACTGCATCAGATCGTGAATACATGACGCAGTTACGAGATGAAATTATGGAGCAGTTAATGCACAGTACCGAATAGATTATTTGAAAAAAAAAATGTTCTTGTTGTTTTATGAATATTATTGCATTGTTGTTTGACTATTATTTAAATGTCGATGTTGAATGACTTTTTTATTTATATTTCAGCTTATTTAAAGATTTCTGTTTTATTTTAGCAGTCTGCCGACGTTAAAAACAAACTGTCTTCTTCTTGTAGACTGCAGAGGTTTGGTCCACCTCTTCTGCTACAGATGACTGCATGTGGTTCGCAGACTGCAAACATTTTACCTCTGGAAAAACAAACAGCACCTAAATGGACACTGGACATGTATATATGGTATTATGAACGGTAGGTTGATTGGGCGTGTCTTGATTTTTTCGAGCCTCCTCAACCTCCACCACCATGACATTATCTAAATGATTAGGACTAGTTTGGTTTACATATGTATTTTTCAGGGCATTTTGATGCAAAAACTATATATTTTTATTGATGCATTTTTTGGTTGTTTATTTATATTAATATTTACTATTTGATTGTTACTTGTATTGGTCGTTTATTTTGTTTTTACAAAAATACTTATAAAAACTTATCAACAATAAACAAAGTCGTCGTTATATGAAAAAAAACTTGTATAAACCTATACTAAACTATGACAAGTACCAAATTTTGATAATTAACAAAAGCATATATGTATAGGAAGGTTGTACTCATACTAAACTATAGAAAGTTACAAATTATGATAAGTAAAAAAGATAATTAAAAAAGTAGTTGTATAGATCTATACAACTTGTATATACTAAAATTTTTAAAAATTATACAAGTAATATATACATATGTTACTCGTATAGTTACCTATGCGTGTTAAAATTTTTAAAAACTATACAAGTAATAGATACGTATAACCTATGCATGATGTAAGTTAATTTTTTTAATGCAAATAATGAATACATATACTACCCGTATGTCGTATAGTTAACCTATATGATTCATATAGGTGGTGGCCCCACATCCATACAACTTAGAAATGTACAAGTTTAGATATCAAAGCCTGTAGGGGAGTCTCTTTGTAATTCTAAGGGTCCTATTGGAGACATCCTTTATATGTCTCGTATATGGTTATACGGGGGCTTATACAAAAGGATATAAAACCCCTGTATACGGGTGTCTACTGGGTGCTTGGCGTCTGTAGAAAACCCCAATTTAAAATGGGTTCGATCTATGTGAGGGGAAGTGAAAGTGGTTGACTTTTGACCCTGTGGGATTGGCCTGATTGAGCCGTTCGGAATCTTACCAGTTTCCGCTACCTTAATCTTTGTGCCACTAAGCTTCATTAAATCCGATGCCAAAAACATCGCCGGTCTCTTTCACCAACTTTTTAATTTTAAAAGGCAATGAAATAATTAAATGCAGATAATACAACTTACTAATCTTAAAATTATTATATTTCGATTTAAGTTTTTTCAACATAATAAATTAGCTTAGAGCATTCTCAGTCCTATACTTAACTATATTTATATAGTTATACTAAAAATTATTTTTTTTTTCTTTTTGATTAAACATACATTTATTATTATATTTTCTCTCTCATTCACTCCCAAACACTTTCAGAAAATATTAAAAAATTATACAATGTAAACAGGGTAACATCAAATTTAATCTTTTCATATAATATTTTATCTCTCTTGTACTCATAACCACTCATAATTATACCATATGATTTACAAAACGCACTTACTAAAATATGATACAAGTTTTTTTTTTCAAAAGCCAAATATATAAAAAAACCGACACATAAACCTTCTAACTTAAGATCCCAAGAATATTACAAAAGCAAAAAAGAAAAAAGAAAATAAAGTCTAACCACTCTAGAACAACTTAATACAAAGGAAGGTTAACAAAAACAATAATTGGCAGGTAGGGTTGGGTTATATTTTGGGTCAAAATGATTTTTGTGTGTTGTCAGGTCAGGATGAAAACTAGTTTACTGAGCCAAAACCGTGTTTTTTGTATGTCGTTAGTTTGTAACGAAATTAAAGACGAATCTGCCCAGGATGCAAGATCGCATATCCATCCAAGCCATTAGATATGGGTCTTGTATTTGTGTTGTATGCATTATAAACTGCACCTGATTGGAACCATGCATAAAGTAGCATAAAGTTATAAATTTAAAACAAAAAAAGTAGGAGTCACTACCATATAAAACCAATTATATTGTCATATATTTTACGAAAAATTACCATAACTAATTTCAATGTATTAAAATTCTCTAACTAACAAAAGGTACAAATTTTATATATTAAAGTTCGTAAATTTGTCTAAAATTTGTTTTCTTATTTTGACAAACTAAAAGTTTGTAGTCATTATTATAAAGAAATAAAATTAAAAAAACAAACAAAAACATCTAGAGTTTAGAAACTTCAGTGATACACAAAATTTGTTTATTGACTTTTTTGTATATATTTTTTTAAAAGTCGAAGAAATTTGATATACCACATTTTCTTAAAAAAATAAAATAGTAATTTCATTTTTAAATCATGTGTGGTGAATGTTAACCCACTGCCACATCACCACCAACATGCACCAAACACCATTACGCGATGATGATGTAAGTCCCGAACCTGGATCGTGAACAATATGATATCAACCAAACACGACTTTTGTGCGGAATTCAAACACCATGATGATTCAAGAACAGAAAATAAGATGAACAATGATAATAATACTTGTTTAGTGATGAACAAAAACACGTGACTCACTTCAATGCACACGATTAGATTACTTGTAAAATCGTCTGGTACATAAGCGATTACCACAAACTGTTGGTGGCTACAATATTTCTATTATGAGTGCAAACCCAAACAATAATCTAAACATTACATTATATAGGGAAGCCATACAAAGCTCATAGGCCAAGCCCATCTAGCCAAAATCTCTAGGGATTTCCCACAAAACTATATAAACCATAAACATCTATTAATCAACTCATAAACTAGCTTTGTGCTCCACTTCAACTCGTCACGCTTGCTTTGTTTTTGTCTTGATCATGTTGTAGCTCGTTTGATACGCATCAGTCTCAATTTAGACCTCATATAGGAAGATGGTGGAGCGGCCCTTGCATTAGGTTGGGGGTGGGAGGGGGGGGGGGTGATGGGTGTGGCTTTCAACAAATTGCATTCACCTATTGAGATTTTAATTATAAAAAAAGTTAAATAACTTGGTTAAACTAGTAAACATGTTTGATGATTTAGTTAGTGATGCTTTTCCGGCTATATGATAGTGACGTGCCGGTTTTTTTTTTTTTTTTTTTAATTATCCCCCTCATCTACACATGTTCATATGTTATTAACCTCAATGCGTTGCAGGGAAATGTGGAAAGCTACAACTACAATATATGTGATGAGAGAGAGTGTAGGGTGTGTGTGGTTTAAATGTGAAAGTGAGTGAGAGAGAGAATTGAATTGAGGATTTTGTAGGGAGTGAGTGGGGACTGTAACTGTTAGATGAATGGAATGAAAATACGACCAAATGTAAATGACGACGTTACCAACTCCTCAAGCCAAATAATGGTTTAAGTAGGGCTGTCATAGCATATCAAAAACGATACGATAAGACAAGATTACATGCGATACTAAACACGAACAAGACATGATAAATAAGCGTGTCATTTTTTTCAAGCACGGACCTATTACGGGACCTGTTTAAACACATAATATAATGAATAATAAATGTGCAATGAAATAAAAATTTTCAAAACGAACGTAAAAGTCTTATAAATAATTCATAAAATATTTGAAACAAAAAACCACAAATCCATAACATACTTGAAACAAAATACCTTAGAAGCAAATCATAACATCCTTTAAAATATAATATCGGGTTCTGACGAGCATGAGTGAAATGTCGTATGTAAATATGACTTCAGGTTTAGAACTTTAGAAGTGTATATTTATCTATTTTGGTAAATTAAAAATCTACCCAGATTATCAATAGGTTAACAGGTTTTCCTATTAAAAACGAATTTAAACATGGCTTAAACAAATCGGCATGTTTAAGACACGAAACATGTTAAGATCAAACCCAAACTTGTTAAAACTCGTGTCTTGTTAACACATCCGTGTCATAAATTGACAACCCTAGTTCCAAGATGGGTAACGCTGGTGTTGGCAACACATGGTGTTTCGCCCTTGGGGTTTAGTGATAAGTTTGTTGGATAGGTACTAAAAATCAAAATATGTGTGAATTTATATTTTAATACTTTCGTAAAACTAAATTAGTTATCAAGATTAAACTGCGACAAAAAAAAAAACAAGGGTTTCAGGTTGGGCTAGGAGTCCTCTTAAGTATGGTGGTTTTCTTTTGAGGGTGGTCTTAGGTACTCGGGTAATGGAGATGAGCGGGTAGGCTAATGGTCCATCAGTGATACAAATTGGTAGGCCTGTAAATGAACTGAACGTTCGGTGAACTATTCGTGAACCGTTCGACGGGAAGTTCGTTTATTTAATAAATGAACGAACATGAACAAAAAATTTGTGTTCACTGAACGAACATGAACACATGTTCCGTTTGTTCATTTATGTTCATGAACGTTCATTTATGTTCGTTTATTTATGTTCGTTTATTTATGTTCATTTATGTCTGTTTATTTACGTTTATTTATGTATTAATAGAAAATAATTAAATATTATCTGGATATGTCATCTGCTTAAAGGCTTTATATTTGTTAATTTGTGTTCATTTAAGCTCGTTTTTATGTTTGTTTGTGTTAATTTACATTGTTTATATATGTTCGTTTATCTTTGTTCAGTTACGTTCGTTTAGTTTAAAAAAAACAAACATAAATGAAGACAAATGTCCATTTTTAAATAAACGAACATGAACATAAATATTTGTTCGATTAAGTGTCCGTGCTCTTTTAAAGTTAAATGAACGAACACGAACATGCCCTTATTCATGTTCATTCGATTCGTTTACAGGCTTTCACTATTTACATTGATAAATACACCGGTCTCAATCTTTAGGCCCCGCCGATTTTATTTGTGTTCGTGAACCGTTCTTGAACACATTAACTTACTTAATGAATGAACACAAACATAAAATCTCGTACGGTAAGTGTTCGTGAACACATTATTTTCTTAACGAACAAACATAAACAAGACCTTGTTCGTGTTCGTTCGGTTCGTTTATAGCCTTACAAATTGGTAGTTCTAGAAAAAATTAAAATAAAGAAAATTGTCATGAAAAATAAATGTAAAGTATGTTTTTTTTTGTAACATTCGATATTTTCCGAACTCGAAAATCCGACCCGTTTAAATTTTTGAATAATCATCTCGTGTTCGTTAACATTAATTTTATCAAATCATGTTCATTTATATTTTTGGGGTATTTTACAAACTCAATTTCATGTATTTTATGTCATTATTGCTTTG